>NC_084560.2:30185420-30482920 GCF_033978685.3 Nerophis lumbriciformis
AAGAGATCTTAAGGTCTCTTTTTATAGTACTGTACTTTTCACCAATTTAAAGGGGTCATTCACCGCTAAAGCGTCAATGTAAAGTAGAGGCAATCGAGCCAGATGTCTATATTGACGATACAGAGTGTAGTATCAGTATATACAGAAAACAAAACCAAAGTGATTAGAGTGATTGTTTTCTTGTTCTTATTATTACAAAATCTTTTTTTGGTTAGTTTTGTTATTGTTTACTAAATCAGGGAGTACGTCTCTGGATACAGGAAGGCTTTGAGGGCAAAACCCCAAAATTTAAAATGAGAGCCAAAATAAATTTTTGCTGTTGTTTAGTTTAGTTATTGTGCATTAACCACTTTATTTTGTAAAAAAAAAAAAAATTGTGTCGCATTTAATACATCATCTGATTTACAACAACACTAAAAAAAAATCTAAATTTATTAAGATAAGCATTATAAAAATGTGTTATTGTGTTTACTTTAATTACTGGCCATAAAACATTTTCAGTTGTATAATTGATTTGTGTATCAGATGTGGACTTGGAATGGGATCAGATTGCTAGCCGAAAAAATCGTATCGATATTCAAATGTTTCTCGAGACAACGCTAATTGGAAGTGTATTGTCCAAAATTAAGCCTTGGTGCTGGAATTTAGATAGTTTAAAAGTGATTTTAGTACACCCAAACTGAAGCAAGCGACTGTGTGTGTCTTTGATGCGCTATTGTGTACTTCATCCACATTTTACACATATACTCTACCCTTGCCATTCATCACATACAACTATGTAACATTAAGTGGGACAGGAGGACACAAACAGTAGCAACACTAGCATAGCTACAGTATGGTAGCTACAGTGCTGACATTACATTCATATTTTAATAGCAACATCATGCTAGGTTAGCCTATTTGCTAAGGGAAAATAAAATGATTCAACTTACAGCTCTCACGTCTGTTGCTGACGGACCCATTTCAAGATGTGTAGTGAAGCCTGCCTTTTCTTTTTTTTGCTTTTTCACAAAGTGAAAGCCACGTATACATCTAGCTAGGAGCGGATTCCCACGAGAAAGGATGCTTTTTGAAAAATCAATAGAGCGCCGCCTTGGTCAAAAGTGCAGCAAACAAGTTAGGGAGATGATAGCTCAAGTTTGATGCTAATACACTCTCCTTAATTGGTTCTGTGACGGAGCTCTTAAAGGGGCCCTAATATGCAAAAGCAACTTTTCTAACATTATCTGCATTTGGGATCATCATAAGTCCAGAAAATTTTAAATCAAACCGTGGAGGCATTACAGAGATATTTATAAAATAATCTCATCAGCGGATACCTCCATAAATACATATATGGTCAAATTTTACCGACAGAGCTTTGCACGAGTCTGCCATTGTGTCTGACGCTGCAGTCAATGAGCTCCTTCTTTTTCGCCATCCTCTTGTTATGGGGCAGACTGTCTCGCACATGCACATGCATCCTCCGCTGTTGCCATTTCTAATACAAGTTAGCATATAGTTCTAACCATAGACATCGTATGGTGCACAAGAAATTCGGCAGCCATCTTGAAAGGGGTATCTTCCTCATATTTCAGCAGCAGAAACTAGGAAAAACATGATGTCAAAACATTGTTCTGCAAACACATGACGGGGGATTACTTTTCACAAGTAAGAGTGAACATAACTATTGGTTGTATTTTGTGAATCAAAGATTATTGTACAGTATTTATGCCCACCAGCAAAATTGTTGCCAGCTAGCTATAAACTCAGCTGAAATAAAGTTTAGTATTTAGAAAGTAACGATGGATTAAATGCGCTGACATTTCATTACGCCTGTTAGCAGATTGAAATGTTGCCCCTTTCAATATGGCGGCACCACATCTCGTCAGCGCCAATAGGCAGTAGCGGTCAATATACAGTATTGTCCATGGTTGTAACTTATATCTGTCAGACTCGCTATGGAAGCGCTAAAAACTACAACAAAGTCGAAATGGAACCATTTAAATAAGAACGGCCACAAAACAGCGCATCCTGAAGAGATGGTCAGAAAGCAGCTTGAAAACGGTCTGTAAAACAAAGAACCACCATTACGTGTACTGTATAATGTAGACCACAAGGAAGTGTTTTGAATGTAAACAAAAATCATAAAATAACCCGTTTAAGTCATCACACTCAAGGAAAATAAAGTCAATTGGAAATTAGTTTGCATATCGTTTGCGACAGACGAAGAGGATGTTAACCTCCAATTTCCACTGAATCTGAAACGGCCGCGGACCAGTACACACACGCCAGCGGACTCTTTCTGTTTTCATTCAAGTCAATGTGTCAGTTTCCACCGCCCGTGGAATATCCAGGGTTTTTCCTGCGTTTAAAATTGCGTGGCGGCCACCTCCAGCTAATTTTGTGCCGCCCCCAGCCAGAGCGATTGATATCGCTCAACACAGCGCAAAGCTGTGTTGATTGAGCAATCGATGTCCCTCTGCGGCAGCTATGTATTTTAACTGCAGTTGCAACGTTGCGCCACTTTAGAGGCGCTATATCGACAGCAGTACACCAAAAAGACCTGAAGCAACTACCAAAGAAGAAACAGATCGAATTGTGTTTTTTCCCGCTACTTTGTGCATAACGTTGACCGCCGTAACAGGTGGATTTCTGCCATATGGAGCATGATACGGAGGGATCATTGGACTCCCACAGAACACTCCAGACTGTGCTGTGAACATTTTGTCTCTGCTAAGTGAACACAGCTAGTAGCACTAGCTTCGTTTCCAACCTTTTCTGACTAACCATAATAGATCGATTGATTGAAGAATTTATTAGAAGTTTGCATTGGATCAGGTAGAGTTACACGACGGTACAGATTGACTGGTACAAGGTCAACTTAAAGGAGTTACCCCAAGAAAGCATTACAAGTATGTTGTGTTTATTTTAAAAAAAGTTTCCCCTGTGTCAGAGTAACGTTTATGTTTTTTAGCGTTGTAGGCAAAATTAGCCACTACTTTAAAAAGCGATCTCGCGAGGAAGAAAGTCAAGAGTATAGGTAAAACAGAGCAGAGAAATGAACGTAACAGGCAGTTAAAATGTAATGATTCATGGTGGTGACAACATGTGGAAATTTTGGTCCACAGAGCGCTTGAAGGCTGTTTCAAAATCATCTATGAGTGTCTCAAACAAAAGCGGCCCCACCACACAAGTTATGAGCCCATCATTCTCTTATGCAAGCGCTTACGTTACAGGTTTAAAACTCAAGGCCCGGGGGCCAGATCTGGTCCGCGACATCATTTTATCTGGCCCGCAAACACCTGAAAATGATATGTGTCAATAAAGTACTTAATATTTTTCCACTAAATGTGATGGATTTTTTTTCATTTTGACAGAAAAAATATATATATACTGCTTGAAATTGCATGTCTTTTAAACTTTAACGGTATCCATCATTGCAACAAATATTAACAGTATATTTTCATACTTTCCAAAACATTTTTGTGTAAAGAAAAATAAATACTTAAATATCTGCTTGCCTTATGATTTCACAACAACCTACCCATCAAATTAATAAAAATGACAATCCATTTTACGGTGTTCTTTACAGCATATTACTGTAAATTGAAAAAAACAAAACAAATTTGTGTTAAAATTCTGGCGCATGGTCAGGATTGTACCACCTCTGCCTCAATTTGAGCCAGGAAAAACCCTGATATCACCGAAATGCCGTTGCCGTTCCGCATTCCAGCACTAAATATACGCAGAGCTTCTGTTTTTGCCGGATGCCGCAACAAATCCGTTCAATTTAGCTAAAATCTGCTAGTGTTGTACAGGAAGTCATGCAGACAAACAAAATAAAGTATGCGGTTTACTTTAAAAATAATATACTTCGTCTTCAAGGCAGATAGTATTTTACACTTTGAAAAGTCATAATGGGTGGCGATGGAAGTCAACTTGTCAAAGGTTTTCAGATTTAATTTCATCTTGTTGACACAAATGGATGAGGACATGCTGCTTCTGGAGGTCCAAAACTGAAGAATAATGTACAGGCATATCCTTGGGCAGCTAAATGGGGATATAGGGGCCTGGGTGAAATATCCGCTGATGTGTGACACGCTCGCCGAGGATGATGTTACTGTTGTATTGGTGCTTGCTGCAAAAGATCAAGTGGTTTATCAAGGCAGGACCGAGTTTATTTGCTTCTGCTTCTCTGGAAGGACAGAATAAACATTTTGTGGTTCGCTTTATTACTACTTACTTCCCTTATCACGTGATTACGCGTGGATTCGCGAGATCTCGTAAAAGTCTGTGCTATTTCACTGCACGACGGAGCCGCAACAGAACGGCGGTGGGGATTGCCGGATTTAGTGGAAATCCGGTGGTCAGTGTACTGCAAACTAATATCTGGCTTGTTCAACAATGCGAGAACGCTCCTCCTCCTTGCACACGCTAAACATGCTGTCAGGCGTACAGTGCAGGAACATGGTCAAACAACTCTAGATTTTGAAGATATAATGTAGGACACACTGTAGTGTAGAGCACTGGTGCCACTATTACAAGAGGGTTTCAGGTGAAAGCTCAAAAACAAACGTGGACATGTGGAGAGACGCAGCGTGCAGAGCATGGAATTAAGGGGGGTGGCGTTTTGGTGAGTGGAGAAGGGATGCTAGTAGGATTAGTTGGAAGTCATAGTGGAGCCCACACAAACATGGGCAAAATGAGGGTAAAAAGAGCAGGCAGACAGCGACAAGAAGGATGGGGTGGGGTAAGGGTAACCTGTATGGGGATGCGTCTCAGGAGTAGCAGTGGCAGCCAGTCTTTGCGACTGTCCCTCTGGGGGCGCAGAGGCAGAGGAGGAAGTAGAGGAAGAAAGGGCCGCTTGCCGCCCCTGTCCAGGGGGATCAGCCAGGCGGAGCAACCTCTGCAAACGCCTACATACTAAACTTATGGGCAGCCGATGAGGGCCGTACTCTGACGGAGAGAGGGTGGAGATTAGGGAAAAGGGAGGATGGACAGGAAATGGATGCTGAAGGGGTGAGGCGTGGCTCTAACACACACAAAAACATCAAAACCATAAACGTGACAAGGGGGAACTCCTACCAGAAAGCGTCGTCTCGGAGGTGGCCGCTGTCGTAGGGGCTTGCCTCCTCGGCCTGGCCTCTGTAGAGGAGGGTGGCGTGGAACTCTCGACGGACGACGAACCGGAAGCAGGAGGAAGCCCGGCGGCTGAGGATGACTCTGGTGAGGAAGAAGATGCAGGGGAAGGTGTCGCCGCCTCTGCTCCCGCGGGTCTGTCTGGGGCGCTAGAGGCAGCTGGAGCTGCAGCGGGAATATTGGGGCGAAGAGCTGTTCCTGGGAATAAAGAGAAGATGCTTACAAGCCTGCAGACATACACCATAATGCTCCAATTAACCCTGTCAATTTCAGGGGTGTCCAAAGTGCAGCCCGCAGCACATTTTCGAAATAAAATCTAACAAAAAACAACAGTAAGAATGTAAGAAAAACGACATAAAAGCTGAAATTTTGATACTAATAACTACACCTGAAAAATCTAATTTTTGTCTTTATATATACACAGAACAGTGAAACCTCCATTTTGGAAACCCCGCTATTAGCAATGTTTTTGATTTCTTTAAGATCGAGCCAAATATGCCTCTGTGTGTGTACCATGTCTCTGTGTACAAACGTTTCATTCATTCATTTTTGTGTGCCGCTGGAAGCCTTAGGGCGCAGCCATTTTGGGGATGTCACTTCCTGTGAAGTACAGTACACACGGGGCGCAGACATTTTTGAGAGGCGGAGCCCGCTACGTCACATCCAGTTTTAGCAGTCCATTAGTCGGCCGCCACTTCAGTGGTTCTGCGTGTGTTTCTTTTCTCGTCATTCCATTGTCTATTTTGCTTACTTAATATGGGCTCAAAAAACCCAACAAACCAACCTGGAAAGGAGGGAATCACTGTGGACTTTAACTAAGAGAGGAGAGAGAACCCACAAACACTGCCCCTTCTCTCTCTGCCTCTGCCGTTGTCTCCTTTAACATTTGCCGACAGCAAAGTAACAAGGATTTTACTTCTTTTTAATTATTGTAGCAACATGGGTGCTAACGTCTTTGAGAGCACCAAAGGGACTTTTGGGTGTGTGCGCACGTTGACAGTTCAGATTTCCGTTGTCGTTGTGTTGTGTTGATAATAAAAAGATTGAAGATCCATTACCCCCTTGTTATGTTTGTTTGATATACATATATATTTACACATTATATAGTCTTCAAAGTGTGCATTATTTTACTGCAGTAGAGACTTTTGTCAAGGCTGGGACCAAGTGTTCATGTTTACATTGTTTCTTATGGGGAACTCTGCTTCACTACACTAATTTTTCGATTTACAACCCATGTTTAAGAACTAATTAAGTTAGTAAATCTGGGTTACACTGTATATGTCTGTTTTTAGTATTTTTATTTTTACAGAATAAAAACTTGCGGTCCTTGGTCAATTGCATTATTAACCTTAGTCTCTTATAGTTTTTTTTATATCACCTCTACAAGATGACAATAACATTACATATAATGAGTGAGTGGTCAGCATCCAGCAGCTTTATCTACCTGCTGTTGGTTGCGCTACTCAGCTGTTGGCAAGTCACTCATGCGTGTTACACTTGCCGTACTTTTTTACAATATACTCATCTGGCTCAGCAGTTTGATCCTCACCGCTATTACAACGTTGTTTTTGTTGCTGCTGTGTTGTGCATAGTACTATCAATAAACATGTGCGCATGCCAAATCAGTATTAAAGTAAAGCGCGTTGTCAAAATTCAGAAATAACAGCCTGCGATGCTTCCGATTAGAGCTCTGTCCTCTTCGCTCTGCCGATGATTGCGGCATTTTACGGTAATAAAACATATAAAACCATACAAGTTCAACAAAACAGTTCCAACCTCGGGGTCGCGACTGAGGGCGAGTCCCTCTGCTGCTCTGAGCCTCGCTGGCTTCCTCGAACCAGCGTGACAACATGTCAGACATCCTCTGCATCAGAGAGACGTTGGGACTTTGCTCGCCTAGAAGAGGAAAAAGAGGTTGTGCACTGGTAACGACATGGATATGTGTCTACAAATAGGCCCTCAGTGTTTTGGACTGTCACAAAGAGATTCAACACTACCTGTTGGCCTTCGCTCTTTAACACATAATAAAAATTGTAGCTGTCTTTACAATGCCACACAGTAGATGTCACTGGATACTACTGATTAACACCTCATATGCGCCTGGTCTGCCAGAGAATAGGAAGATGTAGCAGGAGGGATCAGTGTCGCCAACTTAGCTACTTTGTGCGTACAGGCGAAAATCAAACTTACAGTGTCGTGTAAAGGTCCATTAACTTTAGCAATTCAACATCAAATATGAAACTAATATGTGTTATAAACTCATTACATACTAAGTGAAATATGACAAGCTTTTGTTAGTTATAATGTTGATAACGGATTACAGTTTTTTTAAACCAACATTTTCTGAAAATTTCTATTCATGGTTTTCATAATCATCCAAATTATATCAAAAGAAGTCTTGAAATGTTTTGAGTTGCATTTTATGAGCCCATGTCATGTATTTGCTTCACCTTGTAAATCTAATTGCTGATATAAACAAAATTGGTATGAACAAAACATATAAAATATTCAAATTTTTTGAGTTTTTTGAGTTTCTGTTGTGAACACTAGGTGTTACCAAAACACAAATGAACACTTCAAAAGGATAAACCTGCCATAAGGTTAGTGTTTTTCATCAATCAACAAATCAAATGTATTTTATATAGCCCTTAATCACAAATGTCTGAAAGGGCTCCACAAATTCATGACATCCCCTGATTTAAATCTACATCGGGAGAAGGAAAAACTAAAAAAAAATCCAGAAATACCTACCATTGTTCTGAGTAATTTCACTTCATCAAACCTTTGCTATCATTCCACAATACAAAATAAGAAAAGTACAGTATGTACAATGATTCCTGCTGGTATCGTATCGGATTAAAATCTGTATCAGCCAACACTCCAATATCGGTATTATATCAGAAGTGAAAAAGTCCTATCGGGAGAAGGACACTCCAAGTTATATGTATCATTAGGGTTACCATACTGTGTTGACCAGAGCACAAGAGGGTCCTTTACTTTAAAAACTCTGTAAAAGATAGGTCTCAAATTTGGGTTCTCATGACTTATACAAGCAAACACTCAGGTGGTGCTAAATAGGGATGGTCACCGTTCACATTTGAACCAATACAGAACCAATTCCAGGTACCTAGGAATACCAATTTTTGTGTGCATTAATAAATATTGTGTTTTATAATAAAGTCTCATTTTTGATGCAACATTTAAAAAATAGCTGATTATGATAACATCTGTTGTCCAGTTGTATATTAATTTGTATTTATTATCCCATTTGAAAGTATAGAATAAGATACAATAGACTTGTATTTATCCCTCAATAGGGAATTTACGTTGTTGCAGTACAGGTTTTTACATACAATAACATTAGTAAAACATAATGGGGAAAAAAAAGTAATAAATACTACATATTGCGCACTAATATGTATAGACAAAACATAAAATAAAACAAAAAACACTAACATTCGTACTGCACACCAAGAAAAAAGATCACAGTAATCACATAAGTGTGTTGTAAAGTCTTATGGCTGTGGGTAAAAAGGATCTGCAGTAGTTCCTTCTGTAGTTCCTTCTTGCACAGTGGATGTAACGGTGTAATACTGAAGGAGCTACTCAGGGCCCCCACAGTGCCGTGCATGGGGTGAGATGAATTAAACACCATGGATGTCAACTTGGTCAGCATTTTTCTGTCAGCAACTTCCTCGATGCTGTCTAGTGGGCAGCCTAGGACAGAGTCAGCTCGCTTTATCGGTTTATTAAGTCTGTTCCTGTCTCTGACCGTGCTGCCCCCACCCCAGCAAACGACGACATAAAAACACAGCAGAAGCCACCACAGAGTTGTAAAAAGGTGCACAGCATTTAAATTGTGGGTCCAGTCCAGTTTATTGTTGAGGCGAACACCCAGGTTTTTAAATGTAGTTTAAAATGGTGTTCAAGTGCAGGTGATTACGTGCACATTTGCAATTGCACTTACAAGTCCAAGACGTTAGATGGCAGTAGTGTATAGTTCAGGGATCACTATTGATGATCGCAATCCACCAGTCGATCGCCAAAATATTACAAAAAAAATGATATACTAATATGACATCGGTGACACCCCCACACAGAGCGTGGCCAACAGACCCGCCAACAGGTACGCATTTTAACCGCTGAACACACCCGCACGCCTCACCTCTCTCTCTTCAGCCTCTCATCCCGCTGCCCGTGAAACCGCGGCCACACCCCCCCGAGCATGGCCGGACACTTCACCTGCTCGTCTCGCAAACGCGCATGGCATGACGTGCACAAAAATCATCGACCTGCAACAACGCATTAAGGCTGACTATGGGAACGCATCTGACATTTTCTAGCACCCTCCTGCATGCGAGGACTTGCATTTTGCGGACGCATCATTAGAAAGGCGCCCACACTCTCTGGGCAGCAATCAACCAGCGTCCTCTCTCCAGCAATGCGGTGCTGTGCTGGAACTTCTGCCACGTATTCCACAAACTGTAAGGTTCTGTAATGGCGAGCGGCCTATTGCACGCACGCACACACATAGTTGACTCAGGGGTAGATCTTGCTTTGGGTTTTTTTCTGAGACCAGAGATCTTGGGCTCTAAAAATTTGCTTATAGAGTGTTTTTTTTTGTGCCCTAAAAAGTGTACTTATTACACCCCAGCTGTTTAATTGTAACATGCATCATAGTTGTAGTTTTCAGTAAGAAATTTGAAGGTGTTAAAATTGCCATGTAAAATTGCTAATATGAATTTTTGGGCACCACACGATTCAATTCAATTCTTGTGGGTAACGATGCAATTCAGAATCATTCTCGATTCAAAATCAATACTTATTTAATAACTTTGGGTGCCAGTTCCATCATTAACTAGGTTCCTCCATAAAATAGATAACAGCTCTGATAAATGTATTCATTACTTAAAAGAAAACTGGTTTTGTTTTAATAAAATTCTACCTAGACTTTTAATAAAGTTAATACAAAAAAGGCAACAAGAAAAGTATCCCACACTTCTCTTTTCTAAAGTAAATTTGTACAGCAGATACGGGCATTCACATCAACAATGTGATTTGCCTGAGTGTCTTGACAGGATAGATTAAAAAAATCTAAAAAATTGTTTTTTATTATTTTCTCTTTTTTTTTTTAAATAGATTTTAGATTTTTTTTTAATCGATTAAGAATCGTTACAATTAAGAATGACAATTCATTCAAAAATCTAATTTTTTGACACCACTACTAATGAGAAGCATGTCTGTAGCAAAGCCAATGTATATTAGCATTTTTGGAAAAGTGGAGTCTTACTTAACTTGGTTGGTGCTAAAAAAGTACCAGATTCGGTACCCATCCTTAGTGCTAAATAACTTCTCACGTGTTTGCGCTTTTCTTCTTGTCACTCACACAGCAGTGATCCGAAAAGAGATGCGGCCATGACAAAGGGACTCAAAGTTTTTTTTAGCAAGTTAGCAAATAAAAGTGGAAGTTTTGGATGCAAATTTCAAGATAATGTTGATATATTAAGCAGAGTCAACTCAACTGTTCAGCAGTTAAGATATACGGTTTGAAATAAATATATTTATACATTCATAGGGCTGGCTTATTTTGAGGTCAATACTTGTTCAATCGTGACTTTGTGCTGTGAACTCACCGTCTCTCTCCCTCTCACTCTCGGGACGAGCTCGGGGTCCGGTGTCTGACCAGTCACCTCGTAGACGAAGGCGCTTCACTGGCGGCTGCCTCAGCTGTAGAAACACAGAGACATGCACGCACGCACGCACGCAGTGAGAGATTAGCAGTTTGTCAGTCAAAGTGTGGTCAAAAATAGCTGCGCTGCACATCTCAGTCAGTATCCCCTCTCTCTCCCAGCACAGCACTGACATTGCCTTCACTTTTCCGTTAAGCCCCCATGCCTCTATCTCTATAGGAGCACAAATAGAACACAGAGGGGTTTAGAAGCGTATCGAGCACTTAAATGTGGAAGTCAGGTTGGAGGTGGTGAAAAGTGTAGTGACGTGCACAAGTGGAGATACAGGTGGAAGGAAGGGTAAACAGACTTACTGTCCCCCTTTAGGAGGACATCCACTTGAACTATTTGAGGCGAGCGGAACACAGCGTGCGTGGATCGCTGTATTTGGAAAGGAATGTTGGTCGCATCTCGCCACAGCTGAACTCACGAGGCTTTGCAACACTGGCTGGCACCGTGAGGGAGCGCATTTAGTCGCGCACAGGACGCAACGCCAGCGTCCAATTCCTTGCACGGATCCCGTTTCTAAACTAAGCGCCGCGATGTCATGACCTCCGTGTCTACGTGTAGGAAAAATTCTGCAACTGAGCTTTCATAAATAAAAGCGCCGCAGCTCGTTTCGTCTCTCCTGCCTTTGATTTTCCGGCTGGTTTGCTCGGTTCGTCGCGCTGCACTGGCGCACATTTGTCAGAGGAATGATACTAGAAGGTCTCCAAAACTTTCACTCTGAGAAAATATGCACACTGTTATTATGCACACAAAACTTTAGGGTTGTATTATTCATTCATGCCATACAAAATGCTGAGTAACAAAACTAAAATAAAGTAAAACTACTCATCTTTTGAAGACGCATGATCTTTATGATTTACACAGGACATTTTTTAAAGGGGCCCTAACTTTTCTAACCTATGGGTACCTGCTGTTGTCTATTTGCCATCTCTGTAAGTTCCGAAAATGTGAATCAAACCATGGAGGCATTGCGGGGATTTTTTTTTGTCCTGTCCAGCTTCTCAGGCAAATCATATAGTTGATGTAGATGCCCATATCGGCTGTTCAGATTTACTTTACAAAAGAGAAGTGTAGGATACTTCTCTTGTTGCCTTATTTGTATTTGACTTTATTAAATGTATTTATATTATCATTTGGTGCAGCCGGGCCGGAGCAGGAGGGGATAGAAAGAGAAAAAAAAGAAGACAGAGGCGGAAATTGTGGGCACAAGAGGGGGATTAGACAGAGAGACAAAAACAACAACAGCAAACACAACAACAACAACAGAGCAACATCAGCAAATACGACATGTACAAATATGATGGTAAAAGTGATAGCAAATAAGCAGTTAGCGAAAATAAAAAACAATACAGAAATGACAATGAGCATTATTACACTACAAATGGATCAATACAAATACCAATAGAAATAGCGCTATTGAAAATGAACAATACCAATAATTTACCTCTATTATCAACAATACAGTTGTTCAAATGCAACAATACATATACGTAATGATAACTTGGGATACAAAAGAATGCAGAAAAATGGACTGGAAGAAAGAGAAGCAACCTACATTAACCTTGTAGCTTGTTATAGTAACAATAGGTTAAGCTTTGTCAGTGTGCCATGTGTTATACCCAGTTTACCCTAGGGCAACAACATTAATATATGTTTGATGAAGCGTGATTAAGTGCATGAGTGTATGTATGCATATGTACTTGTGTATGTACAGAATGTGTATTTGTGTTTGTACAGTGAATGTATATGTACAGTATGTGTATATGTATGTTTGTACAGTGAATGTATATGTACAGTATGTGTATATGTATGTTTGTACAGTGAATGTATATGTACAGAATGTGTATATGTATGTTTGTACAGTGACAGCTTTTAAAAGAAAGCTGTCAGAACTATCAAAGTGTGGTTAAAGCTGAAAAAACTAAATATTTGTCAGACTTAATTTCAAATAGTATCAACAAGCCACGTGTTCTTTTTAAATCTATTAGTTCTGTTCTTAATCCGAATCCAGCCACTTCACTAGAGATGACAAGGGAAACTTGTGAAAAATTTCTCTCCTTTTTTAACGACAAGGTTGCTACTATTCGGGCAAATCTTTCTCCATCTCCATTTAGTTTCAATGTGGCCACTCGGTGCTCGGCTGTGTTTTGTCAGTTTGAGCCTGTGTCCATGCCTGAGCTTACAGGAATAGTCGACAAACTAAAACCCTCGTCCTGTCCCACAGACCCAGTCCCCCCTCGCTTTTTTAAAGAAGTTTGGGACTCTATTGACTTATCTGTTAGGGACATCATCAACAGCAGCTTGATTTCTGGCAGTGTGCCCTCTTTTTGTAAAGGAGCTGTTGTTGAGCCTTTGATCAAAAAAACAGGTCTTGATCCTACAAGTTTGTCAAATTATCGGCCCATTTCTAAATTACCTTTTGTGTCAAAAATTTTGGAGAAATGTGTTTTGGCGCAACTACAACCTTTTTTAGATGAAAATAGCACTTTAGATCCATTTCAGTCTGGATACAAAGCTTTGCACAGTACTGAATCTGCACTTTTAAAGGTTTTTAATGATTTGCTTTTAATATCTGATTCTGGCAGCTCTGCCATTTTAGTGCTTTTAGATCTTACAGCTGCCTTTGACACAGTCGACCACACAATTCTTTTAGATCGCCTGAGAGACTGTGTGGGTGTCAGGGGGACTGCATTAGAGTGGTTTAGATCCTACCTGTCAGAAAGGTCTTTCTCTGTCAGGCTGGGGGACGCCACTTCTTCTTCTGCTCCGCTTTACTGTGGTGTCCCCCAGGGATCTATTCTAGGCCCCATCCTGTTTGCACTGTACCTTCTTCCTCTTGGAGAGATTTTTAAGAGGCATGGAGTGTTTTATCACTTTTATGCAGACGACTGCCAAATTTATATGCCTATTTCAAAAGGCCACGGCCCCCTGACACTCCTTCTCAACTGTCTATGCGACGTCAAGGCTTGGTTAGCCCAGAATTTTTTAATAATGAATGAGGGAAAAACGGAAATTTTAGTGTTTGGTCCGGCCCTCACTGACTTGGGACCATTGCAAAATTATGTGCGTCCCAAAGTCACCAGCCTTGGCGTCACTATAGACAGCGATTTTAAACTTGACAAACAAGTCAATGGCGTTTTAAAATCGTGTTTTTATCATCTTCGTCTTTTAGCAAAGGTAAAACCGTTTTTATCTTTTAACCTTTTTGAACAAGTCGTGCATGCTTTTATTTCAAGTCGCCTGGACTACTGCAATGCACTTTATGCTGGCATTAGCCAAAAAGCTCTCTCCCGGTTGCAGTTAGTCCAGAATGCGGCAGCACGACTTTTAACAGGGGCCAGGAGACGCCAGCATATAACCCCAATCCTTGAGAGTTTGCACTGGCTCCCTGTTCATTTTAGAATTGATTTTAAAACCTTGCTGTTTGTTTTTAAAGCTTTACATGGACTGGCACCTCAGTATATCTCGGACCTCATCCAAACTTACAATCCTGCGCGCGCTCTGAGGTCCGAGAGCCAGCTCCAGCTCGTGGTGTCCAAGACGAGACTTAAAACCAGGGGAGACAGGGCCTTCTCTGTGGTCAGCCCTAAGCTCTGGAACACTCTGCCCCTCCTTGTTCGAACTGCTCCCACAGTGGAGTGTTTTAAGTCTCGTCTTAAGACCCACTTTTATTCTCTGGCTTTTAACACTACGTGAGTTGTGTGGTCCTCTGTTGTCCTCTGTGTTTTTAAAATTTTGCTTTTTGCTTTCTATTTACTGTTTTAATTGGTTTTACCCTTTGAAATTGTTTTTAATCACATTTATTTTATATTGTTTTTAATTGTGTTTAATATTGTTGTGCAGCACTTTGGAAACATTTTGTTGTTTAAATGTGCTATATAAATAAAGTGGATTGGATTGGATTGGATTGAATGTATATGTACAGTATGTGTATGTGTATGTTTGTATAATGAATGTGTGTGTGGATGTACGATCTTTGAGTATGTAAATATGTACTGTATTTGTGTATGTATGTGGGAGCGTAGATACCTATGTATGTATGTGAGTATATGTGAATTTGTATGTACAATATATTCGACTCCCAGTGTGCGTGGGAGCAAGAGTACCGCCCCAGCCTCTCCGAGAGCCCAACCCACAAACAGTAGGTGTGGTGCCCAGGGAACCAGGGACCACCGCCCCCACGCAGCCAAGCCGGCCAGCGACAGGAACCCCAGAGCCCGGCCCACCGCGCCACCCACAAGGGCCAGCAACAGGCCGCAAACAGACACACCCGGCAGAGGACAAGTCCCGAGAAAAGCAGGGGACAGCCAGATCCCAAGCCAGCGAGAGACTACACCCCACACGGGCAGAAAGGCGGGACGCCCCGCCCGGGGGGCCCAGAGACTTCCCGCAACCGGACAGGAAGACCGCCCCCACCTCACCGGCAACCGGGCCCCCACGAGCCCACCCCACACCCCGGAGAGCACGGCGAGGCCAGCCCCCGGCCACCCCACCCAAGTCGGCCGCCGCAGGACCACCCAGCACGGGGCCACGGGAACCACCCATCCCACCCGCAGGGACCCCAACGATGGAGCTGGAACAACCAGCAACCGCCCCGCCGAGTTCCCCCCCTGAGGGAGGGAAAAAAAAAAAAAAATTAAAAAAAAAAAAATATATATATATATATATATATATATATATATATATATATATATATATATATATATATATATATATGTATGTGTGGGAAAAAAATCACAAGACTATTTCATCTCTACAGGCCTGTTTCATGAGGGGGGTTCCCTCAATCATCAGGAGATTTTAATGGGAGCATTCGCATACCATGGTTTATATAGGGCACAGAGTGGGTGGGTACAGGCTGGCGTAGGGGCGTGGTGATTGGCTCATGTGTTACCTAGGAGGTGTTTCCGTCTGTGGCGGCATGCTGTTACAATTTCGCTGCGCTTGTTGAGGGATGACAGGTCTGGACGGTAAATAATAAACAGTTTCTCTTTCAAGCATAGGTTGCATCTTTTATTACCACTATTGTAAGGTGTGCTGGATGCAAGAATTTGCCATGTTATTGAATATTCAACATTATTGTCTTTGAGGTCCCAAATGTGTTTGCTGAGTTCTGTGGTATTCCGCAGGTTTTGGTTCCTGAAAGAAGCCTTGTGATTGTTCCATCTGGTTTTGAACTCTCCCTCGGTTAATCCTACATATGTGTCGGATGTGTTAATGTCCTTGCGTGTTACCTTAGATTGGTAGACAACTGATGTTTGTAAGCACCCCCCGTTGAGAGGGCAATCAGGTTTCTTTCGACAGTTGCAGCCTTTGTTGGTTTTGGAGTCGCTCTGTCCGGGGGCCGACGGCTCATTTGCAATTGTTTTGTTGTGGTTTGAGATAATTTGTCGTATATTGTTCATACAGCTGTAGCTCAATTTAATGTTGTTCTTGTTGAATACTTTTCTTAGGGTGTTGTCTTTGGGAAAGTGTTTGTCAATCAGATTGAGGAATTTGTGTCCAATGTTAGTTGAGACGTTTTTGCTGTATGGGGGGTTGTACCAGATGATGTCGTTTCGTTTTCTGTTCTTTTTTGGTTGGTTTCCTGGCGTGGGTTCGTAGGTGAGGGTGAAATTGTATCCGCTTTCATCTAGGGCTTTTTGGTACGGGGGGGTTGCTTGGTCGAATTCAGCTTTGCTAGATGACAGCATCGATAGCCTTTTATTAATTCCGGTAGGTATTCTTTTCGTGGTGGTGGGTGGGTGGTTGCTGTCATGGTGCACGTATTGGAGTGTTGTGTTGGGTTTCGTGAATGGTTGGTAGCTGTTATTTCTCAGGTTGAAAGTGACGTCAAGGAAGTTGACGGTTTGCTTGTTGGCTTCAATCGTGATCCGTAGGCCGTTCTCTTTGAAAATTTGGCATATGCGCTTCTTGGTATTCTCGCTGCTCCTTGGCGAGGCGCGACACACTGCCAGTCCGTCATCACGGTAAATACCAAGGTTCAGATTGAGGCTAGCGAGCTGGGAGAGGAGGAAACTCCCAACGAGTTCACACGTTTCTGCTCCATCAAAACTTCCCATAGTGACGTCAAATGTTGCATTGTTCTTTTTTTGCCATGGTGTACTGTTGTGGATGAGAATGGAGTTTTTTGCGTGGTTGATGATGTTTCTTTCGTTGCCTGTGATTGAGTCGTAGTCTGAGGCGAAGTCTAGTGCTTGAGTCAGTAGGTCTTGCGTGATGGAAGGGTAAAATTCTTCGATATCAAAGGAGATAAAGTTGTGCTGTTGTTTGTCTTGGATGTTGTTGAACCATTTGATTACTGCTGCTGTATTTCTCCATTGGTTGAGTGGTGTTTTGTCCTTGATTTTTGTGTTGACTCTGTCCAGGATTATTTTGCTGATTTTTCCTATTTCAGATTTAGTTGGGTTTATTAGTCGGCATGTTGGGTTATTTGCGAAGTTGGGTTTGTGGTCCTTCAATGTGATGAAGGCTTCCTTGTTGGCTGTGGCGTCCACCCTGTCCTCAATGTCCAGTTCAGCCGCGATCCTTTTATTTTCCAGGTGGATGTTCTGTAAAGTGTTGGGTTGTGCTTTTTTGTATGATTTGGTGATGCTTCTGTCCAGTAAGGTGTGATGTTCTGGTATGTCCATTCTGTAGAAGTTTGTGGTTTTATCGGCAGCTATGATGAGGTTGTTTACATTCTTGATGCGCTCCTTGTCATTTTTCAGCTTGGTGAGGAGTGGGTTGCGGATTGGCTTGAATTTGACTGATTGTATCATTTTGAGCATGTCGTTCTCAAAATCCTTTAGTTCCTCAACTGTGGGTGGGTTATATATATATATATATATATATATATATATATATATATATATATATATATATATATATATATATATATATATATATATATATATATATATATATATATATATATATATATATATATATATATATATATATATATGGGCAGCACGGTGGAAGAGGGGTTAGTGCATCTGCCTCACAATACGAAGGTCCTGAGTAGTCGTGAGTTCAATACCGGCCTCGGGATCTTTCTGTGCTCCCCGTGACTGCGTGGGTTCCCTCCGGGTACTCCGGCTTCCTCCCACCTCCAAAGACATGCACCTGGGGATAAGTTGATTGGCAACACTAAATTGGCCCTAGTGTCTGAATGTGAGTGTGAATGTTGTCTGTCTATCTGTGTTGGCCCTGCGATGAGTTGGCGATTTGTCCAGGGTGAACCCCACCTTCCGCCCGATTGTAGCTGAGATAGGCTCCAGCGCCCCCCGCGACCCCGAAGGGAATAAGCGGTAGATATATATATACACACACATATATATATATATATAAATAAACACACACACACACACACACACACACACACACACACACACACACACACACACACACACACACACACACACACACACACACACACACACACACACACACACACACACACACACACACACACACACACACACACCAAAAGTTTGGACACACTTTCTCATTCAATGGGTTTTCTTTATTTTCATGACTATTGTCATGTATATTGTCACTGAAGGCATAAAAACTATGAATGAACACATGTGGAGTTATGTACTTAACAAAAAAAGTGAAATAACTGAAAACATGTTTTATATTCTAGTTTCTTCAAAATAGCCAACCTTTGCTCTGATTACCATTTACGCACGCACGCACGCACGCACGCACGCACGCACGCACGCACGCACGCACGCACGCACGCACGCACGCACGCACGCACCCACCCACCCACCCAGCCAGCCAGCCAGCCAGCCAGCCAGCCACCGCTCCCAACGTGCAAGCAAGATGAGCCCATCAACATCGAAGTACGAGCCAGAGTGCCAAATTTGTTGGAAAGTGATAGCACCAAAAAAGAAACAAACCACCCAACCCGGTTTTTCTAACTGTGGAAAAAACAAGTTCTATTTTAATTGAAGTGCAATTTTTGCTTACACAGATTAAGAGTCAATTTTATCTGTATTGTTTGTTTACTTATTTAGGGTAATTAAAAGTTATCTATGTCACAATTTTCAATGGTAAAAAAACTAAAGAGATATCAAAGTTTTTTTGTGTTTGCAAGGAATTATTTCCATTGATATAATGATTACATTTGTGCTTAATTTGGTCTCAAAATAATGTTGACAATATTATTGTTTATCGGCAATCATTTGTGGGGCAATATATCGTCCAGCAAAATGTACTATCGGCCCAGGCCCATAATCAGTAACCCCTGATTCTTGTTCTATGGCTCTTATTGCACTTTTTCTCTTTGCCAGCATTGCTGTCCCAAAAAACTCCAGCACAAAAGCAAACTACTGTTAATGTTAAAATGAAACTTAATTAATGGCTGTACAGTTGAGACTATAGATTATTTATATGGACAATATAAGTACAGTACATATCTTACAAATATGAAGCGCATAAAATGTACCAGACAAACACTTACCTCCTCCCTCCTCTCCTCCGAGGGCCCCTTTAGCTCTCGGGCCTGGTCATCTTTGGGATCAAACAGGTAGATGTAGTCGGATGAGTAGCTGACCAGCACCTCCTGGCCGTCCTCGCTGTAGCACAGAGACGTCACGCGACATGACTTGTTGGACAGGTGGGTGGGCACGAACCTCACGCACATGCCTGTCGTGCCCCGGCCCATGTAGTTACCTGGGAAAGAAACATGTTGGCGTAAGCAGACTGCTTGCTACACTGCTATACTACACTTGGCGGCCTTACCCGTCGCCCTGGTGCCGAGCATTCGTCGGTCGTAGATGCGCACGGAGCTGTCGGAGCAGCCCACTGCTAGGTAGTAGGGCATCAGGGGAGAGATGGAGATGGATGTCGCTGCTCTCCGGCAATTTATCAGGATGTCCTGTCAACATGTAAGTCACACACTGCTATGAAGCTACATTTACAAACATTCAATATTGAATCTAGTTAGAAAAAAATAGCGGTGATGACTTCAAGATATATAATTAAACAGTGAACTTTTTCAAAAGATGAATTATGAGGGTGGGGCGTGGTGGAATGCCTCTTGCAGATGGACTCGAAAAATGGGTTAGAGATTGACTGTGGTGCAAAATGTACACCAAAGCATATCCAATACATAATATCTGGACCACAAGGAAGTGTTTTAAATTTAGATTAAAATCATCATATGCAACGTTCCCTCTAAGGTGCGCGCCTGCGCAATTGCGCACTACTCACGCGTCCTCTGCTCACAGCAAATTAATGCCCGCCGGAAATCAAAAATCCCATCTGAACTCTAAACGAAATAAACACATTACAATTTATTCTGTATGATTTTGCAATGCAACTCTGTGAGTGACAGGTGACAACAAGAGTGGCCCCAATGAATAAAACAATCTTTGTCAACACAGTTCAATTCTCATCTGTCGAGACACTTTACGGACAGGAATTCCATCAATCACTTTATTGAGCAAAACTGTTTGTAACCACACCAAAAACATGAGTAAAAAAAACTTTTATCTATAAAAACTGGTAATTTTCTGCCATACAAACCAGGCTTAAACCAACGTTATCATCCGTCGTTTCAACAGAAGCCGCTCGCTCTGTCTCACCTGCACCAACACAAGCACTCATGGCACTTGCCAGTGCTGCGTTTATGGCCACACAAAAAGTCGGACAACCCCAACGCCACACAATATGTAAAGGCCAGGTTGTAACACTCTGACTCCACAATCAGATGTGTGCTTATTTTACTGCCATTTATTAAGAATGTTAATCTAAGGATATTATTCATGAAATATTGTCACTAGATTTTATAAATGCTAATAAAAAGATGTATTTTACAGACAGAAAGTTACAGGAACTAAATGTAATCTCTGAAAGGGGTAACATTTCTTTTAAAGGCAGGACCCGCAGCCAGACATACAATACTAGCACATAGGTCATGAAAAACATGTTTTTTTTGTTATTGTCATTGTAAGAGGGCAAAATCACTTATTTCAGGAAATTATTTTAAGAAAACATTTAAATTGTTATGATGTCAGGTTTGGGACAGGTGTGACGCTGGTGTGGCTACAGTGTGCACGTCTGAAGTTGCTCACATTTGCTCCACTGAATGCTCAGGGAGTTTTTGCGTTTGTTCACACACATCAAAAATTAGAGGGAACATTGATCATATGTCCCTTTTAATGATACAGAAGTGTTACAGTATGTGCCAGTCATCTGTAGTTACTTTTTTTATTTTTTCCCCACTTGTGTTGATGGACTTATTTTTGTTTAAAACACTGGTGTGGAGGAAAAGAGCTTTTTGGAAAATATCTATATTCTAGTTGCTGAAGTTAGTTAAGGTTCTTATTAGCTGAAATTCGCCATGCGGGCCGGATGCACAATGTTTTTAAAATGGGCAGGATAAAATACCTCCCCAGACCAGATCTAGTCCGCAGGCTGGAAGTTTGACACTTGTGCAGTAGACTCTTGTCTCAAGAGTCAAACGCTACAGTTTCAGGTTCAATCAAAATGTCCAAGCATCAGTGTCCAAACACGGTCAATAAATATTTAAAAGTATTTTTCTTTTTCTTGTGTTTTTGTGATGCAACCACAAAAGAGCTCAATTAACAACAAAGGAGGAAAAGTGTGACCATAGAACCAGGGTGTGGCTGTTCAGTACAATCTGAATTCTAGCAATACACTGTAGCTGGTAGCATTGTTCTTTACGTGTCTGTTTAGTTGTTTTATTTTATTCTGGTTTTCTTATAAAGCGGTTATTTCCCTATGGTTGCACTGTACATTCTTTGCTGTGCAATATTATACTAAACAGGAAGAGATGTCACCATACATCTTTGCAGTCTTCTTTAGTGCAGCTGGTTTTTGTGCGGAGGTCGAACCATCGCACCGTGCCGTCCTCCCCGCATGAAAGGAAAGTGTAGGGGTCATTTGGTACCGTCATAATCTGGGAACACGGCCATGGATGAGGTTAAAAACAGGACAGGATCAAAGAGGAACTCTAGCGACTGGGCATTTTTGGTTACCTCATAGGCAGTGCCGTAATGGCAGGTGAACTGACACTGTCGGTTGAACTCGGCGCTCTTCTCCGTGTGGGTGTAGTAGATGATTCCGTCCCCGGAGCAGGAGATGATCTCCTGGTCGTTGGTGTGGGGCATGAACTTTGCGCTGAAGATGTTGGCGCGGTGACCGGACCGTATTGACTTTTTGACCTGAGGGTAGAGACGCAGTAGCAAAGATGGCGCCTTAACAGCAACACTTATTCCAAAAGTAACACGAAAGACTGAAAAATATACAAAGGAAGTCACGTGAAGTAAGCTTTAAACCAAGGGTGTCAAACTAATTTTAGATCGGGTGCCACATGGAAAAAAATCTACCCCCAAGTGGGCCAAACTGGTAAAATCACGGCACGATAACTTAAAAATAAAGACAACTTCAGATTGTTTTCTTTGTTTAAAAATAAAACAAGCACATTCTGAAAATTTACAAATCATAATGTTTTTGTTTTGTTTTTACACTTAATAGTATTCTGTCTTTATTTGTCGTTGTTTACACTTTCTGATTAAATTATGCGATAATGTTCATCAGTCAACTCATTAGTGTTCATTTTCAATCTATCAAGATAAAAAAAAAAAAAAAAAAAATCAGGATGTTATTTATAATGAATTAGATTTATATAGCGCTTTTCTAGACACTCAAAGTGCTTCACAGAGAAATGGGAACCCATCATTCTTTCCCACCTGGTGGTGGTAAGCTACTTTCATAGCCACACCTGCCCTGGGGTAGACTGACGGAAGCCTGGCTGCCAGTTTGCGCCTACGGCCCCTCCGACCACCACCTATCATTCATCATTCATTCACCAGTGTGAGCGGCACTGGGGGCAAGGGTGCCAAGGACACAACGGCAGCGATAGGATGTCAAGAGGCAGGGAGCGAACCTGCAACCCTCAAGTTTCTGGCACGGCTGCTCTACCCACTACGCCATATGTAGCCCCTATGTTTATGTAGTTTAATAATTTTCCTCGACTGATGCACTAACATCATGTGGTTTATTTTGTACATATGTAGCATCATCTAAAAAGATACAAAGAATTGCTATTGCCACATCCAGTGGACACATTTAGAACAGCAGTTTCTTTCATTCAAAAAGTTCAGGTTAATTTTTATACTTGGCAAACTCATCCCGCGGGCCGGATAAAACCTCTTCGCAGGCCTGACCCGGCCCTTGGGCCATACGTTTGACACCCCTGCTTTAAACAGCAAGACCCCATACACATCGCTTGTTATCAAAGAGTGGTCAACTTTTTTTTTTTACACTTGTATGACCGTTGCATTAAAAAAAATAAGTTATCAGCAGCATTGTCTGACAGGAAGTCATTTCACAATAGAAGGAAGCAATACAAACAAATTAGTGTACAACTTAAAACTAGTACAAAATAACATTACTCAACTGTGCAGTGTGCTGGTGGAAAGACCCCTACTGACTACTGTGGCGAAACTTTGTTTTAACTGGCTTGCCTTTAGTTTAAAGGCCTGACTTTACAGGGCTAGAGGATGTGTTGCCGAGCAGACAGGAAGCTGAGCTGCTGCAATACCAGAGATTGTCTTACAATTTATTCATTTACGTTAGAATAGGGGGAAAACAATGCTGGGGAAAAAGGACAAAATACGGGAGTTTCTTGGAAAAACAGGAAAGTTGACAGGAATTTAAAGGCACTTCATTTTACACTTTACACCAGTGCTTCTCAACTAATTTCTGTTGCGCCCCCCCGAGGAAGAAGAACATATTTTACACCCCCCCCACTCGCTACCTTTACTATAAATAGTATAATTTGTCTCTAAAATTGTATCAATACCTCTGCATAACATTGTAAGTCTTTTAACAACACACCTGTCTTTCCTCGTCTACCACCGTGGTTACAGTGAAGCCAAGTGCAACATATGCTTCATCATATTCTGGTACAGAAAAAATGCATGTTACCCAAGGTCATACGTGCTGCCCCTGGAATCGCCCCCCCCCCCACTTTTTGAGAAGGACTGCTTTACACTAAAATGTTACTCAAAACATTGGTGCAATAAATAATAAGGTTTTACAACGGCCACAGTTTGACTCTGGAACATTTAATTCTAATGTGATTTCCTACGATATATTTTTTCTCCAAACAAATTACACTTCAATCGGAGTTCTGAACATTTATCCCAACCAACCTTTTTGTTGTATGGGTTGGTGATGGACAGGAAGGTGTCATCTGACCCTGACAGGATGTATTCACCTGTGTCGTTCCACGATATTGTGTTGACCTGGAGGGATACAAAAAGTGCACATTAGAGTAGTCAGTGTACAGCTTGTGTAGCAGTATAGACATATTATTCACTCTAAGCTAATAATGACCAAATAGCTGACATCACAAGTCGAGTAAAACAATAACTACAGCCTGTCACATAAATTTGGCGCTACTTGTTCGCTAATAAACACATTATGATGGGACTGCCTGTGAATGTAGCTTCTCGTTCCAACTCCTTACAGTAGATGGTGCGGTAAGGATTATTTAACACACTTCTTACGCACCTGTGTCTTCATCTGTACAGGTTGCGTATGCAAAAAAAACTGACCAAAAAGTTGCGTACAATGCTTTCCACGCGAAGTACGTGGTCTTAGGGCTAGGCGATAAAACGATATGTATATATGGCCAAAGACACGTAATCAATAAAAAATGCGTTTGATAAAACGTTCGATATTTTTAATTTTTTCTTCGTCGGAAGTTGCGAAGCAACAAAAGCACTCGCTCTCTGGTAACCAAACAACCAACGCAGCAAGTGATCACTGATCAGCGGGAGTGAAACACCAACAGCCAATCAGATAATACTATCAACTTTCAACATGGAGTGGGAAAAATAAACAAAAAATTAGTGCGGCAGAGAGCAAAGAAATTGTCGATAAAACAGGAAAAATCACCTCGATAGTATGACAGTTTTTTGGATTTTTTTAAAAACGGACCATAGTCAGACCAAGGCACTCACAATCAGCAATACCACACCACCTTAGCCGCGCTCACTCTTGAGCACAGCCGGCACTAAACCTGCAGAAAATAGTTATTTTCCGGTTTCTGTAAGTTTACATTTTCACACTTTGCACTATATCGTTACACTTTATTAAGCATTTGTTACGTATTCCTAATTTTTGCGCCTTAAATTTAAGACGTTAGTGTTAAGTGTTTATTGTGATTTTATCATTTTGTTTACGTTGTTTGACTGTTTTCCATGGTTGTGTTGACACTTCCCTTCATTTCTGCCTTGATAGCTGAAGGAATTATAACGAGAAGAAGGTTCCATTTTAAATAAAGTTTACATTTGATACATTTTTGTCCTGGTCCTTATTTTCGATAGGTCATAAAAATATCAATAATTATCGATATGTGTCCTGACGAAGACCAGAAGGCGGGCTCACATTGCACCAGTTTTAAAAATCTCTGCATTGGGTCGCCGTGTGTTTCAGGATCAATTTTAAGGTTCTTCTTAATGGTTTATAAATGTTTTTATGGTATTGGGTCTTCTTATCTTTCAGATCTGCTTTTACCCTATGAACCTTCCCGGGCCCTGAGATCCTCCGGCACTCATCTCCTAATTATTCCCAAAGTCAGGACGCAAAGTCACGGGACGGCGTCTTTCCACTATTATGGAACAGCTTGCTGGAGAACGCTCATGTTTTCAAGAGCAGGCTTAAGACCCACCTTTTTGATTTGGCTTTTACCTGATATTGATTATTTTATTGATGTCATTTGTATTTTACTTTTTATCCTATTAGTTATGAAATAGTTTATTTAGTTATATTTATGTACTTACTGTATGTATGTATATATATATATATATATATATATATATATATAAAATATATATAAAATATTATAAACATTGTAATATTAATAATATTATATAATATAATTATATAATTATTAATTATATAATATAATATTTTGATATTAAAATATAGATATAAAATATAAATATAAATATAAAATATTTATATATATATATTTTTTTTTTAATTTTATTTTAATTATTATTATTTTTTCATATATTAATCTTCATATGTCTTACATGTATTCTATCCTTTATCTCTACTCATGGTTCTTACTATTTTACAAGTTTTGTTATTTTCATTTCCCAACGTTCCTTAGGGGTTATCGGCCGTGCTTGTGAGGAAGCTTTTGTGTCAGCGTCCTGGTGGCCATGGTCGGATGAGCTCCTGGTGCAGATGGCTCCTGTGATAGTGTTTACTCACATGTCTCCTCTGTACTCAGCCATGCAATCATCGGTCCGTATAGTTGCATATGTGTGTATGTTGCGTGTGTGTGTTTGTGTTTGGTATCTGTGCCCGTGCGTACGTATGTGATAATGGGGGATAGGCGTATTGCTTTTAACTTTGTAAAGCACTTTGCGTTGCATTTTTTATGTATGAAAAGCTCTTTATAAATAAAAAAAAGCTTGATAACAACTAATATAAAACACTTATATGGTGATACAGTTTTCAGGCATATCGCCCAGCCCAATGTGATCTAAAAAAAACACAAACACTAGTAGTGTTTTGGGGTTTTAGGCAGAATTATACACACAGTTTTATAGCTATTACCCCGAGTCTGCCAGAGAATACCAAACACATAACATAGAGGGATTAGTGTTGCCAACTTAGAGATTTTGTTGTTATATTTAGCAAGTATTCAGGCCGCATTAAAATGTTTTTTTTTTTAAAGCAATTTTTTTATGTTATTGGACATTTTTGGAAACTTATATAAAAGTGTGCCTCTGTCTACTTAACGAGCAGCTGGTGCAAGAGTGCTGCGGTTCAAAAAGGGGAAATGTGACAAAAATAATGCAAGTAAAATAAAAATACAAGTTGCAGAGCTAACGGCATGACATGACTTAGGACAAGTTTTTGGAGCCCAACAGGGCTGCCAGGGCTGAATGACTGTTGTATCAGGTCAGGTTTCTCTGTTTGGGCCTGAAGTCAAAGATCTACTTTCAATGATGTTGCTGTTCCTGCTAATCTCACTCAGAGGACTGAAATGTCAACAAGGGAAGGTACTCACACAGCCATCGTGTATGTTCAGCGTTGCTTCGAGTTTAAGCCTCTGAACGAACTCTCTTCTACCTGTGGAAGAAGGGAAGCCATGAGGTAAAGTGCCTGAATTTAAAGGCTGAACAATAAAAATTGATAAAAATATTACGGAAATAAAAACACGTATCCATCATTCATTCAGGTTCGCAAAGAATACCAGTAAAGACACTTTTGTTAAAAACTTGGGGTGTTCCAATCTGATATTGATATTGGTCCATTATCAGCGAGAAAAAAGGGATCGGTTTATATCAGGGATGTCAAACTCGTTTTAATTGAGGGCCAAATCGCAGTTATGGCTGCCATCAGAGGGCCGCTTGTAACAGCAAATAATGTATGAATTTGCTGGATTTCATTATTAATTATACAAATTGTTGGTTTTACAGTAAAAACTTAACATTTACAAAATTTCAAAGTAAAATAGTGTCGTTTTTATTTTTTACAACATTTTACAGTAAATGGAAAAACAGTACCACTGTTTTTTGGGGCGGGGGTTTACGGAAAAAGCTGGCAGCTTAGTTGCCAAAATTTTTGTGTTAAATATACATTGGTTTTTACAACAATATATTGTTAATGGAAAAACGATACATGTTATTTTTTTATTCTGGCAACTTAGCTGCCACTTTTTCTACCATAAAAACAAATGTACCGTCTTTCCATTTACAGTAATACACCGTTAAAAACAACAACCGCAGATTTTACAGTCAAAAACAGGCAGCTCAGTCAACAGAATCTTGACACAAAAAACGGTAGTCATTTTTTTTTTTCAATTTACAGTAATATGCTGTAAAGGCCCTGTGATGAGGTGGCGACTTGTCCAGGGTGTACCCCGCCTTCCGCCCAATTGTAGCTGAGATAGGCTGCAGCGCCCCCCGCGACCCCGAAGGGAATAAGCGGTAGAAAATGGATGGATGGATGGATGTACCGAGGATGTCGTTGTGGCTTGTGCAGCCCTTTGAGACACTTGTGATTTAGGGCTATATAAATAAACATTGATTGATTGATGAATGCTGTAAAGAACAATATAAAATGTATACCGGTAGTCATTTTTATTAATTTGATGAGGAGTTTGCTGTAAAGTTAAGTATTTTTATTTAGACAAAGCATGTTTGGAAAGTATACTGTAATATTTGTTGCAATATTGGATACTATTAAAAGGTAAAGGTATGCAATTTCAAGCAGTTCATATATTTTTTCTGTCAAAATGAATAAAATCTATTACATTTAGTGAGAAAATATTAAGTACTTTATTGACACATCTCATTGTCGCGGTCAGATTTGGCCCCCGGGCCTTGAGTTTGACACGTGTGGTTTATATCACCTTACATCTAAAATCTCAGATACAAGTAGTCCTGCAGCGTGTTTACTTGTGCAAAGCCAATTAACATCTAAATGTCCTCCAAAAAGCACACATGGTTGATGTTTTCTTGTATTTTAGTGAAGTTCTTTAGAAAAGAACATGGTAGGCTTTAGGCTACTAGGAGCTAGCAGCTACACAACAGCTAAGCACACAAGAGCACATAAGCTTGTCATACGTAATAAGTGTCCTTCATTGAACAATAATGCAGTCTAACAGGCATGCCAAGGCAGTGGCATGTACGAAAGTATCCAGTAACAAGCGTGTCTGCATCATTCAACCTACTACGTCATGAACTTAACTTAGAGGGGTCATATTTAAAATAAAATAAAAACCACTTCATTGTGGTCTACATAACATGTAATGGTGGTTCCTTGGTCAAAATTTTGCAGAGATTATGTTTTGCAAACCATCTTCAAGCTGCCTTCTGACCATCTCTTCAGAATGCGCTGTTTTTTTCTTGATTACGTACCAAAACCCTCCTTTAGACCAAGCTCCCCTTCTCCACCTAGTCAGACATGTTTTAGTTTTTAGCGCTTCCATATACTAACAGATGTAAGTTAGAACTATACGTTATTTGTTTTAGAAATGGCAACAGCGGAGGATGTATGTGTATGTACTTGCCAGTCTGCCACACATCATGAGGATAAAGAAAATTAAGGTACTTATTGACTACAACTTTTGACTAAAACTGAACAAAAATAGCCCCCACATCTGCGGTCCCCTCCAAGGTTTCTCATTGTATCCCGTTGGGTTGAGTTTTTTCTTGGGATCTGAGCCGAGGATGTC
This sequence comes from Nerophis lumbriciformis, assembly GCF_033978685.3. NCBI lineage: Eukaryota > Metazoa > Chordata > Actinopteri > Syngnathiformes > Syngnathidae > Nerophis > Nerophis lumbriciformis. The sequence continues at coordinate 30,214,506 of NC_084560.2, forward strand.
GTTGTGGCTTGTGCAGCCCTTTGAGACACTCGTGATTAAGGGCTATACAAATACACTTTGATTGATTGATTGATTCTTTAGAGCAGTGGTCCCTAAGCTTTTTTGCACCACGGACCGGTTTAATGTAGGCATTATTTTCAGGGACCGGCTTTCCACTTGTGCCAGATAAATGCAGCAAAAATCTCAGTGGCCTTGTGGTTAGAGTGTCCACCCTGAGATCGGTACGTTGTGAGTTCAAATCCCAGCCGAGTCATACCAAAGAATATAAAAATGGGACCCATTACCTCCCTGCTTGGCACTCAGCATCAAGGGTTGGAATTGGGGGTTAAATCACCAAAATGATTCCCAGGCGTGGCCACTGCTGCTGCTCACTGCTCCCCTCACCTCCCAGGGGGTGAACAAGGGGATGGGTCAAATGCAGAGGACAAATTTCACCACACCGAGTGTGTGTGTGTGTGACAATCATTGGTACTTTAACTTTAATTTTAAATAAGTGCATGAAAAATACAACTCACTATTTCGCTGAATTAGCCCTGGACTTGTTTCTTTGCAATGAGATGCAGATGGAAATCAGCCTTTGGCTACAGTCGGTCACATTTATATTGTATATGTTCATTAATGTGCATTGTATCATGTCACAAAGTTATACAAAATATGACAAATGGAAAATTCCTATGAGGAGTTTCATTGTACATCTATAAACAAGCTTATTGATGTGTCTCGTGGGACAGGCGAAAGTTAAGATGGAGAAAATGCAGTCGTTTATAAATGATTTAATGTTTCTCTGCGGCCCGGGAGCAAATGCGTCACGGACCGGTACCGGTCCCCGGACCGGTGGTTTGGGACCACTGCTTTAGAGGGCAGATGCGTTGCGGTTGAATCAGCAGCACCTCTGCTGGTTAAAGCCAAGTAGTGCACTTCATTTTGCGTCGATTGCTTCAAGATGCAATTAATAAGCCATCAATTGCATCACAAAACCACGATTGTAACCAGTGCCTCCACCCTAATTTATTATCAATCAATCAATCTTTACTTATAAAGCCCTAAATCACGAGTGTCTCAAAGGGCTGCACAAGCCACAAAGACATCCTCGGCTCAGATCCCACATCAGGGCAAGAAAAAAACTCAACCCAATGGGATGACAATGAGAATCCTTGGAGGGGACCGCAGATGTGGGGACGCCCCCCCCTGGGCGACCGGTGCAATGGACGTCGAGTGGATCTAACATAACAGTGTGAGAGTCCAGTCCATAGTGGGGCCAGCAGGGGATCATCTTGAGTGGAGACAGGTCATCAGCGCAGAGACGTCCCCAACTGATACACAGATGAGTGGTCCACCCCGGGTCCCGACTTTGGACAGCTATTAACCTGACTCTCGTCAGATGCTTGTAGTTCGCTGAACTCCAAACAAGGATCTGGGCTCGAAGGCATTGCAAACTTCTTCCAGATAGCAAAAAATAATGAACCAATCAGGATCGCCGGGCGGGATTTCATAGATGTGACGTAGCGCCGAAGCGACTGTTTGATTCAAACAACAAATGGTGGCACGCTGCGTTGTGTGCTGACACTGATTCTGCTATTGCAACGGTTTTGTCGAATCTATCGAATATTAATTCTTTAAAAGATGAACACAGAACGGTTTTGAAGGCATTTATTGGTGACAAGGGTGTTTAGGCTCTTCTTCCGACCGGGTTTGGATTTCCCAGCGTCGCTCTCATCAGCGTCACGGGTTGATTTCGATGTGAATGGTTGAAGTAGCACGTCATTCAAGATAACGGACAAGTGGTTTCTCCAATCACATACAATGATTTTTTTAATTATTTTTTTTTACAAGGCCCCGCCTTCTGAAATACATCTCCTACTGAGAAGTCCCAGATCCTTGTGTGGAGGTCAGCAAACTACAAGGATCTGGCGAGAGTCAGGTTACTAATTTATAGCCTTAATGGGAATAATAATAATACTTAATACATTTGAGCCTCCTGTCATGAATCATCTGAATTGTTTGTGGTTTGAGCATAAATCCCACTTGTTGTCCCCTGACTACCCACTTTTCCAGGCTAAATATACCCTGGAAGTGCTCGGACACACACACACACACACACACGCATATGCACGCGTACACACACACTATGAGAGCTTGAAGTGTATCTCTGTCAAGCTAAATACAGCAGTGACTAAAGCTCACAGGCACCTGCCCCACCCATTCAAGACTCAGCCTTGATTTAAACCCAATCAGGTACACACAAACCAGGAAAAAACATCAAATCTGAATAATGTACTGCTTTTAAAGAACATCACAAAATAAGTTATATCGACACAATAAAGGTAGGTTAAAAAATAAAAAATAAATCATTATTTTCAAAATTTAATTTATAAGAAAACATTTTTTTAAATACGTTTTTAAGCCATCTCAATGCAATCAGAGTAAGCTTCTTTTTTTTTTTTTTTAACCTGTAACATCTTTTGAATAAGTTTCATTAGAAGTATAAGTCGCACCGGCCGAAAATGCATAATAAAGGAGGAAAAAAACATATATAAGTAGCACTGGAGTATAAGTCGCATTTTTGGGGGAAATTCATTTGATAAAACCCAACACGAAGAATAGACATTTGAAAGGCAATTTAAAATAAATAAAGAATAGTGAACAACAGGCTGAATAAGTGTACGTTATATGAGGCATAAATAACCAACTGAGAACGTGCCTGGTATGTTAACGTAACATATTATGGTAAGAGTCATTCAAATAACTATAACATATAGAACATGCTATACGTTTACCAAACAATCTGTCACTCCTAATCGCTAAATCCCATGAAATCTTATACGTCTAGTCTCTTACGTGAATGAGCTAAATAATATTATTTGATATTTTACGGTAATGTGTTAATAATTTCACACATAAGTCGCTCCTGAGTATAAGTCGCACCCCCGGCCAAACTATGAAAAAAAAACTGCGACTTATTGTCCGAAAAATACGGTATTATGCGGGAATTGGCCTGAATCGAGAATCGATTCTGAATCGAATCCTCACCCTGGGAATCGGAATCAGATCCGATCGTTAGATACCCAAAGAGTCACACCCCTATTACTAGTGCATACAATTGGCGCATAACTTGTTATAAAATCAAGCACAGAATATAGTATAGTACAGTTAATGATTTTTATAGGCTTTACGGGTAAAAAAAACACGAGCTTGTTGCAAAAAAAGATGCAATTGCAGTAGAAATTGTCGGACTTTTTCCTTTAAACGGACGTCAATTGAGGCGGGTGTAGATTTTGACATCTGTGCTAGTGGGCAACAGACAGGCTACATGCTACATACAACATGCTAGCTTCCTTACCTAAATAGTTCGTCCTGATGCTGTTGGGCTCGCTGTATCCAATGAGGCGTTTATTTACATCCCAAACCAGGTTTCCAGAGCAGGACATGGTGACGGACAGCTTTTAATAAACGACAACGTTGACATTTAAGCTGCTTTCTGTTGTTGTTGCCATCGCGCCATGTCAAAGCGGGGATATTTGCTAACGTTAGCAAGCCGCTGCTGTCAAGGCGTCCATGGTGAAGGAAGAAAAGAGGAGCTCCTGGTTCCTGTCACCGCGGCCTCGCTTGCTTGTCACCTGGCAGCTCGCACGCTCCCCGGGGGTGATAACTTGTGAGGGAGTCCTGCTAGCCTGGCCTGCTTTATTTTGTCTAGCTGGGGACGATCAGCTGTGGCCAAACATCGCGATAAGCGACGAGGCTTGAGCATGGGTGCGCTCGATTTGTCACCTCGGAAGAGGCAAGTGCTGTCCGTACTGTGCATTGATTGATTGATTGATTAATTGATTGAAACTTTTATTAGTAGATTGCACAGTTCAGTACATATTCCGTACAATTGACCACTAAATGGTAACACCCGAATAAGTTTTTCAACTTGTTTAAGTCGGGGTGCACGTAAATCAATTCATGGTACAAATATATAGGATTATACAGTCATCACACAAGTTAATCATCAGAGTATATACATTGAACTATTTACATTATTTACAATCCGGGGGTGGGATGAGGAGGGTTTGGTTGAGTTCAGTCATCAACAATTGCATCATCAGAGAAATGGGCATTGAAACAGTGTAGGTCTGACTTGGTATGTACATTTCTTTCCCAGAGCTGTCACCATCTTCAACTCTAACTTATAATAGCAATTCACCCCTATACAATATCCTACCCTAATACTGTGCAATATTACCCTTCGAGTGCAATACATCGATCCAACACTGATTGTTATTTATTACTCCGGTACTCTTGTCTCTTAGCTCTTGTCTCAAAGTAGGTGTACTGTTACGACCTGTCACATCACGCCATGACTTATTTGGAGTTTGTTGGTGTTTTCCCGTGTGTAGTGTTTTAGTTCTTGTCTTGCGCTCTTATTTTGGTGGCTTTTCCAGTTACAGTTTCATGTCTTCCTTTGAGCGCTATCTTCCCCACACCTGATTTGTTTTAGCAATCAAGAATATTTAAGTTGTTGCTATCTTTTTTTGTGTGGACATTGTTGATTGTCATGTCATGTACGGATGTACTTTGTGGACGCCGTCTCTGCTCCACATGCTGTAAGTTTTTGCTGTCATCCAGCATTCTGTTTTTGTTTACTTTGTAGCCAGTTCAGTTTTAGTTTCGTTCTACATAGCCATCCCTAAGCTTTAATGCATTTTCTTAGGGGCACTCACCTTTTGTTTATTTTTGGTTTAAGCATTAGATACCTTTTTACCTGCACCCTACCTCCCGCTGTTGTCTGCATATTGTGATCACGACAAACTATCGTCGTCGTTCCCGACATCTACAAAGCAATTAGCTACCGGCTTCCACCTACTGATATGGTATGGTATAACATGGTTACTCTGCCGAGCTCTAGACAGCACCGACACTCAATGACAGCACATTATTTGCAGACTATAATTACTGGTTCGCAAAAAATATTTTTAACCCAAATAGGTGAAACTGCATAATCTCCCACGGCACACCAGACTGTCTCTCACGGCACCCGCGGCACAGTGGTTGAAGAACACTGTTCTAGACCAAAAATCACTTCATATTCTTTAGTGCTCACTAGTGTTACCATATCTGAGTTATTGTGTAGAAATATGGGGAAATAACTACAAATGTGCGCTTCATTCACTAACGGTGTTACAAAAAAGATCAATTAAAATAATACATAAGGTTGGACATAGAGAATATACAAACCCTTTATTTATTAAATCACAATTATTGAAATTCAACGATTTGGTGCATTTGCAAACAACTAAAATGACATATAACCTGCTACCCAAGACTGTACAACAATTCTTCTCAACAAAAGAGGAGAAATATAACCTTAGAGGAAAATCTAATTTATAACATTTGCATGCTTGTACAACACTTAAAACCTTTAGCATATCTGTATGTGGGATGAAATTATGGAATGGATTAACCAAAGAAATCAAACAAAGCACCAATATGATTCAGTTTAAAGTTAAGTTAAAGTTAAAGTACCCATGATTGTCACACACATACTAGGTGTGGCAAAATTATTCTCTGCATTTGACCCATCACCCTTGATCACCCCCTGGGAGGTGAGGGGAGTAGTGAGCAGCAGCGGTGGCCGTGACCGGGAATCATTTTTGGTGATTTAACCCCCAATTCCAACCCTTGATGCTGAGTGCCAAGCAGGGAGGTAATAGGTCCCATTTTTATAGTCTTTGGTATGACTCGGCCGGGGTTTGAACTCACGACCTACCGGTTTAAGAGACGGCTCCATCTACAAGTGATATGACTTAGTCGGGGTTTGAACTCACGACCTACCGATCTCAGGGCAGACAGGCTAACCACAAATCCACTGAGCAGGTGTTGTGTTATGTTTGCTTTGGGGTATTTTTGCACCTTGTTTCGGCCATTCAGGTGAGCAGTTGTCTGTGGCTCTATGTTACCATTTGTCTATACTCATTTGCCTTGAGTTTTTTTTTTTTTTATTTTGTGTTTATTTATTTATTTTTATCTAATAATCTTTTTTGTGAGTTACTTGTTTGGGTGGACATTTTATATTCACCTGACTGTATTTTTTTGGCAACTGTATATGTCAAAAAAAATTAAATAATCAAATGTTAAAAACAAAAAAAAAATTGTAATATCCTAAAATGTGAATTTTAAAGAAAGAAAGAACAATTGTGTACGAAACAAAATGCCTCCACCCAGTCGGGATACGCTAAGCTTATGAAACACATGCCCTCTTTTCGAACCAATCAAATACGAGTTCTCAACAGACTGACCAATAAGGACAGTGTCCCATTCTCAAGCTCCACCTCCTTGCCTGGTGTGGCACAAAGTCACCTCGTCGGGTCGGTCAGGGAGAAGCTAATGACAGCTAGCATCAGCAGCTAGCAAACGGAATTACCGAAGAAGCTCAAAAACATATTCAAATTTTTAACTCATGTTTGTACGGTTCGAAAAGTCTCAATTTTTTATTACTGCTGTGTAATATTGAATTCGAACACTTATTTTGTCCGTCTTTGCCTATTGCTAAGCTAGCTAGCTTCTCCTTCCCCCCTTCAAAAAGCTCCAACATGGCTGCACTGAGAGTGTCCTATCACAGGATTTTGGACAGAATCGAGCACATATTGCCTGCTAAGCTGAGACCTCTATACAACCACCCTGCAGGTAATGTACATCATTAGGTACTGAAAAACAGTAGCTCGTATCTAAAGTAGCAACTTTTAAGTGTTGTCTGGAGTTCATCATTTGCTTAGCAACACTCAATTGGTTATAGTTTAACGCAGAAAATGGACTGTTTCCTAGATATTGTGTTTATTTTTAGTAGTGAGAAGATGCCAGAACACAGGTGATGCAAGCTAAATGTATGTTCCATCCATCCCATTGTTTATATTGAGCTAAGCCTGATATGTTTTGGACAATGGTGAAAGAAATAAGATATATCATTGTGTTCAGGCCTCAACAGCACCACTAGTTTGAGCATGAAAACCTTCCCAAAAAAAGTCCTAAAAGTGCAGAGTTGCATGCATGCCTTGAGGGAGTTTAAGTTCCAGGACGCTGTCTTTCCTGTCCAAGGGTATTGCAACAAGGACAACATTGTCAGCAGGTAGGAAGGGGCGGTGACAAAAAGCACCTCACTCAGAGATCATTTACAGTAACAAATGTCCTACTTTTTTTAGTCCCGTTGAACATTGCATAATCAGGGGCGGTTAAGTGGGGATGTGGTACCGTTGTGTCAATACACAACATCATAAATGTCAATATGAAATAAAGGTAGCCATGTTGCCAAGAAAGTCAAATAATAAGGTTGCTTGAATCAAATTAAGAACGTCTAAGATCTATGGCAGTATAAGAGAAAGTTAACTGTGGTGCATTCAAGGACCATCAATTAAAGTTAAAAGCAGTTAACTATTAGTAGACATGTTCCTGGCTCGTTCTCGGTGTGTAACATGTTTAGCCTTGTCTTCCAGTGATACTTAATTTTGGAACTAGAAAATGCAGTTTATTCGCCATATTGGAGGGGGAATAAAGAGACACAAAATTAGCTGCTAGTGGCTTGTCAGCAGGGTGACCAAAAATAAAGAGTTTCAGTCAGAGGAGATCGGTGTTTGTGCATTAAAAGATATAAATGGTCAATGGCCTATCACATACTTTTCCACTAAGATTGACCGATAATAATCAGCAACCGATTGCTTAGCACATCCCTATTTTTGTCATGATTATTTGTAAAATAAAGAGCCAATTAACTTCAAAGGCGCAACTCTTTGATGCACAGTCTGTTTCCCTTTGCTCCATTATACAGGACTTCCTAGCTCTCACATCAAATGCCCACTTATCAACTGCTGTATCTGTGTTTTTACGATTTCATTAGTTGTTTAATTCTTCAGTCATCATTAAGATTGGATGTAGCTGGCCTGAGTGACGTCAGATGAGGGCTTGGACATTATGGAGCACAGGAGTTTTGTTTTTCAGTTGAAAGACAGTTTTGCATTAGGTTGAGCGAGGGCTCAGTCAAACATTTACAGCTCAATGTATTGCTTGCTTTATACGTATAAAACTAGAACAAACAACATACATTTTAAAAAGGGCCACTAAACACCACAAAATATGCCCCAGGAAATCAGTTTTCTAGGCTTTAGAAGAGACCCCAACCAACCAACATTGAAAACCTGTGCATTGACTGTGGTTTTTGTGCACTTGGACTTTGCTTTAATCGGAATGCTTTAGAAAGTCCAAGCAGGCAGAGGTTAGTTTTTTCTGTTAACTAATACCAAAATTAAGTCAAATGTGTGTTTTTCATGGTTCGCTTCTCTTCTGTTTTCATTTAAGGTCCAAAAACGGTTTTCTTTTGGGCCCCAGTTTTCAAATGGGTAAGTGCAGTCACCACAAATTGTAAAGCATCAAAGTTTTTTGTTTATGAAAAAAGCTGCTGGTTGAGAGTCTTATCACGCCAACAAGAACAGAAACAGTAAATAAAAACCTACCAAAATAACTTTTGATATTGTAAACAAACAAAAAAAATATTTTCTATAAGAACATTTTAACTTAAATAAATATTGCACATCTTAAAGGGGAACTGCACAATTTTGAGAATTTAGCCTATCGTTCACAATCATTATGAAAGACATGGTGACGGATAGATTTTTTTTTAATGCATTTTAATAATTAAATTTGATCAAAAATCAGCTTACAATGGAGCCTATGGGAGCCATTCAATTCTGCCTATAGAGCCCAATAAAAAAAATATCCAAACAGCTCCATTAGGGTTTTATATACATGATGCAAGTATATATGTATTGTATTAACGGACACATTTATAGTAACATTTAATATTTACGTATTTTGATCATTTTAAGCATACGCGAAGCATTAATTTCAAAAACGCATCACATTTGCTTTTTTTTCTCCTTCATCACTGATTGTTACTCACTGCAGACTTTATGAAAGCCAACAAACATAATAAAACATCACTTACTGTACAATGTCTGCTGTCATTAGGATGCCGACTGCTAGGATGTTCATACATTCCCATGTAGGTGAAGAATAACTCATAATCCTCACTAAGAAAGGGGAACAAGCGCTTTCTCGTGTCATCCTCGCCAGTTCCAGGTCCTAAATGGCTATCAAAGTGTACCAACTTGTCAGAATACCTACTCAGATGTTTCGTGTCCAGAGGCATGAGAGGCATGATTTATGATCGAGAATAAACTTACAGGGAGCGAGGAAGCAGCAGACCACTCGATGATGTAAACAGGGACACCCGGAAGTGATTACGTCACAGCTATAAATAGTTTGTCTGCGTTAGCGCTTATAATAACAATGTCACTGATACTTGGTTGATATTCAAGTCATGAAATGTAAATGGAGTATTGTTGGCGCTTTTTGGATGGTTATTTATCGGATTTTGTGGGCGGAATAGTGGAGCTCCCATTTGCTCCGCTGTAACCAGACTTTTATTTACGTTTATTTAATATTTAGAATGCATAAAAAAAATATACCTGAGTTGTCATGTCTTTCATAATGATTGTGAACGATAGGCAAAGTTCTAAAAAAAAAAAAGTGCACTTCCCCTTTAAGGTGCATTTTTTTTCTCCGCCCACTAAGGCCAAGATTGTGAATGACTGAATAGAGGGTTAACTGTGTTCAGTTAATTTGACTGTTTAAAAAAACGCGCTCAGGTGCTGAGAGCGATTTGTTATTTGCGTACTGACTTTAACCATGTTGGATTGGCCAGGAGGCAATGGCCGAGCGGCTCAACAATTCTGATTGGCGAACATGTCTATCACTCAAATGTTCAGTGACAGCGGAGAGAGAAAAAAGACATCCGCCTCTTGCAGTTTAGTTATCGCACTGATTAAAACCTCAATGTCAGTTCGATGCCAATTAATCCTGTAGCCATAGCTGAAAGTGTGGCAGCAGTTAAGTTGACTGTCCCACATCTTTCCTCCTCCATTGTTGTTTAGTGTGTGTGTGTGCTTGCTTCCTGTTTGTCTTCAGTTTTTCTACTAAAATTGTGTAGTTGGAAACATTTTTACAAATTACTGACATTTAATATTTGCATACATGTTAAAATAACAGGGGTTTAAGACATGACCCATGTGGGATTCCAGTAGCTTACATTTGAGGACCACTTTGGAGCCACTGAAGCAAACATGTCTAGTAATACTTACTTACTTATAATCACCTTCTGTTTTTAAGGGTCTGGTTGCAGCAGGTTTGGCTGATATGACTCGGCCAGCAGATAAGCTCAGTGTCTCCCAGTCTGGAGTGCTGACAGCAACAGGTAACAAAAAGAATATCAAAGTTGTGTATTGTTTTAATGGCTCAAAGGACGTTAGGCTTCTACCAATTTATGCCGAAGGTATCCAAAGTGTTTCGTCACATTTCTCCTAAACAAGCGTTATCTCTTTTGTTGTGTTTTGGTCAAACATACCAGAGTGTGCTTTCACTTGTGTGCATAACCTCTGCTCTTGTTCCGTCAGGGCTCATCTGGTCCAGATATTCACTGGTCATCATCCCAAAGAACTGGAACCTGTTTGCTGTCAACTTCTTTGTGGGCAGCGCTGGAGCCTCGCAGCTCTACAGGATATGGAGGTTAGGACGATAATGACTCCAAAAACTAAACAAAGAGCTCTTTAGGACCTGCAGACAACAATTTTTTATAAGAAACCATGTAAATCCAATTAATCTGTTTCAGGCACCTAAAATAGTAACACGAAACACATCCAATAATTAGTTTTAAATGCAGAAACAATTTTATAAGAAACCATGTAAATCCAATTAATCTGTTTCAGGCACCTAAAATAGTAACACGAAACACATCCAATAATTAGTTTTAAATGCAGAAACAATGCAAAATACATACAAAAGGCGAATGAAATGCGATACATTTTTAGCATCACTTTTACTAAAAACCTATCAAAGATGACGATGAGGGTAGAGCCACAGAAACGCCTCTTTATACTTTGCTACAATTTCTATTTTTTAATTGAATAGTGTTTCTCACCTTCTTTGTCAAAGTGCTGGGACTTGTAACTTTTTTTGCAGCCCAACTCAAAACCATAAAAAACATGTGAAAAGTGTCTCATGAAAAACTCAGGTGCCACTCTTATTTCAAAAAGGCTGTTTTTGAAAATATGTTCTTCAAAGATCCTTTGTATACTTTGAGAGCTCTTCTGTTTTAGGAAGCAATCATTGTGGTATCTATCGCTACTAGTTTTTAAGGAACAATAAGATTTAGTTTTGTCCCTGAATAGGTACAAGCAAGACCAGAAGGCAGACGAGAAGGCTAAGGAGATAACTGAGTCCTGAGTGTTTTCAGTGGACTAAAAGGACAACTCCACACCAGGCACCTGCCTGCCCCTGATCTCCGTCTCGTGTCATTTATGCATCATCACACCGACTCCCGTGTTTTAACATTCATGCCAGCAAACATCATCCGACCATATTTAACCCCTCTTTCTCTGCTGGAAATGTGCACTTTCACCAAGTTCCCTCAGGATGTATAATTGGCATAAAAAACAACCACACAAGAATGATGGTCATCAACGCACAAATATTACTTGTTTTAACAAGTGTAATGATTGTACATTGAGTTGTCTTCATGTAACATAGCTTTGGGATGTTTTACCTTTTTTCATCATCAGGTGTAGCAATCATTACCTCATGCAATCATTTCCCAAAAATGTAACGTTTGGTTAGGCGTGGTTTTAATGGCAGTGTGTCCTCATGAAATTATATTTTCTTTTTGTGACATTAATTTTAATGGCTTTAAATGAAGTAGAACAAAAATAAATCGCTTGCTTCACTGTATTTTTTCAGTCCTATTGAATGTGTTGTTTTTTTTAATGCTAGCTATCACTGGTACAGAACTGCCAATGCGTCTTTGATCTTAAGCCTTTTATTTGAGCATGTTCATACTTTGATGTGTGGTCACCTTAATTATGCATTTTAAAATCCCCTCACTGTATTGGCAATAAATGTTCTCACTTTACTATCAAATGAAATACTGATTAAATGGCACTGTGGAAATGTTAAGGCTGTCTAAAGTTAATAAACTTGTTCAACTACTAAACAGCTTATTTTTAATGTGTGGCCTTGACACGATATACTTCAATCTACCATGGGTCTTGGAACGTTACCAGTTGAGAGGCATTTTGCCACCTTTTCCATTAAAGAAAAATAGAGTGGCAAAACCTAAGTTTATAAACTTTCAGTAGTTTTTTATTTTACAGGAAAACCAATTTGTCTACATAAAATTAAACTTGTTCCCTTTTTGGCAAATATTCATGGTTAGCTTCCCCAAGGGGTTGCACACTGGAGAAGCTGAACTGAACACAAAGGCTTCCAGTCTTTTACTTGCCTTCCTTGCCCCTCAGGACTCAGTCAGTGCACATACATGGCCTCACAAAAGTCTAAAATGATGGAACTCTTTAAAAATGCAGTATTTTCTCACTCTGAGTTTAAAGAAATCTGAGGGAGCCACTGCAAGGAGGCACAAGAGCCACAGATTGCAGACCCCTGGTCTAGTCATACAAAAATGAAGGGGTTCAGGGATACATTAGGTTACGTAAGAATTTTTTTTTTTTTTTTTAAATAGCATGAGACCTGCTGGAGCTGTGAAAGTGCAATTAAGATGTTAAAAACCCCCATACAGTGAATGCACTATACATTCCTTCAGCAGTTAGTTCAATGTTTAGAATTTAGAACAAGAAAGAAAAAGGGCAAGATAGTAAAGTAGCCAAAATGAGTGTTAACCAAAATTGTTTTATTCACAACCAGAAAATTGGAGCCAAGGCTTTAGCGTTTGCCGCCAACACGGGGTGCGTTAACCTTCATGGGCTTGGCAATCTTGGGTTTCTGTGCAGTCTTGGAGGCAGCCTATGAAACAGAATAATGAAGGAACATTGTTTAGGATAGACTTTATTTCACAATGGGGATATTGTGTGGTGGTGGTGCAGATTCCAAAAGCCCGCAAAAAATAAGGTGAAATCAAGAGGGGAAACACTAAAGAAAAACAACAAAAGAGCACGGAGCTGATGCAACCAGCTGCACCGTTTTTACATACAACAAAAGTAAAATTCAATTAATAAATAAATTAAGATAATGCAGAGCCATGATTATTTAGCAAAGTGGAGTATGCTGCTGCAATGAGTAGTTCCAATATTTAGTAGGGATGTAATGGTATCAAAATCTCACGATACGATATCACAGTATTAAGTACCGTATTTTCCGCACTATAAGGCGCACCTAAAAACCACAATTTTTCTCAAAAGCTGACAGTGCGCCTAATAACCCGGTGCGCTTTATTACGATTCATTTTCATAAAGTTTCGGTCTCGCAACTTCGGTAAACAGCCGCCATCTTTTTTCCCGGTAGAACAGGAAGCGCTTCTTCTTCTACGCAAGCAACCGCCAAGGAAAGCACCCGCCCCCATAGAACAGGAAGCGCTTCACCCGCCCCCATAGAACAGGAAGCGCTTCACCCGCCCCCGGAAGAAGAAGAAAAAACGCGCGGATATCACCGTACGTTTCATTTCCTGTTTACATCTGTAAAGACCACAAAATGGCTCCTGCTAAACGATCCGGTTCATAAAAAGACGCAATCTCTCCATCCGCACACGGATTACTACCGTATTTCACAGCAACTGAACCGCACTGTGGAACGGGAGCACGTACGGTGAATATTCGCTCCACGGGGAATGAGAAGTCATCCTTCACTGTGGTTCTAGCTTGCCATGCTAACTTCCACTCATGGTGATATTCAAAAGGAAGACCTTGCCAAAAGAGACCTTTCCAGCCGGCGTCATCATAAAAGCTAACTCGAAGGGATGGATGGATGAAGAAAAGATGAGCGAGTGGTTAAGGGAAGTTTACGCGAAGAGGCCGGGTGGCTTTTTTCACACAGCTCCGAAGGCGAACACACCTTCACTAAGACGGGCAGACAGCCTCGGTCGACTTACGCCAACATTTGCCAGTGGATCGTAAATGCTTGGGCAGATATTTCGGTCACAACTGTGGTCCGAGCTTTCCGGAAGGCAGGATTCACAGAACAACAGCGACACTGACTCCCGATGACTTCTACGAGACGGAACCGGCCATTTTGGATCCCACGCTTGCGCAATTTTTCAATTCGGACACCGAAGACGAAGAATTCGAAGGATTTACGAATGAAGAATAACTTCAGAAGGTGAGCGCTATGTTTATTTTGTGTGTTGTGACATTAACGTTCGAGCAACATTATGTTACTATTGCTCTACACCATTTTGAATTTTACTATGTTTGTGATTGCACATTTGCGTACATTTTGGGACAGAGTTGTTAGAACGCTGGTTTTCAATATATTATTAAAGTTTGACTGAACTATCTGACTGTTTTTTTGACATTCACTTTAGCGCAGCGTTTTGTTGACATTCACTTTAGCGCAGCGTAGGCGCGGCTTTTAGTCCGGGGCGGCTTATTGGTGGACAAAATTATGAAATATGTAATTCATAGAAGGTGCGGCTAATAATCCGGTGCGCCTTATAGTGCGGAAAATACGGTAAGACCTATCCATCCATTTTCTACCGTTTGTCCCTTTTTGGGGTCGCTGGAGCCTATCTCAGCTAGTGTGTGAATGTGAATGTTGTCTATCTGTGTTGGCCCTGCGATGAGATGGCGACTTGTCCAGGGTTTCCGCCTTCCGTCCGATTGTAGCTGAGTATTAAAACCACAGTGAAGTGAAGTGAATTACATTTATATAGCGCTTTTTCTCAAGTGACTCAAAGCGCTTTACATTGTGAAACCCAATATCTAAGTTACATTTAAACCAGTGTGGGTGGCACTGGGAGCAGGTGGGTAAAGTGTCTTGCCCAAGGACACAATGGCAGTGACTAGGATGGCGGAAGCGGGGATCGAACCTGCAACCCTCAAGTTGCTGGCACGGCCGCTCTACCAACCGAGCTATACCGCCCCAGTGCGATATTGTGGTTTATGTAAAAAAACAAAAAGATTGGTAAAAAAGCCACAGTGTGTAAAATTAAGTGTCAGGAATATTTAGGATAAACATACTTACTGTAATTGACCACAAACATAATGCTAAAATGTTTTAATCATATTTTTTTTAACAAGCAAGTATTTCTAAGTCCAAATAATTGTGCAGGAACACCTACTGTTTCAAGCAAATATTTCAAAGAATAACATACAATTGATGTCTTTGAAACAACAATGTAAACATCCAGTGTAACAAGTGTAAAACAATGTACAGTTTAGCGTCTTTCAACTTTTACATTATGGGCACCAGTGTCCTCTGCAGTGTTCATTTTTATATCAGTCCAGAAAATGTTTCTCAGAAAGTAAACTAACAATATCAGTTTTAATAACGTAAATACCTCACATACTGATGTTTAGCTGTGACAGTTTATGAGGTGGCGATTTGTCCAGAGCTGCGAACGCCAGAGTGCAGCTGGAATAGGCTCAAGCCCCTCTGCGACATTGAGTGAGACAAGCGATAGAAAAATGGATGGATTGAGGATGCATTAACTAAGTAGCTTTTGAGTTCACTTGTATTTTCCACTGTGAATTTTTTTTGGGGTCATTTCCTGCCATGCGGCTAGACAAGACCAACTAGCTACAGTATGTGTCACCTTCGAAACACTAAAGTGGCGCACTTTGCTTTGCAGAATGCAGACTTTCTTACCTTCTGCCAAAGAGGTTACGTTTTCGCCAGGGTTTGTTTGTTAGCAACATCATCATCATCAGGGTTGGAATTGGGGTTAAATCACCAAAAATGATTCCCGGGCGCAGCACCGCTGCTGCCCACTGCTCCCCTCATCTCCCAGGGGGTGATCAAAGGGACGGGTCAAATGCAGAGGACACATTTCACCACACCTAGTGTGTGTGTGTGTGTGTGTGACAATCAATGGTACTTTAACTTGACAATTATGGCCATATTGAATGTCCCAAAAAACAGATTCCTTTAATCTAAGACGAGTACGAACACACTTATTTTCTTGCTTACAGCGTTCCACGGCCCGCACGTTGCCATTCCCGCGTTGCGCAGAGGATTCTCTGAGATTTAAGTTAGTATACAGACCCGGGCAACGCTAAAACACCCGGCAAAACTACACACCAAGTTTTCGTTTGATACCGTCACGGTATTATTATGAAGACTTTGAAACCGAAATACCACAGTATTTATAATACCGTTACATCCCTAATATTGAACAATATCAAGATACAGTATGTCAGACTGTGCTGAGGGCTTTGCAGCCTACGACAGATTTTAATTTGCAGTTCTCCACTAGATGCCACTACTAGTCAGATGTAAACAGCACAGTAAGTAAGCTTATTAATATTATGCATAGTTAAAGGTAAACAAACAGCACTCACCTTGCTGGGAGCAGCTGGCTTTTTGGCTGCCTGCTTTGCCTTCTTGGCCTCCTTAGCAGCCCTAAAAAAGTAAAGATTTGTTACAAGTCTAAAAAAACACCTTGACAATGAATTAATATCTGAATTTCCATTGTACTTATAAAAGGCCCACCTACAACAGTTCTAACTTCTTACCTGATGGCCTGCTCTCTCTGGGCTTTGCGGACCTCGGGTTTCTGGTTCCTCTTGGCCATGATCTCAGCCAGGGAGGCACCAGTGATGGCCCTCTGGAATTTGACAGCACGACGCGTACGCTTCTTGGACACCTCTTCCTGTTAGGGAGTAGAGCAATTATTTAACTCAACTAGAGAAAATACCAGGTGTAAGGTGTGTGTGTGGACAGTGGACCCTCCCAAGTCAAATATTCAGACAATTTTACAAAACTCAGAATACAAATTAGTTTAAATGTTTAGCCATAAGGCGTGTTGGAGAATTTGGAGGCTGGTCAATGGTAAGTAGTCACGAATGACCATCATTGACCAGTACTATGATCTCCTTGTGTTCTATGGCTGCTGGTGTGGCGTGAGCGCTGTTGCACAGCCTGCAAAACACAGCCCGGCAACAACACATAGCATGGACGGACACCACGCACACCGTCCACCTGCAGCCAAAATTATGGCTTAATGTATTCAAATAGTGATCTTTAAGAACATGTTTTTAACTACTATGGATGAGCACACCATGTAGTAATTGCAAACCATGCAATTACAAAATGCTCTAATTTCCTGTTATTAAGTTAATCAAGGCCTGGGCGATGTAGCAATTTTATCAATATATCCAAAAAAATATTTTTTCTTTTTGCTGAAGCACTTTTTGGACCCGGGAGCTTCTGTAGCTTCCACCGTGCTCCTTACTTATTTAGCAGAGATTCACACACCTAACAAAACAGGGCTAATGAGATGTTTGTTCCAAAGAAAAGAAAATTGTCATATGTGGTTTAGATTGGCAGCAACGGGCATGGAACAAATGAGTGCAAGCTGCAAAGTTTGTTTAAAAAAAAAAAAAAAAGGCAGCAGAACAACAAACTTTTTCCAGCATCTAAAACTAAGTCTCCAGCAGAGTGTGGGAAACGCAAATTTTTACAAAGCAAACAAAACCATAAACTAAAAAGCAGCTTACTGTGGTGGAATCAATTACACCAGGTATGTATGATGAGAAAGAAGCACAGTGGAGCACTTAAGGAGTCGCTCTGCACACCGCCCAGATGTGTCAATGAAAGAGCCTCCATTGACTTTATCCACTTACTGAAACTATTACCAGTCCTCCCAAATTTTTACTTGATTATTTATTTGCATACAATGTAGGACTGAGAGCTATATCAATTTTGTAAGATATATCGATATATTTTTAATCAAGATATGAATTACGAAAATATCATAATCCATCCATCCCATCCATTTTCTGCCGCTTGTCCCTTTTGGGGTCGCGGGGAGTGCATTCGGGCGGAAGGCGGGGTATAATATTGATCTAATTTATTTCACGTTAAAATGAGCACACACCCCTTATTTGTTGTGTTCTTTGATTCTCCCCCGCTCCACCCCTATGGGCTACTAAAGCCCTCCCCTTCCTCCTTCCAAGATGTGCTTGAGTCACGATTGGTTGAGATTAAGGCAAAACATTAGGCACAGGCCAATCAGAAGCAAGATGGTCATCGAACCAGGAAGCCATCCCAAATGACGCCGAGAGAGTCGTCGAAGAGAAGAGGGAATATTCAAGCAGGTGATTAATATATTAAAAAAAACTGGTGGAACATGGCAGAGGGATTCTCTTCTTTAGATTTGTCTTTTAGCGACGTAGACCACGTCCAGGAAACCCACAATGCGTCTGGATAAAACATTATTTTGAGTTGTTTACCATGCAAGCCCAAATCAAAACTGTTCCCGAGATGGCATATTGCGCACGAGAATTGCTGCCAAAAATGTATGCCGAAGTGAAGAAGATCATAGCCGCACAATTACCGTATTTTTCGGAGTATAAGTCGCACCTGCCGAAAATACATAATAAAAAAGGAAAAAACATATATAAGTCGCACTGGAGCCCGGCCAAACTATGAAAAAAAACTGCGACTTATAGTCTGAAAAATACGGTAAGTTAAGTCATTTACTTGGCGCTGACCAGAACCGTACATGTGTGACAGTCCATTACATCGTCGACTGGAAATTAATAAGTGCCTGCCTACAAATGTATTTTTTTATCTGACTTTGATACATTTTGTATTATTTGCACAGCTATGTTATTTATATTACATAGAAAGAATATTTTTCAATTTTATTTATGTTGTGTAATTCTGGGGCTCTCCCTTAGAGATAGGGTGAGAAGCTCTGTCACTCGGGGGGAGCTCAAAGTAAAGCCGCTGCTCCTCCACATCGAGAGGAGCCAGATGAGGTGGTTCGGGCATCTGGTCAGAATGCCACCCGAACGCCTCCCTAGGAAGGTGTTTCGGGCACGTCCGACCGGTAGGAGGCCACGGGGAAGACCCAGGACACGCTGGGAAGACTATCTCTCCCGGCTGGCCTGGGAACGCCTCGGGATCCCCCGGGAGGAGCTGGACGAAGTGGCTGGGGAGAGGGAAGTCTGGGCTTCCCTGCTTAAGCTGCTGCCCCCGCGACCCGACCTCGGATAAGCGGAAGAAGATGGATGGATGGATAATTCTGTGCAATTAAAACAAGTTTATTTTCTGTGCTGTTAATACCCATCTTGACTAACTGGGTTAATAAAAGTACAACTGACTGTTTACAGGACAGTTGTCATTCACTTCAATTTCAGTGAATCTCGCTCAAAAATGATTATCTTTATATGTATACTTTCACCGGAAAATATATCAAGATATATATTAAGTTTAAGTAAAAATATATCGAGATATACTTTTTCGTTCATATCGCCCAGCCATATTATAATGTATAAAATATTACAATTTTATTTACACAAGTATTTTATTCAAGACAAAAGTTTCATGGTTTCACTTTATTAATTAATATCAATGTTGGAGATGTATTTAGATGCAAGGTGCAACACCACATTTTTGCTGACAGAAGTATAGCCTCCCAGAGAAAAATCTTAATTTAGTTACCGGTATTTGAAAACAATTCCATGACATATACAATTTAAATCTGGTCTAAAAAGAGATTATTCAAATTATAAGTTTTCTAAGAGTAAGATGCAGTGTCATTTCAAACTACTAGTATTTGATTAAATAAAATACAAACATGTTTTATATTTCTCTCTCATTTGTACTCATTCATTTCTTTAAAAAGTAGGGATAAATGTTTTTATCTTTAGGCCAATGTCGCCCAGGACTAATATATTGATCATATACATTAATTATACTGTAACACTGATAAGATCGACTGTGAAGTTGTACAGTAACATTGTGTACACCATGGAGGGCTAACAGTCTGGATAAAGCAACCGCTATCAGAGAACCGGGATTAGGATACACACTTAAATGTAACCGTAAAGAAACAACCACTATAAATTATATACAAAATTGTGCTGTTACTTACAGATTGTCCCTTCTTGTGCTTGCGTCTATACAGCACAGTCCAGCAGACCTGTCGAGGATTCCTCTTGGACAAAAACGCAGACTCGCACTTGGCATTCAAGAACTGGAACACCTAAGAAATTCACCAAATGTATCTGTTAATATTTATTTACAGCGTTGAAATCTGAGCTAGCTGCAAGCGACGTGTGTGCTAGCAAGGATGGACGCTAGCATACAAGCCGCTTGGGCCTGCTTCAGTTTATAAAAGCCAATATACTATGAAGGGAATATTACAGACGCATATCATTTATCCAAATCGGTTATACAAAACCACATAAATACTAACAGGGGCAACAACAGTAGTGTACCAAATGGAGGACAGTGCTAACAATTACCTTCCCGTCTATCCTGGCGTATCGGCGGCCATGGCCGGGGTATATTTTGTACCCGCTGAAACTGCACAAATCGACCCTGGAAACAATAAATGTAGGGCATCGCTGTGAGAAACTACTTTATTTGCGCAGTATAGGATCAATTTCGAGCAATAAAATATGTTCAAAAGTTCAGATGGAAGTTGATTGTAAACCGTAAACTCACTTCATGTCGGCGACGAGAAAGGCGCACAACCGGAAAGAAAGATAGCGGAAGCGGAAGTTGAATTAAGAGGTGACAAGTTTACATTTTGTTTTGTTATGTTTTTTTAGTTTACGCTTTATAACATTATTACTTGTGTAAATGTATTTTTGTGTAAGATATTACACCCAAATATACATTAATTTATGTTTTTAGCGTAAAGAAAATGATCGCTGGTGCTCGTGGAAACGACAACCAGAAATGTAGTGCTTCACAACGCAACAGACTGTGCGAATTGTATGCGTAAGCACAAGTTGAACTACATTTCCCATAACCCCCTCTGGTTACACTGTTTGGACTTCTTGCTAGCGACCGATTCAAGAAAGGCTGTAACTAATACCGTCTCAACATCAGTCGTTTATGTAGCGGCACGATGGGGGTATCAGACTTAGAATTTGATACAAATGGTGAGCTTGTGTTTTAATCTAATCTTTATTTACATGTTTTTGTATTGCGTGGTTAGCTAACGTGCTTTGAGTTCTACCGTTAGCTAGCGTCAGGCGATACAAACCATGGACGAAGACAACGACAGTTTGTATCAGAATATGGTGTTATATTATCCAAAAATTATAATTTCTAAATTGTGGTCAATACTAACTTTATTTAGGTGCATACGTTGATATGATCATGCTTGTTTTACCTTGCTAGTGGTTTCAAATACCAACACGACCTAAACGAGATAATTGTTGTTCATAACTCTGCTAAGCCAGGTTTTTTTCTTAGCCCAAAGCTAGTATAATAACTAAAAAGTTAAAGTACCAATGATTGTCACACACACATTAGGTGTGGTGAGATTATCATCTGCATTTGACCCATCACCCTCAACCCCTGGGAGGTGAGGGGAGCAGTGAGCATTTTTGGTGATTTAACCCCCAATTCCAACCCTTGATGCTGAGTGCCAAGCAGGGAGGTAATGGGTCCCATTTTTATAGTCTTTGGTATGACTCTGGGTTTGAACTACCGATCTCAGGGCGGACACTCTAACCACTAGGCCACTGAGCAGGTCTACGTTTAAATGCGTACCACCCCGTTTGTTATAAGGTAGATCTTTAACATAACATTATTGACCATTTACTGAAATTCAGGAAGTCTCCAGTTTTAGGATTAGAACCTTAAACTTGTGGTAAATTCCCCCTTACATCTGCGCTGCTTTGATTGATTGATTGATTGATTGAAACTTTCATTAGTAGATTGCACAGTTCAGTACATATTCTGTACAATTGACCACTAAATGGTAACACCCGAATACATTTTTCAACTTGTTTACGTAAATCAATTCATGGTAACCGCTCGAGATGATCTCCTGCTGGCCCCACTATGGACTGGACTCTCACTATTATGTTAGATCTACTATGGACTGGACTTTCACAATATTTTTTCAGACCCACTCGACGTCCATTGCATCCGGTCTCCCCTAGAGGGGGGCTGGGGGGGTTACCCACATATGCGGTCCTCTCCAAGGTTTCTCATAGTCATTCACATCGACGTCCCAATGGGGGTTGTGAGTTTTTCCTTGCCCTTATGCGGGCTCTGTACCGCGGATGTTGTTGTGGCTTGTGCAGCCCTTTGAAACACTTGTGATTTAGGGCTATATAAATAAACATTGATTGATTGATTGATTGACATTGTCAAGTGTTAAGTTAGCCATTGTTTGTTTTCTGCCATGCAAAAGGACCTGTGGTGGATCTTTCTGCAAGAGGCATGCAGAAGCTCGACTCCAGTTTTGTCTGCTCTGAGGAAACTCACACTCTCATCCTGGACCAGAACCAAATCATGAAACTGGACCACCTGGAAAGGAACCCAGGCCTCCAGCAGGTGCTTTAACGCTTCACACGCACTCTTGTGCGGACAGAGTCACAGCAATGTGATGATGTTTCTTCTTGGAATTTAGCTGTCTGTAGCCAGCAACCGACTGGTCAGGATGATGGGTGTGTCGCAGCTTAAAGAGTTGCAAGTCCTCAATCTTCCCAATAACAGCATTGGCTACATTGAGGGACTGCGGGATCTGCCGAGCCTCAAATGGCTCAACCTGTCTGGAAATGCAATTAAGGTTTGAAAAAAGGTGGTGTCAACCCATGGATCAAATATGCATTCTATTGCATTTGTTGCTTTTTTTACACAGGTCATTGAGCAGCTCAACAATTGTGTTTCACTCCAACACCTGGATTTGTCGGACAATAGCATATCTAGTATTGGGGATCTCAGTAAACTTGTGGCGCTAAAGGTGAGATAAGGATCATAATATCAACATGATGAATGACAGGACCCATCTTTTTGTTTATGAATAATTTGCCACTTTTGCAGACACTACTCCTGCATGGAAACAGCATCACAACACTCCGCACCGTGCCTGCCAACCTCCCAGCTCATATGTCGATCTTGTCTTTGGCCTCCAACGAGATAACAGATCTCAACGAAGTAATGCTGAATATTAATAACACCTCCTTACTCGGCCGTATACGTGCTCACTGTTGTTGTCTTACATCCTCACTTAGGTGGCATACCTGGCGCCTCTCCAGGAACTGGAGCAGTTATCCATTATGAACAACCCCTGTGTGATGCCGACTCCTTCGCTGCCGCGTTACGACTATCGGCCGTATGTGACGAGTTGGTGCCTGAGCCTGAAAGTCTTGGATGGCTTTGTAGTGTCTCAAAAAGAAGGGTTGGTACTTTTTGTAAAATCATGTTGCTATTTCCTTTCGAAATAGAATATAAGAAAATAGAAGGGGCTGATGAACACATGTAGAAAATACATAACTAGGGCCACCAAAAAATATCTGTTTCTCAGCTGTGAGCCGCAGCGTTACTCGGTTGTAATTCACTTTTTCCAACACTTGTGGCCGTGATCCAGCCATCCATTTTCTACCGCTTGTCCCTTTCGGGGTCGCAGGGGGTGCTGGAGCCTATCTCAGCTACATTCGGGCGGAAGGCGGGGTACACCCTGGACAAGTCACCACCTCATGGCAGGGCCAACACGGATAGACAGACAACATTCACACCCACATTCACACACTAGGGCCAATTTTCGTGTTGCCAATCAACCTATCCCCAGGTGCATGTCATTGGAGTGATGACAATTTAAAAAATGAAGTCTGGAGCTGTCATAGAAAAGTTTCTTCAGTTAAAAGAATATGACTAAAGTGGTGAAGCTGTATTTTCATTTGCACTTGTTGTTGACAGTTTAGTTAGGAGACATATTAATTATTTATATTTTATCACAACATAATTGTATGAAAATCTTTTTTTTGTCAGTTATTTAGGAGCCCCTTCTTATGCAGTATATTTGATGAGTACCTGTTTTTAGTAATCACCCTGACCTAGGCCTAAGGTTTTTGTGTAAAATAAATAGCAATCTAGTTGTGGTAGTAGTTGTTTACTAAAGAAGTAAGTATGTGGAATATACACACATACCATATTTCTTTAAATAGTGGCCTCCGCTCTAATAGATGCCGTGCCCCGGTTAATCGCAGCTTAAAAAATCCTCACCGCACATCAAAACGTATTTGTAGAAGTTGCTTACGTTGCGGAAAAGGAGTTAAAGATGTACGGTGGAATACACATACCATATTTCTTTACATAGTGACCTCTGTTTAATAGATGCCATCCCCTCTATAATAGCAGCTTGAAAATCAACCTACCACACCTCAAATAGTAGTAGTAGTTGTTCATTGAAGATGTTGACATAGAGAATATACACACATACCATCTTTCCACCAATAGTGGCCTCTGCATTAATAGATGCCATGCCCTAGTTAATTGCAGTTTAAAAAAACTAACTCCCCTCAAATAGCAGCTGAGATAGGCTCCCGCGACCCCAAAAGGGTCAGGCGGTAGAAAATGGATGGATGGAAATTGTAGTTGTTGTAGTTGTTTACTAAAGATATAAACATGTAGAATAAACACACGTAGCATATTTATTTAAATAGTGTAGTACGTACATATGGTATGATATATTATGTATGTACATATGTAAGATATATTAAGTGTTACTTACTTCTCTTAATACCGTATTTGTCTTTATTAAATGTTTAGATAGCATTTAGTTTAACAAAACCAGTTTAAGTAAATGATCACAGCTGTTTGTATATTTTATGGAGAAATGTAGTTAGATATAGAACTGGCACCCAATGTTTGTTTTTTTTAAAATATTGATTTTAAGTCGATTTGAATCAAAAATCCATTTTGAATTGAATCGTGTGGTCCCCAAAGATTCACAGGCCTAATATACACATCATATTTTCTCAAATAGTGGCCTATGCCCTATTAGATGCCATGTGCCAATTCATTTCTGATTGGAAAAAAAAGGTAAACAAATGCTGCGCCTTAGGAAAAGAAATACCAGGTGGCTGTAACAAACTTTACTTTGACTACTGCTGCCATGTAACCACAAAGCAGGAGGTGGAACCTGTAAAGCTGACATTTGGGGTCGAGTTAAAAGAAAAAAATGCAAAAGCAAATACAGTACTTTTTTTTTAAACATTGAGCCAAAAAAAATTAAGAAAAAAAGATCATCCACTTACAAGAAGAGTTAGCAAACTAACAATATATAGAAATATATCCTTTTCAATGGACAGCAATAGAACCATATATATACCTTTTTATTATGTATCATCTTAAAACTATATATATTTATTTTTATTTTTATTTTCAATTAGTCTAAACGTGCATCCCTAATAAATACTGCTCTAATAGATGCTGCTATGTGTGCAGATGTGCTGTTGAAAGTATTCTTTTGAACTTTTGTCACCATCACCAGACTGAAAGCAGAGTGGCTGTACAGTCAGGGCAAAGGTCGTTCCTATCGACCCGGCCAGCATGTGCAGCTGGTTGAGTACCTTTCCACCGTTTGCCTCCGGACCTCGTCGTCGCCCCTGGTGACGGGGGAAGATGCCAAACTGGAGAAAATCCTGAATAAGCAGAGGTTAGAATCTTGTCTTTGGGTCCAATGAAATACACGACAACCTGGCTTTGAATGGAAAATGGTGGAGTCGATCACACGAGGCCATTTGTCTTCTTGAGGTTCCACCAAATGCAGTTGCTGGAGGAGACCCGGGGAGAATGTCCCAGCCCTCCTCGGCCCACTCAGCTGGCTGTAGAGAAGACCCGTCCTTTGCATACATCGCCACAGCGGGGAGCTATAGACAGGAGGAACATGAGCACTCCATCACCAGCTGCTGTTCAATTAGACCAGGAGAAAGGTTAGTAGCAAGAAACGCTGATTAGGCTCTTTTTGCATGAACATTTACTTATATTTATTAGTACTTTACAACTTGCTTAACTGCGTTTATTCTTGAGGGGTTAAAATGTACCAGCACATTTTTACAATAATGGTAGAATACATGTTTTAATTCCTGATTGAATATTTTTATTGAAATGCTCTTGGATGAAATGCTCTTTTTTTAGGAGAAGGTGTTTAAAATGGATGAGACCTTTTACTGTCCTGCACCAGTGAATTTTTGTAACAATTGGCCATTTTTGCTAGTACAAAAATAATACATATTATTACTACTCAATAATAATCATGGGTTCCCTTCGGGTACTCCGGCTTCCTCCCACCTCCAAAGACATGCACCTGGGGATAGGTTGATTGACAACACTAAATTGGCCCTAGTGTGTGAATGTTGTCTGTCTATCTGTGTTGGCCCTGTGATGAGGTGGCGACTTGTCCAGGGTGTACCTCGCCTTCCGCCAAAATGCAGCTGAGATAGGCTCCAGCACCCCCCGCGACCCGGGAAGGGACACGCAGTAGAAAATGGATGGATGGATGGATGGATGGAATAATCAAGGGCTGGGCAATATGGCTGAAAACTGAATCACCAATTAATGTTTTATATCGGTCGGTATCAATACTTATTGTTTTTTATGACCTATCAAGTAAGGACTAGGAGAAAAGTATATCAAATGTAAACATTTTTATTGAAAATGTAACCTGCCTCTGATTATAATCCACTCAGCTATCAAAGCAGAAAGGAAAATAAATGTCAACACAGCCATGGAAAACACTCAAAACAATTTAAACACAATTCTAAAATCACATTTGAACACTTAACAATAACCGCTTCAAATGAAGGTGTAAGAAATGCTTAATAAAGTCTAACAAAATAGTGCAAAGTGTGAAAATGTAAAACATAGAAACCTGAGAAGAAGTATTTTCTGCAGGTTTAGTGCCGGCTGTGCTCTGGGGCAAGCGTGACTAAAGTGGTGTGGTATTACTGATTACGTGCGCCACGGTGTGACTACTGCCCATTTTTAAAAATCCTAAAAACTGCCTTACTGCCGAGGTAAATTTTCCAGTTTAATCGACAGTTTCTCTGCTTTCTGCAGCACTCATTTTTAGTTTCTCTTCTCACTCCATGCAAAGAATCAAGCTCGAGATGACAAAATGGCCCAACCTAACGTGATAGTTTATACCGTTATGTGATTGACTATTAGTGTGTCACTCTCACTCACTGATCACTTCCTGCGTTGCTCGGTTACCAGAGAGTGAGTGCTTTCGATTTCATCCGACCAAAAATAAATATCCATCAAATTTTTTATTGATATCGATTACGTGTCAGGGTGTGGGGTTAATTTTTTGAAGTGCCCCGGCGATTCATTGAGGCATGGCATCTCTTAGTGCGGAGGCCGGTATTTGAGGAAATAGTGTGTTCAAAGTTTGATCGCCCTTCTTTCCCACATAGCACCAGAGGTGTCGTTCAACACCTGGGTGAGCTGCAACTCCTCCAGTGCATCACTGCCACACATTTGCAGCCCCATCAAGCTCGGAGAGGAGAGCCTCCTTTGTGTGGAGGACATGCAGACGGAGGAGGACAAACTGAACAGCAGCATTCTCTCCTCGGAGTCATCCTTCACGCCCGACCCGGAAACCCAACCGCCTCGCTCGGACAGCGAGGACGAGACGGAGACGTTTGAAGCAGACTCCTTGGCGCCCAAGCGTCCCCCAACAGCAGCACCGCCACAGCGGCCGGACAGGGAGACGCTGGAAGAGGAGTCTGCAACCATCAGCTCGCCGGCGCCACACCGGGAAGGTGAATATCTCAAATTCACGACAAAACAATCAACTTGTGAGGAGGCAAATAGAGCGGCGGTTAAAATCCAGTCGTGGTGGAGGGGGCAGTTCACGCGCTGTTGTCACACCGTGGCCAGAGAGGTCCGTGCTGAGATTCGCCTACGCAGGATGCAAGACCACATCGTCTTCTTGACCGACAAACTGGACAGGTACATGACTACTTACAAACCACAACTCTCTTTTTATCCTTTTAAGGTGCCCCATCCTACTTTTCACACTTATGTATGTTGTCTTATACTTGCATATATTGACTTATGCAGTATATACTGACTTGTACTTATACTGCATAAGTCAACATACAAGTACTGTAGAAGGTAGTCAACATGTATAAGTCAACATATGCTGCACAAATCAACATAAATCAACGTATAAAAACTGTATAAATCAAATTAAGTGTTAGTCAACTAATACTGCATAAGTCAATATATATGTTGATTTATACTTATATGTTGACATACAGTACAGGCCAAAAGTTTGGACACACCTTCTCATTTCAATGTGTTTTCTTTATTTTCATGACTATTTACATTGTAGATTGTCACTGAAGGCATCAAAACTATGACACCTGTGAAGTGAAAACCATTTCAGGTGACTACCTCTTGAAGCTCATCGAGAGAATGCCAAGAGTGTGCAAAGCAGTAATCAGAGCAAAGGGTAGCTATTTTGAAGAAACTAGAATACAAAACATGTTTTCAATTATTTCACCTTTTTTTGTAAAGTACATAACTCTATATGTGTTCATTCATAGTTTTGATGCATTCAGTGACAATCTACAATGTAAATAGTCATGAAAAAAAGAAATCACATTGAATGAGAAGGTGTGTCCAAACTTTTGGCCTGTACTGTATGTTGACTTATATATTGAATTATACTTATATGTTGACTTACACATTTTAATACTTAAATAGTATATATTGACTTATGTACTGTATATAGACTTATACAGTATATATATATTTGTATTAACATATATGACTTATATATTGCCTTGTACTTGTATATGTTGACATACAGTTTATGTTGCATTAAATATGTTGACTTACTCTTAGGCAGCGCGGTGGAACAGGGGTTAGTGCATGTGCCTCACAATATGAAGGTCCTGAGTAGTCCTGAGTTCAATCCAGGGCTCGGGCTCTTTCTGTGTGGAATTTGCATGTTCTCCCCGTGACTGCGTGGGTTCCCTCCGGGTACTCCGGCTTCCTCCCACTTCCAAAGACATGCACCTGGGGATAGGTTGATAGGCAACACTAAATGGTCCCTAGTGTGTGAATGTGAGTGTGAATGTTGTCTGTCTATCTGTGTTGGCCCTGTGATGAGGTGGCGACTTGTCCAGGGTGTACCCCGCCTTCCGCCTGAATGCAGCTGAGATAGGCTCCAGCACCCCCCCGCGACTCCAATAGGAAAAAGCGGTAGAAAATGGATGGATGGACTTACTCTTATTTATTGAAGTGGGCAGCGATGGAAAGATTTATTTGTTTCTAGAGAGCTAAAGACCTCCCTCAATGTCTTCTTTGGCAACTGACCAATAGCAACAGAGTAGGCATGGTCAAAGGAGCAGGCTCTAAATTCTGTCGCCCAGACAGAGAAAAATACAGATGGACTGTGTCCAAAATTTGAGATTCATGTAGTTTTATTTTGTCCCCACTTGGACCAAACATAATTTCCCTGAAAAAAGCAGACAATAATTAATGACATCGAATGTGTTTTATCTAATAACGGTCTCCACGTTTTTTGACTTACACTCAAGTGGTGCGTATTTTGATTTGCAGGGTGCAGAGGCAGTGCGAGGAGGAGAGGTTACAACGGCTGGTACAGGAGGATGCTGTTAGGTTTCTATGGAAACAGGTCAGACAAGTTACGTTTTAAAAAGGTCTCATATTCTACTACTAGGTTGTGTTTGTCCACGCCTGTCTCAAAAAGCACTATTGTGCACTTTTTACATCTACACTGTAACACTTGTCCAGCGTGATAGATGCCATATATTATTGTAACATACCATGTACAACACTGTAACAGTAAGGAGTGGGACAAGAGGACACAAACGTTAGCAACACTAACTTAGCCATGTTTGCTACAATGCTAACATTACACTTACATTTGAACAGCAACATAACATTAGGTTAGCCCAGTGGTTCTTAACTTTGTTGGAGGTACCGAACCCCACCAGTTTCATATGCGCATTCACCGAACCCTTTATTGAAAAACAAAATGTTTTTTTTTTTGTTTTGTTTTTTTTAAATTCAAGACAAATTATTTTTTACTGGTGCACAAAATGAACCGTGCATAAACATCACCTTGTTCAAAGAACAAAACCAACACTGCATGAACTCACAACAAATTACACACCTGCAAATCAGTGTGACTTCTGCTGTTGTCGTATCCATAATAAGCCGATAGGGAGAAGTTTTTATTTGCACAATTAGTCGGGTGTGTCTAGACCTCCGCAGCGGAGGCTCCGCCGAACCATTAGGGTTCGATCAAACCCAGGTTAAGAACCACTGAGTTAGCCTATTCACTAAAAAAAAAAAGATTGAATGTTCTGTAACTGACGGAAGAGCGTTAGGCTTTATTTTAAGATGTCTAGTGAAGCCTACTTTTTTTTTTTTACAAAGTTATCCCCTGCAAAATGGTGTGTATGTGTGCTTCAGAACACCATCAAAAAGTCAATGTTGCATAACGCAGCTTTTACCACAGTAATGGATCTGTGTGTATTATTAAGAAGAGTGCTCCCTTGTTTGTACCTCTTCCAGGCGCAGTCCATGCTGCAGTGGAAGCAGTCTGTAGAGGAACAGCTGCGGGATCTCCCTCCCATCCCCGGTGGTCCGTGCCAGGCGGCGCCGCCGCCCCCTGCGGCTTGCAGCACCACAAACCAAGCGGCCATGGACGTCTCCTTCCCGGACTCGGGCTTCCAGACTACGGGCGAAGAGCTGGCGGTGCAGGAGGACGGTTTCTTGAGCAGCGGGACGGGAGAGTCGGTGATGACGGTGCGAGCGCCCAGTCCAAGAAACGGCGGTGCGGACAGCACGGACTGCAGCCTCCTCGAGCAGTATGCCTCCTCCCTGCAGAAAAGGGAGGAAGAGGACGAGGCACAGGAGGTGGTTAGTGATCATTCGGTGACATTGCGGCCTTCCTCGCCTGGAACGTCAGCCATGCAAACAGGAGATGAAGTGCAAGACGAAAGGCACGGAAACTTAAGATGAGAAAATACCAATATAAATGGTTACCGGTATATAATATCTACTGAACTCTGCACTTGTATTTATTGTTCTGTTGTGTTCCGCTCACATGCCTTTTTTACTGCACTCATGAAAGGCAAATAGATACTTTGAATGTAACTTTGTTTGACAGAGCATTCATTCATCTGTCAAAGCAAGCATTGTGATGTTTGTTCTAATTGTCTGCATCTACTGTTGCATTTCTTTCTTCTACCTCTTCGCCTTACTGACGTGTAAATAAACTGCAATAAACGCAGATCAGCACGCATGTTTTCACTGGATCGAGCGAACACAGACAGTTCATTCATAAACAAAATCTTACTTTGTACATCTTTGGTTGTGTAAGATGACTTCTGCTTTGAAAGTCTGCACGTGCACAAAAGGGTGAAAATTTGTCCAAAAATGTATCATTACTATGTAGCTCGTGCCATTTGTCTG
The DNA here is from genome assembly GCF_033978685.3 of Nerophis lumbriciformis. Taxonomy (NCBI): domain Eukaryota; kingdom Metazoa; phylum Chordata; class Actinopteri; order Syngnathiformes; family Syngnathidae; genus Nerophis; species Nerophis lumbriciformis. The sequence continues at coordinate 30,245,748 of NC_084560.2, forward strand.
ACAAAAATACCACAATTTAACCCCATAAATCGAATTAACTTGAAATTTCTCACACAGCTCAGTCCTCTCCAAAACACCATTTGTTTTCCAAAAAAAATAATGTAAAGCGAAATATTCTCATATTGTAACTGTCGCCATCATTAAACGTTATGTCAGTGTAATGGTGTAAAGTAAATGTAGAGCATTTACAAATAATTTGCGTGTACATTAACATTGTCCAGTCTTAGGTTACCATCAGAAGTTCCATCCATCCATCCATCCATTTTTTACCGCTTGTCCATTTTGGGGTTGCGGGGGTGCTGGAGCCTATCTCAGCTGCATTTGGCCAGAAGGCGGGGGAAAACCCTGGACAAGTCGACACCTCATCACAGGGCCAACACAGATAGACAACATTCACACACAAGGGCCAATTTTTTTTTACCATCAGAAGTTGATCTTACAAAATAAAAATGGGACAAATAGACACAATACAAAACCTACAAATTTTTAGTTTTATTAAAGGTTGACATCAATACTTTGTATTCATTTAATTGTATGTTTTTATTTTTAAGTTACAAATAAAAAAAATAAAAAAAACCTCAGTAATTATACTTTTTAAAAATTCTGAAGTTTCTATAAATATACATCCAGCATGTATACTTATAGATATATATTTTTTATATATGTATATATATTTTTTTAAGTTTAATCAAATTAATTAAAAAAGTACAAATGTGGATATCGAATTGCGCTGAATCGCGTGCACTTGTAGGACGCTTCTAATTGGTTCAAAGGAACACGGAAGTGGAGTAAATTGCTCCCAATCACGGTCGACGATACTTGAATGGGCGTGGCTTATTAATAAATCTGCAGCCTGACTTGGACTTGACTCAAATTGTCGACATATTGGCTGTTTTAATCACAATCTCGCCCTTTTTTGAGTTTCAACAAACAAAATAGAAATGTGTCTTTTTTTGCCTCCTTTTCCCCCCGAACCAGGCTGTCCTCGTCAACGGAACCCGGGCTGCTTCTCTTCCTGCCTCCTAATGGACTGAGCTCATGCTGCTAAATAACAGACCGGCCATCGTGATGTAAGTTTAAATATTATATCTATGTTTATATATTTATGTACAGTATATATAAATACTGTGTTTTACCATACATAAAATTAATTGTAAAGGTTGTTGTTTTTGTAGGGTTATTTTCTGTGTTCGGGAGAAAAAACGGTAAAAAAAAATAACAACCTTAAACTTTAAAAGACAAATGAGCTAAACAAACGTCGCTTTATTTTTGTTTTTATCACAATATTGTTGTTTTAGTTCAGCATTCATGACCATCTTAACTAGAGCGTAGACCTCCCCGTGCAGAGATATTACCGATACGTGTATCGTGGTTATGGTTATTGTATATTTCAGACCTGGTTAGTTAGTTACATTAAGGAACATTATGTGGTTATATTTGCACATTTCAACATACCTGAGTAGGAATAATCAGACAATGAAACACAGCAGGGCTGGTTCTAGGCAGGCATATACACTATATATTGGCAAAAGTGTTTGGCCACCCATCCAAATGATCAGAATCAGCCAGGTGTCCTAATCACTTGGCCCGGCCACAGGTGTATAAAATCAAGCACTTAGGCATGGAGACTGTTTCTACAAACATCTGTGAAAGAATGGGTCGCTCTCAGGGGCTCAGTGATTTCCAGCGTGGAACTGTCATAGGATGCCACCTGTGCAACAAATCCAGTCGTGAAATTTCCTCGCTCCTAAATATTCCAAAGGCAAATGTTGGCTTTATTATAAAGAAATGGAAGAGTTTGGGAACAACAGCAACTCAGCCACCAAGTGGTAGGCTGTGTAAACTGACCGAGAGGGGTCAGCGGATGCTGAGGCGCATAGTGCAAAGACTTTCTGCGCAGTCAGTTGCTACAGAGCTCCAAACTTCATGTGACCTTCCAATTAGCCCACGTGCAGTACGCAGAGAGCTTCATGGAATGGGTTTCCATGGCCGAGCAGTTGTATCTAAGCCATACATCACTAAGTCGGATGCAGTGGTGTAAAGCACGTCGCCGCTGGACTCTAGAGCAGTGGAGACGCGTTCTCTGGAGTGATGAATCACGCTTTTCCATCTGGCAATCTGATGGACGAGTCTGGGTTTGGAGGTTGCCAGGAGAACGCTACATTTCGGACTGCATTGTGCCGAGTGTGAAATCTGGTGGAGGAGGAATTATGGTGTGGGTTTTTTTTTTCAGGAGTTGGGCTTGGTCCCTTAGTTCCAGTGAAAGGAACTTTGAATGCTCCAGGATACCAAAACATTTTGGACAATTCCATGCTCCCAACCTTGTGGGAACAGTTTGGAGCGGGCCCCTTCCTCTTCCAACATGACTGCAACAACAAGGTCCATAAATGGGATGGCACTTCAAGTTCATATGTGCGTCAAGGCAGGTGGCCAAATACCTTTGGCAATATAGTGTATGAGGGGCAGTCAGAAATGTAAAGGGGGCCTCATGTTAACACCAGTGGCGGGCCGTGCGTTTCCCACCTAGGCCTTCGGTGATGTCCGACTTCAAAGATTACCTCTCAAAATACCATAATTGATGTCCCCACATGACCATTGCTGGAGAAGTACGATACAGAAACACATTTACGCCCTACTGGGCATTGGATCACATCAACTGCACCTTGGTACTCCCATACCTTACATATTGTGTTCAAGTATGGGGGAATACTTACCACAACACAGTTAATCCTCTGATCATATTACAGAAAAGAGCAGTGCGGATCATTCACAACGTTGGTTTTTTAGAACATACAGTACTCATAATCTGTTTATGCAATAAAAGTTGCTCAAATTTGATGACTTTGTTAAATATAATACATTAATAATTTTATATAAAGCATTTAACAAATTATTGCCGCCTAATCTACAACGTTTTTTTATAAGACGAGTGCAGGCTCATAACTTGAGAGGCTTTGGACATTTCTCATTGCCGAGAGCTCAAACCACTCGTAAATGTTTTTGTGTGTCTGTATGCGGAGTAAAACTATGAAACAAACTGGACTTACAACACAAGCAATGCCAAACTATCAATCGATTTAAACTATTATACAAACATGGGGTCTGGTTCAAATATAGAGATGAGGGTCTTTAATTTGACCTGCTGCTGTACTCTGTCTCAAAATGTTAACATGTGCTCAATGTTTTCTTACCATTATTAAAGTTAAAGTACCAATGATTGTCACCCCCTGGGAGGTGAGGGGAGCAGTGAGCAGCAGCAGTGGCCGCGCCCGGGAATCATTTTTGATGATTTAACCCCCAATTCCAACCCTTGATGCTGAGTGTCAAGCAGGGAGGTAATGGGTACCATTTTTTATAGTCTTTGGTATGACTCGGCCGGGGTTTGAACTCACAACCTATGCTATGTTGTCTATTATCATTGTTGGTATATTCATTCTTCCTACATTGTTGATACAAATTGTTGATCCAGTGTAATAATTATTGTTACCTGTGATAATGCCACTATGATACAACATTTGTATTATAATCCTTTAACAAAGTAACAGTGAAACTCAATGTATTAATCACTGAATGGAGAACTGGGGGTGGGATTAAATAAGTTATCTTCTTCCCACTCTCTTTCAGGCAAAACTGGACAATCATGCATTACATATTGTACATTACCTTTTGCATTATACTAATTTATATTATTATGTATTGTCTACCTTGTACTTTATTTTTTATTAAATGTCATTGCCTGAAATAAATGAATAAATTAAAGTGAAAATTAATGAAACAGTATACAAAACGTGTTATTTTGTGGCGCATTTAAAAAAACTATTAAAACGCATCAGCAATTAAAACATATGTTATGTGGTACTGTCAAAATTAAAATAGCAAAAAACATTTTTAAAAGTGAAAAAATAAAATAATTGAACTCACAATTAATAGGACCTATTTGACGATGTTCCCCATTTCATCGCCAGAACAGCTGAGCTAGCTTCCGGGGTTGCCCGACATCGTCTCACAAGATGTAGTTCCTCTTTAAAGTGTCCGCCCTGAGATCGGTAGGTTGTGAGTTCAAACCCCGGCCGAGTCATACCAAAGACTATAAAAATGGGACCCATTACCTCCCTGCTTGGCACTCAGCATCAAGGGTTGGAATTGGGGGTTAAATCACCAAAATGATTCCCGGGCGCGGCCACCGCTGCTGCCCACTGCTCCCCTCACCTCCCAGGGGGTGATCAAGGTTGATGGGTCAAATGCAGAGAATAATCTCGCCACACCTAGTGTGTGTGTGACAATCATTGGTACTTTAACTTTTAACTTTTAACTTTAATATCCTTCTGAAAATGACCTTGCAAATATATATATCTGCCACCTAATCAGCGTTTTGTTCGCCTTCTCTGCTATCCCGGTCTGGCTACGGCGCGGCACTTCCTGCTTTCCTGCTAAATTGAAACTTGTGAATGGATACTCACTTTGGAATGACAAGTGAGTATCCAATCATAGTCTCGTGAACATCAGGCTACTTAGATAGGCTACTGTCAACAACTTGTGATCTGATTGGCTATCGCAACTGTCTCTCAACTGTGTGTTCTCAAATTCATCCGCTAACGGTCCCGATGAGTATCCAATCACAGGACGCGTAAATGTCACGTTCAACGTGAGGGCATCTAGAAGACCTTACTGACAACAACTCGTGATCTGATTGGCTATCGCAACTGTTTATCAACTGTATGTCCCCGTTCACTTACAGTGCACGGACGCCCGCATTGTTGATTCTGAAGACCCCTGGCAGATTTCATAAAGCATGGCAACATAAGCTAGCTGAATTCTGATTGGATACAAACTAAAACTTAAAAACAACCGCACTGGAACAAGCATAATATGACATGAAGAGAATCTGAATACTTTTAGATATTTAGGGAAAGTACATTTAATTATGATCATGATTTCTGGTTATGTTAGGCCAGCAAAGAATGACGGCCCACCACTGGTTTACACGTTGCTCCATCGTGTTCCAGCACCCCCATTAGCCGCATTTTTTCAATCATCTTTAGGATCCTAAAATAAAATAAAGAGACATGTGTGTTCTTGTCTCTCATAGAGATTGTGAACAGTAAATAAATGATAAATGGGTTATACTTGTATAGCGCTTTTCTACCTTCAAGGTACTCAAAGCGCTTTGACACTATTTCCACATTCACCCATTCACAGGCAAAATTCCCCCCAAAAAGTGCAGTTTCCCTTTAAGTTCACCGAGGTATGTAACTCCCTGACCACAAGAAAGGGGGGGAGGGACTAAAAATAAAAGTAAGATAAATAATAATAATATAGAATAAAGTAACCTTTATCCACATGTGACCTGTAACAGCTGATATGATTGGTCACTAGTGTTCCAACTTCCTTTAGAATAGATCATTGGGTGTTTCTGCCTTCATCCTCATACACCCTCACTAAATGCGGCCATCTGCAGGTTGATCAGACCTGAGCATGTGTCAATACATATGTGATCCATTTTTACCATAGCTTTTACATTTTTCATTAAATCAATTTCCTGTTTGAAAGAAAGAACTGTGTTGGGAAAAAAATAACACGTAATAACTTAATGGCAATAGTACATTTGTGGTGTTTTGGTCCTCTTATTAGGGTGGAACGACGATTATGAAGACACAAGGTTCAACCATGTCGCCAAATGTTTGGAAAAACGGCCTGGCCGTCCTAGCGCTGTTGGGCCTCGTCTTCCTGCTGCGCAACATCAGTATTTTGGAGGTGAGGCGGGTTTTGTTTATGTTCATGTCATTGCTTGTAGCCTCTGATTGTTTATTGTTCACTTTATGACCATATAGACTTTAATAGAATGAGATTTTCTGCATGTACCGGTAATATCTACTCAAGGGACAACACTGTATAAAAAATGTACAGTTGTACCTTAAGTCGGTGGTTGGGGACCACTGAGTGGCCCGGTACCGGTCCGTGGATCAATTGGTACCGGGCCGCACAAGAAATACAAAAAAAAATAAAAATAAAAAAATAATAATTTATTTTTATTTTTTTATTAAATCAACATAAAAAACACAAGATACACTTACAATTAGTGCACCAACCCAAAAAACCTCCCTCCCCCATTCACAGTCATTCGCACAAAAGGGTTGTTTCTTTCTGTCATTAATATTTCTGGTTCCTACATCATATATCAATATAGATCAATACAGTCTGCAGGGATACAGTCCGTAAGCACACATGATTGTATTTTTTTATGACAAAAAAATTTGTCCGTGGGACAAATTTTCAAGCGCAGTTACAAAAAGGTTGGGGACCACTGCCTTAACTTACAAACTTAATTGGTTCTGTGATGGAACGCTTAACTCAAAACACTCGTATCTAAAATCAATGTCGCCCATTGAGATGAATTTGAAATCAGGGATGTCCGATAATATTGGACTGCCGATATTATCGGCCGATAAATGCTTTAAAATGTAATATCGGAAATTATCGATATCGGTTTCAAAATTATCGGTATCTGTTTCAAAAAGTAAAATTTATGACTTTTTAAAATGCCGCTGTGTACACGGACATAGGGAGAAGTACAGAGCGCCGATAAACCTTAAAGGCACTTCCTTTGCGTGCCGGCCCAATCACATAATATCTACGGCTTTTCACTCACTCACTCACTCACTCACACACACACACACACGTGAATGGTCACACTGATGGTGGCCGTTTTAAACAACTTTAACAATGTTACAAATATGCGCCACACTGTGAACCCACACCAAACAAGAATGACAAACACATTTCGGGAGAACATCCGCACCGCAACACAACATAAACACAACAGAACAAATACGCAGAACCCCTTGCAGCACTAACTCTTCCGGGACGCTACAATATACACCCCCCGCTACCCCCCACCCCCCACCTCAACCCCGCCCACCTCAACCTCCTCATGCTCTCTCAGGGAGAGCATGTCCCAAATTCCAAGCTGCTGTTTTGAGGCATGTTAAAAAAAATAATGCACTTTGTGACTTCAATAATAAATATGGCAGTGCCATGTTGGCATTTTTTTCCATAACTTGAGTTGATTTATTTTGGAAAACCTTGTTACATTGTTTAATGCATCCAGCGGGGCATCACAACAAAATTAGGCATAATAATGTGTTAATTCCACGACTGTATATATCGGTATCGGTTGATATCGGTATCGGTCAGAGGTGGGACCAAGTCATTGCTTTGCAAGTCACAAGTAAGTCTCAAGTCTTTGCCCTCAAGTCTCGAGTCAAGTCCCGAGTCAAGACAGGGCAAGTCCGAGTCAAGTCCAAAGTCAAGACTGGAAAGTCTCAAGTCAAGTCCCAAGTCCTGCATTTTGAGTTTCGAGTCCTTTCAAGTCGTTTAACCACAGACTAATATATTTACACAGATTGTGTATGCTTTTAAAACGCTGTATTTATTTATTAAAACAAGTGCATTTGAAATTGCAGGGAAAAAGATAGTGCTGACATTGCACTTCAAAATAGCACTATTAACCAGTCATTTTAAACATGTAACTCATTCCTTTACAGAATAAACACATTTGAAAAAAACAAGTGCAACTGTACTTATTTGCACAAAAGTGTTAACATTGTATTTCCATGGCATATTGCATTGTAACTAGTTCCACAGCAGTTTCTATCCTGTTCTTACCTTATCTCATTGATCTCATCTCATACTGTATGTGTGTTGATGTGTGCGTACACATGAAAAACATAACAAATATATGAACATAACAATGAACAGAGTTGTACTTTTTAGATGTCAGGACCCTATGCAGCCCTGCGATGAGGTGGCGACTTGTCCAGGGTGTACCCCGCCTTCCGCCCGATTGTAGCTGAGATAGGCTCCAGCGCCCCCCGCGACCCCAAAGGGAATAAGCGGTAGAAAATGGATGGATGGAAGGACCCTATGCAATATGTACACATATTCTTAATATAGTATACATTTTAACTGACCTTTATTTGACTATGTTTGTCTTTTTGTAGGTGGCTAAAATACGCGGTGCTGCTGACCACCGTCTAACGTTACGTTACTGTGTGTGATACATTGACTAACGTAATGTTACTGTGTGTGATACATTGACTAACGTTACGTTACTGTGTGTGATACATTGTCTAACGTAACGTTATGTGTAGGTACCTCATGCAACCCTGCTTAAAAAAAAATCACTTGACAAAAAGTATGAATAAGGTAGCAAACTGCAGTGGACGCAACAGATTGCTGTGTTTGCAATGACGTTATAACCATAGACATCTTATAAGTAGACGCAGCATTGGTTGCTGTGACGTGAGCAATTTGGCCGCCATCTTGAAGTGCTGATGAGGAGCCGGCGAGCAGCCTAAACTGACAGTTGAAAGGTAGAAAACAAAGATGCCGGGCTGGTGTTCAGCGTTTTCCTGCTCAAATGAGCGGACTGTTGAAAATAGGATTAACATTAACGTACTATTGGTTGTATTTTATGAAAATAATATTACCACAGAGTTGAGAAGGAGCAAAGATCTTCAATATTTGTATGTGAAAATCACAAAGAAATCTTCTTGGGGAGGATGACCCACCTACAGGGGTTTGGTTTACAAACTTTCAGCCCCACCTAAAACAAAATTCACCAGCCGCCACTGATTATGATGCATTCTCATTTTAGGCAAAGTATAAGACAATACTTTCTTAACAGTATAATTGTAACCAGGAATAAGTCTTCAAGTAACAATATTCAAATACTAACATTGTTGGGTAAAACAGAATTTGGTTTTATTCTGAATCCAGTGAAACAGATTGGTGGTTTTAGCTGATATGAAGACTTTCAGGTGTTTATATATGTTTAAGTATTTGGCAGACGCTTTTATCCAAAGCGACTTACATAAAATAATACATATAAAACAATCACTGCAAACATTATCATTTAAGGGAAGAATGTAATAGAAAATATCAATACAAAGTGTCAAGACAGAATAAACTCTCTGCTGCTGAAGCAACAGAGATACAGTCTATAGGTCCCTAAGATATATAGATATCTAATGTATTCATACATTGTAGGATATACGCATTTACTGTATATATAACCTAATCATATTGTTTCTTCAACTTAAAAATAGTTTACCGTTTTTTTCCCCCTTCTCTGGGATTATATTCCCAGTTTTGATCTCGGACGTCTGGTCACTTATAGCGTATAAGAATATTATATTACTGTTAAACAAACTATGAATAATAAAACACGCCAAAACATGTGTCTGTTATCATAGCTACACGTATGACAAAAAAGCGCGTGAAAATCAGTGCTATTCAGTGAGGTAAAATGAATTAAATGCGCTGACAGTTCATTGCTCCTGCCAAATGAATTGCACTGAGTGGAGCGGATCACCACTCCAAGATGGCGGCCCCGCGCCTCGTCTGCGCCAGTAGGCAGTAGCGCTCTATGCTGCGTCTACTTATAAGATGTCTATGGTTATAACGTTAGCAGTGAGTTTGCAGCCTCACTGATTTAACTACACAGCAAATAAAAGTCACGTTACTTAGCCAATAAACGTTATCTTACATTCAAAACTTACCCTTCTTTGTGCAACTTCAAATGTCGAACGAAGTTGGAAGTTGTTGCGTCTCCGTCTGTAATATTCGAACTGCATGATTTGCATACGGCAATTCGTTTTTTGTTGACCAAGTCGTAGTTTTTATACCCGAACGAAACCAACTTTGGCATAATTGTTTATCACTGGCACGTTGTTGGACAACTCTTGTTCATTGGTTGTCCTGCAATTTGATTGGATGAATGCTGCGTGATGAAAACAACGTAGTTCTAATTTGATTGGCTGTTGTACTGAGCGCACACCAGCTGACAGGAACAACACGCTGATAGACAGACGAAGAAAATGAAAAATATGGAGCGCTCCCAAATAACTTTTTAAGCTTTGGATTTTGGGGAAAGTGGCAAGTCACGTCAAGTCAAAAGGCTCAAGTCCAAGTGAAGTCACAAGTCATTGATGTTAAAGTCTAAGTCGAGTTGCAAGTCTCTTTACATTTTGTCAAGTCGAGTCTAAAGTCGAGTCTGACTCGAGTCCAAGTCATGTGACTCGAGTCCACACCTCTGGTATCGGTAATTAAGAGTTGGACAATATCGGAATATTGGATATCGGCAAAAAAGCCATTATTGGACATCCATCCATCCATCCATTTACTACCGCTTAGTCCCTTCAGGGTATCGGGGGGCGCTGGAGCCTATCTCAGCTACAATCGGGCGGAAGGCGGGGTACACATTATTGGACATCTCTAATTGAAATCTATTTAATTGGTGCTTGGCCCACCAAAACACCACAATTTTACCAGGTAACATGCCTTTTAAAAAGAAAAACAAACATTTAGATAATAAATATTGTATAAAAACAATACAATACTACTAACAAATACAGTAGTTTTATGAAGTAAGGATATAATAATAAAGTATACCATATTTTATATTTTATAAGATGCTACTTTTTTCCCAAGCCTTTAACCCTGCGTCTTATACAGAATTGCAGTTAATTCATATAAATTATGGAATGGATTAACTTTTTTCTCTGAGGGCCACACATTGAAAAATGTAAGCATGCGGGGGTCATTTAGATTTTTTTCATTTACAAAACTAATACAATATATATATATTTTTTAAACCTCTCGGGCTCCCCTCAAGTTTGGTCCCGGGGAACCAGAAGTTTCTCAGTCATAAACATTTTTGAAATAATTCATGTATATATGTTCTTTTTATTATTATACTATTCTTAAATCTCAAGATTAACTTTGGGTTTATCTGTCGATATAAGTAAAAAAATTAATTTTTATGTTGCATGCCCTTTTTGTCAACGAAAATTCAGTTTTTTTATGGCAAAAAAACAAAATGTCCAATATTTTCCCACAAAAAAGTTTCAAAGTGGAATATTTGCTGTGAAGTTAGTGGAGACTTAAATAGGGCAATAATTCATAACAACATCGATTTGAATTAATTAGTATTTTTTTGAGCAATGACAGTTTAAAAAAAAAACAATCCCACAAATTCTTAGGGATCCAAAATGACTCCACTCATAAAAAATTTAAAAATAAGTCATACGTTTTAAAAACATGTTATTTCAACTTTTAAGTATTTAGACCAACTTCAGATCTATCTATCAAATATAAGTTTACATTTAAAAAAAATAATTTTGTCGCTGTACGTAGTGGTACACGGACGTAGGGAGAAGTACAGAGCACCAATAAACCTTAAAGGCACTGCCTTTGCGTGCCGGCCCAATCACATAATATCTACGGCTTTTCACACACACAAGTGAATGCAAGGCATACTTGGTCAACAGCCATACAGTTCACACTGAGGGTGGCCGTATAAACAACTTTAACACTGTTACAAATATGCGCCACACTGTGAACCAACACCAAACAAGAATGACAAACACATTTCAGGAGAACATCCGCACTGTAATACAACAAAAACACAACAGAACAAATACCCAGAACCCCTTGCAGCACTAACTCTTCTCGGACGCTACAATATACACCTCCCGCTTTCTTACAACTAGCATTATCACTGGAGGAAGAGAAACATCTGAACATGCAACACTATACACCATATGAGGATATGCTAACCGCTAACTGCAGGCTAGAGCTCTTACAATAGCAAGTATAGTAACAGAAGTGGTTAGATTGATATTTTTTTTAGTATAAAAATATCTTTTGTCATTTTTTGTTATTGTTTACAATCTCAGGAAATAAGTCCCTGGACACAGGAGTACTTTAAGCGCAAAACATGATTCAAATCAGAGCCAAAAGTAGGAAATAATTTAAATATTTAATTGATATTCTATTGTGATTAAACAATTAATTCAATGATCTTGAAAATGTGAAGTATCAGTATAGGTATGATCAATACTGTCCCTTCAACTACTTGGTATTAGATCAATACCCAAATTTGTAGTACTGCCTAAAACTAATGTAAAGTATCGAGCAGTAGAATGAATAAGTGTTTATTATATTTTAACAGAAGTATAGATAGGAACGTGTTACAACAGAAAGTAATAAGATATTAACAGTAAATTAGCAAGTAGATTGATAGTTTTCAGACAATAATACAACTTGAAATGACGCAATGTTACTGCACGTATCAGCAGCCAAATTAGGAGCCTTTGTAGCAGGTTGAAAGGCTCTGATATCATTTACGTACCAAATGATATAGTGTGATATGTATCGTTATCACAGGAGAATGCAATATATATCGCGATATGGATTTTCTGTATAGGCATGGGTTACATTACACACGTCATACATTTCTAACATACCGAAATTAATAATTCAAAAAGGTGTTCTTTTTTTTTTTTTTTTTTTTTTTTTAATTTTTTTTTTTTTTTTTTTTGTGTGTGTGTGTTGTGTTTGTATGTGTTTGTGTATATGTGGGCTTATTTATATGTGTGTGGGTGTATTAATGTGTATATATGTGTGGATGTGTATGTTTATATGTATATGCATGCGTGTGTATATGTGTATGTGTATGTATATGTATATGCATATATGTATGTGTGTATGTATGTGTATATGAATGTGTAGGTGTGTGCATGGGTGTGGATGTCCGGTGGCTCAATTGGCCTGGCTGTGGATGAGTTGGGGTAGGTGGGTTGGTGGCCTCGGTGGTAGCCGGGGGTGTGCGTTGTTGTGGTCTACGGGGTCGGTCGCTTTTTTGTTTTGGTTTCGGCGGCCGTGGGTGTTTACGCTGCGGACGGGCGGTGGTGGTGATGGTTGCTGCGGTGATACCAGCGGTTGGCATCGCTGTGTTGGGTTGGAGTGGTTGGGGGACTGTGGCTGGTGTCTGTGCGCTTGTGGGGTTGTGGGGCTGGCTGGCGTTGGCTTGCCGGCTGGTTTGGGGGCTGGCGGGCAGGCGGGATGCATTGGCTTCTTCCCCCGTTGGGGGGATCCTTCCCCTGGCCGGGACTCGTATGGGCACGTTGCTGTGTGGATGGCCGGGATGCGGTGTTTGCATTGGGCGTGGGGGCTGTGCGGTTTTTCTGCGTTTGGTTGCCGGTATGGGCTCTGCAGGGTTGGGTTGGGGCGGGCGGGGGATGGCTCGCGTGGCGTCACGTTAAAGTGGTCTGGTGTGGGTCACGGGCTGTGGCGGGGGGTGGCGGCCTCCTGGCCGTAGTTCCTGGTTGTCGGCCGCGTGGACTGGGGGGATGTCCGGGCCCTCTACTCCTCCTACTTATAGCGCACACAGTCACACATATATAGGACTTTGGGGATTGTCCTGCGGGGAGGCATGGCGGGGGGTTGAGGATGCCTCCAATGGGGCTCCAGTCCTCCTGTCTTGTCCCCTGCTCGTCCATCCCTCAATCTTAGCTGCATATTAGACACTTAGGATTTGGGGGGCTTGGCTTGGTTGGGACCCACCATGACCTTGATGTCCCCCAATTTTAATCGCATTATTAGTTCCCACAAGCATACATATCTCACTCACGCTACAGTACACACATCAATAGGGACTGGAGGTCGGCTGTAACGGCTGACCTCCTAATTTTAACTACACAGTAGACACTCTGGGGGCCTTGTACACATGCATGGGGGGTTTGGGGTTCGGCGCACCCCTCATTGCCTCGTCGGCCGGCGGGGACTGCGGTCTGGTGGCCTGCCAGGCTTTTATTCATTTATTATTGTTATATATATTTTTTATTTTTTATGTATTTATTATTTTTATTTTTATTATTTACTTATTTTTATTTTATTTTATTTTTTAATTTTAATTTTTATTTTAATTTTTATTTTTTTTTTATTTTTAAAATCTTATTATTTATTTGTGTGTGGCGTCGCACGGGTCTCACTTCCTGTTGGGTGGGGTCCGTGCCCGTGTGGCCCGACCTTGCGCTGTGGGGTCTCTGTTGGTGACTTGATGTGGTGGCGGCGCAGCCCCCGTGTCTGGTCTGGATGCTGTGTCTCGGTTGTTTGGGCGGTGGTGTGTTTGTGCGGGTTTGGGTTGGGGTGGGGGGGCTTTTGGTTGAGGGGGGTGTTGGTGTCTCTTGTTTGACTGTTGGCGTTCGGGCTGACTGGCGGGCTGGCGCCGGCTAGTCTCCGTGGTCCTGGTGGCGTGTGGTTGCTGGTCGCAGTTTTTTTTTTGATCGCTTTGATTTGATTGGCTGGTGCTGGCTGTCTGGGGTTATTGCGGCTGCTGTTTCTGCTGCCGTTTGTTTGTGGTGTGGGCGCCCGTGGCTGCTGGGTCTGGTGCAGGGGTGTGGCTGATGTTGTGACTGGTGGCAGCGCGCGCACGTGATGGCTGTCGGGGCTGACGAACTGTGTATATGTATGTATACGTGTGTGTATGTATGTATGTATATATATGTGTATGTGTACATATGTGTATGTATATGTATATATGTGTATGTGTGGGTATGTATACATGTATGTGTATATGTGTATGTATATATGTATGTATGTATGTATGTATATTTCTGGGGGTACGCTCTGGGCCTGCCTGTCAGACGGGGGTCGACGCCTCAGGCTACTGCATCCGAACTGCGTGTCTGGAGCTCCTGGGTCCCGCTGTCCATCCCTTCCGGGTGCCCGTCTTGGTCGGGGCCTGTTGGGCCTAGTCCCTGCGTCTATTGTGGTAGCTTGGTGCTGCAAGGTATTCCGAGGTGCTGCGAGTCGGCCAGTTGCTGGGGTAGTGACCTTGTTTGTCAGCATGTCTGTGATCTTCTTTTAATTCTTTTTTTTAAATTAATTAATTAATTAATTTATTTTTTAATATATTTTATTAATATTATTTTTTAATTTTTCCCCTTCCTCAGGGGGGGGGGCTCGGCGGGGCGGTTGCTGGTTGTTCCATCTCCATCGTTGGGGTCCCTGCGGGTGGGGTGGGTGGTTCCCGTGGCCCTGTGCCTGGGTGGTCCTGCGGCGGCCGAATTGGGTGGGGTGGCCGGGGGATGGCCTCGCCGCGCTCTCTGGGGGTGGGGGGTGGGCTCGTGGGGCCCCGGTTGCCGGTGGGGCGGGGGAGGTCTTCCCGTCCGGTTGCGGGGAGTCTCTGGGTCCCTCGGGCGGGGCGTCTCGCCTTTCTGCCCGTGTGGGGTGTGGTCTCTCGCTGGCTTGGGGTCTGGCTGTCCCCTGCTTTTCTCGTGCCCTGTCCTCTGCCGGGTGCATCTGTCTGCAGCCTGCTGCTGGCCCTTGTGGGCGGTACGGTGGGTCGGGCTCTGGGGTTCCTGTCGCTGGCCGGCTTGGCTGCGTGGGGGCGGTGGTCCCTGGTTCCCTGGGCACCACGCCTCCTGTTTGTGGGTTGGGCTCTCGGGGGTGATGGGGCCGTGCTCTGGCTCCCACGCACTCTGGGAGTCGAATGTATTGTACATGCAAATTCACATATGCTCACATACGTACATAGGTACCTACGCTCCCACATACATACACAAATACAGTACATATTTACCTACCTAATGTTCGTACATCCACACGCACATTCAATATACAAACATACACATACACATACTGTACATATACATTCACTGTACAAACACATATACACATTCTGTACATATACATTCATTGTACAAACACATATACACATTCTGTACATACACAAGTACATATGCATACTTACACTCATGCACATAATCACGTTTCATCAAACATATATTAACGTTGTTGCCCTAGGGTAAACTGGGTGTAACACATGGCACACTGACAAAGCTTAACCTATTGTGACTATAACAATCTACAAGGTTAATGTAGGTTGCTTCTCTTTCTCCCCCTCCATTTTTCTGCATTCTTTCGTATCTCAAGTTATCATTACGTATATGTATTGTTGCATTTAAACAACTGTATTGTTGATAATAAAGGTAAATTATTGGTATTGTTCATTATCAATAGCGCTATTTCTATTGGTATTTGTATTGATCCATTTGTAGTGTAATAATGCTCATTGTCATTGCTGTATTATTTTTTATTTTTCGCTAACTGCTTATTTGCTATTACTTTTACCATCATATTTGTACATGTCATATTTGCTGATGTTGCTCTATTGTTGTTGTTGTTGTTTGCTGTTGTTGTTGTTGTCTCTCTGTCTAATCCCCCTCTTGTCCCCACAATTTCCCCCTCTGTCTTCTTTTTTTTTCTCTTTCTATCCCCTCCTGCTCCGGCCCGGCTGCACTAAATGATAATATAAATACATTTAATAAAGTCAAATACAAATAAGGCAACAAGAGAAGTATCCTACACTTCTCTTTTGTAAAGTAAATCTGAACAGCCGACATGGGCATCTACATCAACTATATGATTTGCCTGAGAAGCTGGACAGGACACAAAAAAACAAAAAAAAACAAAAACAAAAAGGTGTTCTTACCGCTGCTATGTTGCATGTGTTGGTATGTCTTCAGAACTGGAACTGTAACACGGTATCAGCGCTGTCGCATCTCCAGAACCGCATCCAATCCTCCTTGTCTGGACCCGTCCCGGTCTACCACCACAATCACTCCTTCTGTGCACATCTGGGCCAGAAACCCTCGCTGGAAGAAGAGCTGGAAGAAAGCTACTTGTTGAGTTCCATCGCCTGGCCCGGGCCACCCTCTGGCTCGGGACTCGTCACCCTGCTGAGGACCAGCGACCCGGTCCACAGCCTCTTCTCCATCCTCCCCCCTGAGAACGAGGGGCGGCGGTACGTTGGCGAGCAGCTCGAGATCATCGTCCAGATGTACGACTTTAAGGGCCGAGCTAAAAGCTACGGTGGCGATTTTCTTCTGGCTCGACTGCACTCACCGGAGTGCAGGGCGGGCGTGGCCGGGGTGGTGCTGGACCACGAGAACGGATTCTACTCCGTTCGATTCCCGCTGCTGTGGGAAGGCTCGGCTCAGGTGGAGGTCATCATGGTGCACCCGAGCGAGGCGGTCGCCGTGCTGCGGCGGCTGAGGGAGGAGCGACCCGACAGAGTGTACTTTAACAGCTTCTACCGCCTAGGCCTTCGGTTTGAGACCACCGTATGTAACGTGTGCCTGCCGCCCGACTGGGGACTGCTGTGCGACTACACAGACCCTCGCACTGGCGAGCCGTGGTACTGCTACAAACCTAAGACGCTCGGCTGCCATGCCAGGATCAACCACGCCAAGGGAGGCTACCTCAAAAACCTCACAACAAACAAGGAAGCTCTGCTCTTTCAAAGGTAATCACATAATCAGGCTAATCATACTACAATGATTGATTGATGTTAGCTACACCTGCACAAGCTACAGGAGGGAAGGGATTCATATGGCCCCCTTCCTGGGTGGCTCTCGCGTGAGAGGAATAGGGGGGTTATTTATTTTGCAATGCAGTCTGCTGAAAATGATGGAAAGCGCCACTCTATACAGCAACTGACGCTGTGGTGAATGTTGGTACAGCCACAAAACACATTTTAAGATATGTATTACTCTACTGCCATCTTGTGGCCAAAGTGAATAGAGCATGCCCCACATTTGTCACGTTTCATGTGTCAGGTAAACCGTGGCGAATGGGCCCGTGTGAATCCCCTTTCTACTGTAATCATACTATAGTGATAGTCAAAGTTTAAAGTAGCTGCACTAGTACCGTATTTTTCGGACTATAAGTCGCAGTTTTTTTCATAGTTTGGCCGGGGGTGCGACTTATACTCAGGAGCGACTTATGTGTGAAATTATTAACACATTACCGTAAAATATCAAATAATATTATTTAGCTCATTCACGTAAGAGACTAGACGTATAAGATTTCATGGGATTTAGCGATTAGGAGTGACAAATTGTTTGGTAAACGTATAGCATGTTCTATATGTTATAGTTATTTGAATGACTCTTACCATAATATGTTACCTTAACATACCAGGCACGTTCTCAGTTGATTATGTATGCGTCATATAACGTACACTTATTCAGCCTGGTATTTTAAATTGCCTTTCAAATGTCTATTCTTGGTGTTGGGTTTTATCAAATACATTTCCCCCAAAAATGAGACTTATACTCCAGTGCGACTTATATATGTTTTTTTCCTTCTTTATTATGCATTTTCAGCCTGTGCGACTTATACTCCGAAAAATACAGTAGTTCCGTTCTCGTTCCTCAGTTTGTTTGACTCAAACTTGGTCCCCAAAAGCCTGAACCACCTTAGGTACCTTATTCAAAGGTACGGACCAAATTCCGTATGTAATACCGAGCACGGATTCACTAAACATCTTGATTCCTTTGTTGCACGGGAGGTCATGTCCGCTTGCAGACTCAAGCACTTGGCGGGCAAACAGGTGTTTTCCTAGCGGGGTGCCTCTCCATATTGTTGCAATTTTCCATGCCAACAAAGCAAAGCATGCCTGAAAGAAAGTGCTCGAAAATGCATGAGCTTGTTGCTAGTTTACCATAGACATGCTATTGATTAGCATTACATTTGGTAATGAAAACTACGACTAAGACGCTCGCTACAGTCAAACAGCTGGTGTGTAGTAGGTACAATACTTACAGTATAAAATAGGGATGCAGCTATTGATTATTTTAATAAAAAGGAATTAATCGATTAATGCGTAATTAAGGGTAATAGTGAGTAATAAATGTTTTTCTGCTTGCTATAACTTTCATTCTTTTTCGTATTAAATGCACATAATCACTATTGATTTGGGCATTATTAAAATAATAAGAACTCCACCGTTTCCCCCCCAACACACACCACCGCTCTCATGTGTGCTCTATTGCAGGGACCGAACGGAAACTATGTCCGCGTATTGAAAGTTCCGGGCACTCCATGCGGTATAAAATGATTAATCTAATCAACAAAAGACAAATGGAAGCTTTTGTCTTATCGAATTAATCGATAATCATTGCAGCCTATGTATAAACACTTCCGTAAGGCTCAACAAAAGACAAGACTGGCACATTCAACTTATAGGCAAAGACTACTTGCTGACTACGGCAAGACGGAGTACAAACTGAAATGAATGCATACTGTACTTACAAATGAGTGTAAGAAAACAATGTGCAGTGGAACCTGGATTTACAAACTTTTCGATTTATGAACTACAGACTGAATAAAGATATGGTTTGGTGTACAAACCTGGTATCCACGCGCAAACGTTTCATCCACCCCATCGTGTGCCTGCAGCCCGGGCCATTTTGTGCCCGGCAACCCATTCGTTGTTGGCGGGCTGATGGACCTTTTTGCTAGCTCAATTGAGTCCAAAGAAAGGCCTGGACCAGCCGTGTGTAGTTTCAAACATCCAGGAAGTATCCACAGCGTTGTCGACACTGCTTTAACCCCTCCCCTGCTCACTTTCTACCGCTACACGCCATGAAGATTACCGTCATTTCCGGTCTATAAGCTGCGGCTTTTTTCCAACACTTTGAACCATGCGCTTTATACCATGTTGCGGCTAGTTTATGGATTTTCCCGGTGCAACGTAGCATGTCCTTTTACAATTACACACACACTTGACTTTCATTCTCTTGTACGTCTTACCTGCCGTCAAGTCGAGTCATACCAAAGACTATAAAAATGGGACCCATTACCTCCCTGCTTGGCACTCAGCATCAAGGGTTGGAATTGGGGGTTAAATCACCAAAAATGATTCCCGGGCGTGGCACTCCTGCTGCTCACTGCTCCCCTCACCTCCCAGGGGGTGAACAAGGGGATGGGTTAAATGCAGAGGACACATTTCACCACACCTAGTGTGTGTGTGACAATCATTGGTACTTTAACTTTACCATTATATTAGGAACACCAGTGATGCCATTTCCTCCATGAATGTGAATACAACTTACCTGTGTTGTGTTCTGCCCGCTGGCCAAACCACGTCATCACCTCCGGGTTGGTTAAATAAAAACAATTTCTCCCGCACGTTGACGACATGCACCTTGACTGATCTCAAAGCCAAAGAAGAACAGAAAAGAAAAAAACAGCCGCACCGCACGAAAATCCTCTATCACTACAAGGCCCCGAAAGGGTGGATCGAGGAGGAGGAGGAGGAGAAGGAAAAAGCCAGCGCTCCCCAGTGGGCTGCCCATGTGTTACAGGCAGTGTATTTAGCTACATTTATGAATGAACACAAGCTCTTGTGTAAATATTTTATGTATCAATGTGTACACCCGCGGCTAAATTGATGTGCGCGCCCAATGTACAAAATACATTTTGTCCTAAAATGAGGTGGGCAAAGAAAAAGTACCCTCTATAGCATGAAGATTACAGTGGCAACAAGGTTAAGCTAATTTTGGTTTTTTTTTCTGAATCATTGCAGCGACCTGGCTGTTAAAGTTAAGGACTTTTGTGATATCAAACTGAGTGCACCACAGGGATAGTGACTGTCTGTGTGTGTGTCGGCAGGGCAGCTGAAAATGAGGACAGTTCAGCTAGTTGTTTTGTCTTTGTTATTAAATAGAAAGTTGACCTATCTCCTTATGTTAGTTTGACACTTTGGCTTTGAGCAGGGGTGTCAATCGTACGGCCCGTGGGCTGGATCAAACCCGCAAACAGGTTTTATCCGGCCCGTGGGATGAGTTTGCTAAGTATGAAAATGAGCCAACATTTTTGAGTGGAAGAAACTGCTGTTCTAAATTTGTCCACTAGATATCGCAATAGCAATTATTTGATTATGCTACATTTGTTAGAAAAAACAAAAAAAACCACATGATGTTAGTGCACCAGTCAAGGAAAATGAGTAAACTACATAAATATCCTGATTGGATTTTGATATTATTTTTTATCTTGATAGATTGAAAATCACAACATTATTACATAATTTATTCAGAAAGTATAAATAACGACAAACAAAGATAGAATACTATTACCCGTGACATGTAAGTGTGAAAAAAAACGCAACAACATTATGATTTGTAAATTTTTCAGAATCTGCTAGTTCTATTTTTAAACAAAGAAAACAATCTGAAGTTGTTTTTATTTTTAAGTTATCGTGCCGTGATTTAACCGGTCCGGCCCACTTGGGAGTAGATTTTTCTCCTAGTGGCCCCCCATCTATAATGAGTTTGACACCCCTGGATAGGAGTGTTTGTATCTAAAAAAAAAAGCAAAGAAAAACAAACTAATTTTTAAGGTGTGGCGGCTTTTATTTTGCCGTGGCACGCTGCCAAAACCCATGACATGTTGGGGAAACCCTGCACTGTTGACATGCTGAACCTTCTTGTTTTTGTCGTCAGTGGAGTCAACATAAAAGTTCCCATCCAGGCTTCGGGAAAGAACACGATCAAGGTGCTGCCTTCAAGGACAGGTAGGACCTCCGCCGCCAGAGAGCTTGATTGTTTCAGGTGTTTCCATGCCTTTCTTTGCACGGCCGTAGAAAGTGCCATCAACCTGGAAGAGACTTCTGGGTATTACTACCAAGACTCGTGGAGACCTTTAGGCGCCGTCGCTATGCGCCAGTTCGACTCGTCCGCCATCACTCAGTGTTTGAGCAACAAGGTGGTGCACATGTACGGCGATTCCACCGTCCGCCAATGGTTTGAGTTCCTGGTGGAGGCGCTGCCAGGTGAGCGTCCTGGCGTCTCGCTCTCGCCGAGCGTCCACTCATTCTGTTCCCTCCGCAGACTTGAAGGAGTTCAACCTGCAGAGTCCTAAAATGGTGGGGCCCTACATGGCGGTGGACAGCGGCCACAACATTCTGGTGACGTACCGCTGCCACGGGCCGCCGATACGCTTCACCGCCGTCATGGCCAGCGAGCTGCGCTACATCTCTAACGAGCTGGACGGCCTGAGCGGGGGTCCCAGCACGGTGGTGGCCCTCAGCATCTGGTCTCACTTCAGCACCTTCCCCGTGGAGGTGTACGTGCGGCGCCTGCGCCACATCCGCAAGGCCGTGGTGCGGCTTCTGGAGCGGGCGCCGGGGACGCTGGTGGTGATCCGCTCAGCCAACCCCCAGGCCCTGGACCAGCAGGTGAGTCTGTACAACAGCGACTGGTTCTCCCTGCAGCTGGACGCTGTGCTGCGCGCCATGTTTAAAGGCCTGGACGTCCTGCTGGTGGACGCCTGGCAGATGAGCGTGGCGCACCGTCACCCTCACATCCTCCACCCCTCGCCCGTCATCGTCAAGAACATGGTGGACCTCATTTTGTCCTACGTGTGTCCCTAGAAATACCAAAGATGGCCATTTGGCTCTGGAGCTAAAAACGGCCTAAAACTATGACATCACTGACAAGGATGTACTTTTAGGAGAAAAGTCATACTACTAAAGTCATTTTTACGACGAGTCGCAATACCTGAGGATAAAACGTAGAGTCATCCCTCGCCACATTGCGCTTTCTTCAACATTTTGGCCCTAAATGAAGCATTTCCTAGACTAAGACGCCTAAATAAACTACAAAAAAAATCTAAACTACAGTTGTATTGGCCACTAGATGAGAGCAAACCAATCAGATCACACTGTTCAGTATCGTGGCCACTGATTGGCTCAGCCTCAAGCTGCATTACTATATTGGATTAAACAGTGTAAAGGTGACTAGAGGGTGTTACCGTATTTTTCGGAGTATAAGCCGCACCGGCCGAAAATGCATAATAAAGAAGGAAAAAAACATATATAAGTCGCACTGGAGTATAAGTCGCGTTTTTTGGGGGAAATTTATTTGATAAAAGCCAACACCAAGAATAGACATTTGAAAGGTAATTTAAAATAAATAAAGAATAGTGAACAACAGGCTGAATAAGTGTACGTTATATGAGGCATAAATAATCAACTGAGAACGTGCCTGGTATGTTAACGTAACATATTATGGTAAGAGTCATTCAAATAACTATAACATATAGAACATGCTATACGTTTACCAAACAATCTGTCGCTCCTAATCGCTAAATCCCATGAAATCTTATACGTCTAGTCTCTTACGTGAATGAACTAAATAATATTATTTGATATTTTACGGTAATGTGTTAATAATTTTACACATAAGTCGCTCCTGAGTATAAGTCACACCCCCGGCCAAACTATGAAAAAAACTGTGACTTATAGTCCGAAAAATACGGTATTTCATGTCTAGAAGAACTTATTTAGAAGGTAGTTAATACATTTTTTATGCTCAAACAATGAAAATGTTCCATTTATAATTCATAATTCCTACTTCGCAGGAATCAATTGATTGCGGTCATGTCTGGAACCAATAACAGCGATAAAAGGGGCGATTAGTGTACTTCGTTTTAGGATTACAATTCACGCAAATGTTGTTGTTGTACAAGTTACGGAAAAAAAGGCTCAGACTTATACAAGCGGAGAATTTATAGCAAATTGAAAAGTACAACTTGAAAAATTCCGATTTCTTTTTCTGGCCGTAACACAACTTTTTTGTTGCACAATTAAAGTGTAAAGTTACAGGAAAAAGTAAACATTTTGGACTAAAATCCATTATTGGGAGGATGAAGATTTAGGATGCTGAAGAAAATTAACCCGGTTTTGTTGAACAATGGATTAATGAGGTAGTCATTTTGTGAGAGAATACGAGAATAAACGCAAAAAAAGGCTGCTTAAGACGTATTTGAAAGTACGACTTCTCGGAAAATTACAACTTTATTTTTTTGATGATTCAACTTTTTTTTTAAACGAACAAATAAGTATTAAAACTGCCATTTTACAAAAAAATTTGCAAAAACAAACATTAAAGAAGGCTTAAAAATTCATACATTTGCGCATTTGTCCATTTAAAACTACGACTTCTTGTAGAATTATGACTTTTATTCTTCCGATAAGATTTTTGTTGTTGAAAGGGGTTGAATAGTATGTTACGATAAATATGTCAGGATATTGCGAGAATAAATGCATAAAAGAAGCTGTTACTAAAATTAAGGGGTACAAGAAATGGTCGGGCTAGCATGCTAAGTTGCAGGAACATTCTAGCTTTGTTAGACACGATCATATTGTATTGATCATATCGTATTGGACAATATAGTTTACATACCAAATGTCCATTTCCATTTATTTGAAGTAATAACAAAATGTAAATGCCTGACTTACCTATCAAGGAGGAAATTAGCAAGTTTGGCGTCAGGTGAAAAAATCTTCTCCATCTTTCAAAGGCATCCCCGATACAAATCCTTCTTTTGTTCCTGGCTTTGTCATGAATAAGTTGAGAATCGTAACGACACCTTTTAGATTGACTACGGTCTGACATGTTTAGTAACTTTACCAATGGCAGTAGCCAGACGAAGCTGGCGGTGCGTAACTGCCAACCTGGATGTAACACACTCACAGACTTTCTAATTGGTCAAACGGTGGCGGGCGGGGCATCCAAATGAAAACAATAACAAGATTTCGGGGCTGTAAATCTTATTTTGAAATGAGCATACAGTTATCAGTTATCGAGGTATTTGAAAAGAACATGATTTATTAATGCCTTTTGACATATCTGCCATTTAATGACTTGACAAGAAATTATTACATATGGCTCCTTTAAAAGTGCAACTTCTTGTAGAATAACGACTATATACACTCTTGCGATGATACAACTATTTTTATTTAAGTAGTAATTTTACAAAAAAAACTACGTATAACAAGGCTGACCATCACAATTCTTACCAACTTTTTTAAAATTGAACACATTTTTACAAAAGATTTAGCAACAAAATCACTGACTTTCAACGTTTAGCATTCAGCTGTTAAAAACATTGACTTCTACGATATGATTTGTTTTGTTGAAAAATAAAATATCGAAACGTAAATATTACGTTAATGTTGGCACAAGGCAAGAATAAACATGAAATAGTTTTTGTTAACTTCAACATGCAATATTAGTTTTTGGCATTTGTCCATTTAAAACTGATGAACAAAAGAAGTATTAAAGCTTGAATTTTACGAAAAATGTTTTGAAAATTAACGTAAAACAAGGCTGACCATCACTGTGTACTTGTATTAATTATTGTATTATATAAAGAATTATCAGAACATTTTACATTTGTCCATTTAAGAGTATGACTTCTTTTTAAAACAGTTTTGATTTTCTCAATGTGACTTTTCTTTCAAAAAGTATTAGTTTTTTTTTTATGAAAACATTTTTGGGATATTGCAATAATAAACGCATATAAGAGACTTATTGTTGTACTACATTTAAAACTTATATGAAAACAGTATTCATTTAACTAAAAGTACAACTTCTGCTAGAATTATGACTTTATTCTTGCGATGATACGACTTTTCTGTTAACAATGAAGTATTAAAGTAGGATTTTTACAAAAACCTTTTTACTTGTCTTAGGTAAGTCGCAATGTTGCCAATGGTTTATTTAAAAGTACAACTTCTTGAAGAATTACAACTTTACTGTATCGGTATTATTTGAGTAACTGGACACAAAAAACGTCGGGATATTGCGACATTAAACTCATAAAAAGGCTGCTTGTTTTACCTGACATTAGGACGCATAAGAAATGTTGCCATTCGTCCTTTTAAAAGTACAAAGTCTTGTAGAATTACGAGAGTTAAGCAGGAGAAACGGTGAAAAATGACGGCATTCACCCTTTTAAAAGTGACTTAACGCAACAGTTGAACCTTAACCAAGGTTATCGTCATGGTGGTGTAATGAGTCATTTACCACTCAGGCCTTTTCTACGTTTGTACAGCAGGATCGAAGATGTTGTCTGTGGACTTTTATGTCGGAACAAGCTTTGTGTCTTCTCGCAATGACATGAAGGAGGAAGTCATCATGTGCCTTTTACTGTCTGACTTGGTCCCGCTTTAACTGAGCTTTAATTGTTCTTTTCTCACCAATCTCACGAATAAACGTGTGGGAACTTGTGTCTTCTCAAAACCAAACCTCTTTTGAGTCGTCTTTCCCTTTTAAAGAGAGCATGCATGTGATGAACTTGATTGTTCCCCAGCCGGCTGGTCGTCCACGGCAACCACTGAGACAAAGCGCCTTCTTACTTCTAAAGGTCATGGCAAAAGGAGAAAGCACACTTAGCACATAACTCTAGACATGGGACTTGCCCCCCTTCAAAAGGAAGTGACAATAAACACCAAAAACAAACGGTAAAATTAATTCAATACATTTTTCTCCAAGGTATAAATATTTACAGAAATGTAACTTTGTCAGAACTTTAAAATAAATGAAAAATATTGAATATTTACATCATCCAAAAATATTAATTTATTATTAATATCCACACTTTCCGGTTAATGTTCAACGTTTTGTGTGTTGCTTACCAGATAGATCCAGTCCAACTCCACAAATAAATTATCTTTAATTAGGTACAAGAAAAACAAAAACAATCTTTTTTTTTTTAACATTTTCTATTGTATTTGAGGAATATCACATATGTATTTTATTTTTTTTTACCTCTTTTTATCAACAATCTATTTAAAAAATCTATTGACATGTACTTAACTTT
Organism: Nerophis lumbriciformis; assembly: GCF_033978685.3. Lineage (NCBI taxonomy): Eukaryota > Metazoa > Chordata > Actinopteri > Syngnathiformes > Syngnathidae > Nerophis > Nerophis lumbriciformis. Next base: position 30,272,046 of record NC_084560.2, read on the forward strand.
AGTGAAGTGAATTATATTTATATACTACTTTTTCTCTAGAGACTAAAAGCGCTTTAACCCATTATCTACATTTAAACCAGTGTGGGTGGCACTGGGAGCAAGGGTGAAGTGTCTTGCCCAAGGACACAACGGCAGTGACGAGGATGGCGGAAGCTGGAATCTAACCTGGGACTCTCAAGTTGCTAGCATGGCCGCTCTACCAACCGAACCACGCCGCCCCCAGATTTTACTATTATTTATTATTTTATGTTTAATAATATCATTTCCTTACAGTCTTGGGACATTTCCACCAAAATATACATTTTCAAAAGCAAAATATCCCTAACCCAAAGTTGTATAAATAAGTAAAAAAAAATGTAACACAACAATTGTGGATTTGTCTATGCTACTCATATTCTTGAATGTTTTTTATAACTACATTATTAAATTTAAATGTTTTTAAATGCTAGAGTGTTAATATTTTTAAGTATTTTTCCATCATTTAATTTTTTTTTGTAATTATGACCGATCATGTTTTATTTGAAAAAATATTAAGATATATCAATAAAAAAAAAACCATTTATTTACTTTATCATTTTAGGCTTACAGTAACTGAGTACAGTATATCCCAAGCATGTTTTCGACGCACAAAAAGGCAGATTCCTTCAAAATGTGGCGTGTTTCATGCAAATGAAAGCCATTCTCATCTGTTTTATCCTCACTGGACTTCAAACAAACGTCCACCATATAACAGGAAATATATATCAATATAGAGTTTAATGTTCCCTTGGAAAACTTACACCAGTCACACTCAAATCAAACATTTTCACCCAAACTTGAAGGCGGACAAGAAGAAAACAACACACAATCACTCTCCCCTGCAGTACAAAACTACACTAACATCACAAACTTGACAAAATCGAGTAGAAGTGGCAAGCGGTTAGCTTAGCATGTGACCGCAGTAAACACGATAACACGCTGGGCCTTTAAGTAGGAGTGGTCATGGGATGGAGTGTGACCTTGGAGGTTCCCAGTATGTTGCTCTGCAGCAGGAAAATATGTTGGAAAATTAATAGCTAGTTGTTTATGTTGTACAGTATTTAAACCAACAGCTAGTTTACATTGTATGATATTTACATCAACAGCTAGTTGTTTGTGTTGTAAGGTATTTAAATCAACAGCTAGTTGTTTATGTTGTACGTTATTTAATTCAACAGCTAGTTGTTTACGTTATTTAAATCAACAACTAGTTGTTTATGTTGTACGAATTCAAACCAACAGCTAGTTGTTTATATTAAAACAAACAACATGTTTACTTGACCCACTTCCTGGGAAACTTATCAAGGAGCTTTTTGTATTATTAGGTCCATCAGTGCTAAATATTATAAACTTATCACTTTCCTCTGGCACTGTTCCCCTAGCATTCAAGAAAGCGGTTATTCATCCTCTGCTCAAAAGACCTAACCTTGATCCTGACCTCATGGTAAACTACCGACCGGTGTCCCACCTTCCCTTTATTTCGAAAATCCTCGAAAAAATTGTCGCACAGCAGCTAAATGAACACTTAGTGTCTAACAATCTCTGTGAACCTTTTCAATCCGGTTTCAGGGCAAATCACTCTACGGAGACAGCCCTCGCAAAAATGACTAATGATCTACTGCTGACGATGGATTCTGATGCGTCATCTATGTTGCTGCTTCTTGATCTTAGCGCTGCTTTCGATACCGTCGATCATAATATTTTATTAGAGCGTATCAAAACACGTATTGGTATGTCAGACTTAGCCTTGTCGTGGTTTAACTCTTATCTTACTGACAGGATGCAATGCGTTTCCCATAATAATGTGACCTCTGACTATGTTAAGGTAACGTGCGGAGTTCCTCAGGGTTCGGTTCTTGGCCCTGCACTCTTTAGTATTTACATGCTGCCGCTAGGCGACATCATACGCAAATACGGTGTTAGCTTTCATTGCTATGCTGATGACACCCAACTCTACATGCCCCTAAGGCTGACCAACACGCCGGATTGTAGTCAGCTGGAGGCGTGTCTTAATGAAATTAAACATTGGATGTCCGCTAACTTCTTGCAACTCAACGCCAAGAAAACGGAAATGCTGATTATCGGTCCTGCTAAACACCGACATTTATTTAATAATACCACCTTAACATTTGACAACCAAACAATTACACAAGGCGAATCAGTAAAGAATCTGGGTATTATCTTCGACCCAACTCTCTCGTTTGAATCACACATTAAGAGTGTTACTAAAACGGCCTTCTTTCATCTCCGTAATATCGCTAAAATTCGTTCTATTTTATCCACTAGCGACGCTGAGATCATTATTCATGCGTTCGTTACGTCTCGTCTCGACTACTGTAACGTATTATTTTCGGGTCTCCCTATGTCTAGCATTAAAAAATTACAGTTGGTACAAAATGCGGCTGCTAGACTTTTGACAAGAACAAGAAAGTTTGATCATATTACGCCTATACTGGCTCACCTGCACTGGCTTCCTGTGCACTTAAGAAGTGACTTTAAGGTTTTACTACTTACGTATAAAATACTACACGGTCTAGCTCCGTCCTATCTTGTCGATTGTATTGTACCATATGTCCCGGCAAGAAATCTGCGTTCAAAGAACTCCGGCTTATTAGTGATTCCCAGAGCCCAAAAAAAGTCTGCGGGCTATAGAGCGTTTTCTATTCGGGCTCCAGTACTATGGAATGCCCTCCCGGTAACAATTAGAGATGCTACCTCAGTAGAAGCATTTAAGTCCCATCTTAAAACTCATTTGTATACTCTAGCCTTTAAATAGCCCCCCTGTTGGACCAGTTGATCTGCCGTTTCTTTTCTTTTCTCCTCTGCTCCCCTTTTCCTTGAGGGGGGGGGGCACAGGTCCGGTGGCCATGGATGAAGTGCTGGCTGTCCAGAGTCGGGACCCGGGGTGGACCGCTCGCCTGTGCATCGGCTGGGAACATCTCTACGCTGCTGACCCGTCTCCGCTCGGGATGGTGTCCTGCTGGCCCCACTATGGACTGGACTCTTACTATTATGTTGGATCCACTATGGACTGGACTCTCACAATATTATGTCAGACCCACTCGACATCCATTGCTTTCGGTCTCCCCTAGAGGGGGGGGGTTACCCACATATGCGGTCCTCTCCAAGGTTTCTCATAGTCATTCACATCGACGTCCCACTGGGGTGAGTTTTTCCTTGCCCGTATGTGGGCTTTGTACCGAGGATGTCGTTGTGGCTTGTGCAGCCCTTTGAGACACTTGTGATTTAGGGCTATATAAATAAAGATTGATTGATTGATTGATTGATATTGTATGGTATTAAACCAACAGCTAGTTGTTTATGTTGTACGGTATTTAAACCAACAGCTAGTTGCTTATATTGTACAATACTTACATCAACAGCTAGTTGTTTGTGTTGTATGTTATTTAATCCAATACCTAGTTGTTGATGATGTATGTTATTTAAACCAACAGCTAGTTGTTGATGTTGTATGTTATTTAAACCAACAGCTAGTTGTTTATGTTGTACAGTATTTAAACCAACAGCTAGTTGTTTATATTGTACAACACTTACATCAACAGCTAGTTGTTGATGGTGTACGGTATCAAACCAACAGCTAGTTGTTTATATTGTACAGTATTTAAACCAACAGCTAGTTGTTTATATTGTACAACACTTACATCAACAGCTAGTTGTTGATGTTGTACGGTATTAAACCAACAGCTAGTTGTTTATGTTGTACAGTATTTAAACCAACAGCTAGTTGTTTATATTGTACAATATTTACATCAACAGCTAGTTGTTTGTGTTGTATGCTATTTAAACCAACAGCTAGTTGTTGATGTTGTACGGTATTTACACCAACAGCTAGTTGTTTATGTTGTACAGTATTTAAACCAACAGCTAGTTGTTTATATTGTACAACACTTACATCAACAGCTATTTGTTGATGTTGTACAGTATCAAACCAACAGCTAGTTGTTTATATTGTACAGTATTTAAACCAACAGCTAGTTGTTTATATTGTACAACACTTACATCAACAGCTAGTTGTTGATGTTGTACGGTATTAAACCAACAGCTAGTTGTTTGTTGTACAGTATTTAAACCAACAGCTAGTTGTTTATATTGTACAATATTTACATCAACAGCTAGTTGTTTGTGTTGTATGCTATTTAAACCAACAGCTAGTTGTTGATGTTGTACAGTATTTAAACCAACAGCTAGTTGTTTATATTGTACAATATTTACATCAACAGCTAGTTGTTTGTGTTGTATGCTATTTAAACCAACAGCTAGTTGTTGATGTTGTACGGTATTTACACCAACAGCTAATTGTTTTTGATGTACGCTATTAAACCAACAGCTAGTTGTTTATGTTGTTCAGTATTTAAACCAACAGGTAGTTGTTTATGTTGTATTGTATTAAATCAACATCTAGTAGTTTATGTTGTTCAGTATTTAAACTAACAGCTAGTTGATGTTGTATGGTATTAAACCAACAGCTAATTGTTTATGTTGTATGGTAATAAATCAACATATAGTAGTATATGTTGTTCAGTATTTAAACCAACAGCTAGTTGTTTATGTTGTATTGTATTAAATCAACATCTAGTAGTTTATGTTGTTCAGTATTTAAACTAACAGCTAGTTGTTTATGTTGTATTAAATCAACATCTAGTAGTTTATGTTGTTCAGAATTTAAACCAACACCTAGTTGTTTATGTTGTATGGAATTACAAAAAGAGGTAATTGTTTGTTTTTCAGTACTTAAATCAACAGCTAGTTGTTTATGTTGTTCAGTATTAAATCAACATGTAGTTGTTTATGTTGTTCAGTAGTTAAACCAACACCTAGTTGTTTATGTTGTACGGAATTAAATCAACAGCTACTTGTTGATGTTGTTCAGTATTTAAATCAACAGCTAGTTGTTTGTCATACTGTATTTAATTCAACAGATGGTTGTTTACGTTGTACGGTATTTAAATCAACAACTAGTGGTTTATGTTTGTTTGTATGGTATTCAATGCACTTTTTTCTTTGCTGCCTTTCAGACCACTTGTGCTGTAAAGATGGCGAGTCAGTAGAAAAGTACCCAGAAGAAGCGTAGCAGGTGTACTGGTCGCACGTGATGACGTCACACATCCTGTACGTTGATGGCTTCCTGCGGCCAAGAGTAGGTGTCCAGCGTGAAGGAGTCGTAGTCGGGGCTGTAGATGTGAGAGAGGACAAACGCCTCCTTGTCCTTGGGCTCGGGGTACATCGACGCCATGTTGTGTGTGTACGCGTAGTTGACCACCTGGAAACACACACACACACACACACACACACACACACACACACACACACACACACACACACACACACACACACACACACACACACACACACACACACACACACACACACACACACACACACACACACACACACACACACACACACACACACACACACACACACACAACATTAACGTACTGTATGTATGCAGTATTTCCTCATATAGCAGCAGAGGGGTTTTGTTTACATTCTGTTAGCAGAAAATACGAAAGGTCAAATAAAAGCGAGCTCTATCTTTGTCTTTTAATCTCCTCCATTGTTATTATTCGTTTTATAATCTCAAGTATTTTTTTTCAATATAACCAACAATTATTCAGTGTATAATCTACTACTATCATCTATTTCAATACTTTTAATGACCAAACACATTAAACAAAAGTATAAATGGTATACTTTGTTTATTTTAGTACTTATCAACCTAAATATTAATATTAGCAAATTTATGGATTTGTTTAATACTTTAGTTTTATAAAACAAATATAGTAATACATTGCAAAATGTATTAATTTAATGTCTTAATGCTAAGAATAGTTATGTATTTTTGCTCAAATTTCACATTTTTGTTTATTAACTGTACATACATTAAAAATATGACTTATGTTTATTATTTAATATGTACCAACTTAAATATAAATAACATCTTTATCATACATTTTTTAAACTTATTCATTAACTATGCACATTAAACACAAACTTTTTATTTATTTTTTAATTGGATACTTATTAGAATTATATAGAAAGAACAACAAATGCAATATGGATTTATTGTGTAGGTTTAATGTTTGCCTTTGTTTAATAACCTTGCACATAAAACAAATATACATTGTATTATTTAATATTTACAAACTTAAATATAAATAACATTTCTTTTGAATTTATTATGTTTTTAAAACTTTTACTTAGTATCTGTTATTTTATTGTAATATTTTTGCTGGTACACTAAAAAAAAAAAAAAAAATTAATTTTTTCAGATTTTTTTTTTTACCTTGACTGCAATCTTAAAGGACACCTCCCTGATGGAGTTGAGAGGAGGGTAGAGTCGTCCCTCGGCCAAGTGCTCCTCTGTCACCATGTCGGCGATGGCCTGACAAGCACAACACATATTTTTGTCCATAATATCTTTATTCTAAAAATATGTATTGTATACAGTATGTCATATCCAATGAACACCTCTATTCAATGAGCTGTTGAGTTCCCTCTAATCAGCAAGAGTATTCGACAGAAGCAAATAACCTAAATTAATTGGCATGGTTGTTGTAAAAAGACCCATTAGAAAAGAATTACATCCTAACAGATGAGATACAATATCATGCATTAAAATCATAAAAAAATGGGTACATCCTAACAGGTGAGATATAATATAATATGCATTAAAAATCATAAAAAAAGACCTCTGCTGTAGTCAGGAAGATGTCGTCTGATATGTGGCGAACTCCGCAGGCTATGACCCCCAACGCCACCCCGGGGAAGACGTAGGCGTTGTTTCCTTGTCCGGGGTAAAAAGTGCGGCCGTCGGCCAGCGTCACCTTGTCGAAGGGACTCCCGCTGGCGAAGATGCCTCTGCCCTGATTTTATTCAAGAATAAAACTCAAGTGAAATACAAAATAGGTTTTTAAGGATCTGTCATCGTCCAAGATCCAAAAATCATCCTATTAATTCCATATCACATTGGGAGTGGTGGCGCTTGTTCAGGGTGCTCAAAAATGTATTTCTAATGTTCAAGAATCAATTTTAAAAATATATATATTTAGCCTTTTTTTTTTTTTTTAAAGAATCAATGTTTGATGATTTTCCTCTGGGATTGGGTTAGAGTTGCTTTATTTATTTTTTATCAGACTGATTAAAATTATGTGATATTTGTAAATAAAATATATATATATATTTTTTCCCCAGGCCAACAAGTTATGTCATGAGCCAAGAGGAGCTTTTGTAACCTGTTACCTGTTTTGGAAAGGTACAATTTATATACCAAATAATATATCAAATTGGGTTAATTCGAGAACTGATTCTGAATCGAATCGTCACCCCAAGAATCGGGGTTGAATCGTGAGGTGCCCGAAGTTTCCCACCTCAATTGCTTCTTAAATAAAACACAAGTCCGTGTGGGGCAGGCTGGTGCAGTTACACCTACCAACCGCTAGGGGCGGCAATGAGCAATGAATGTCAACAATAGCGCCTGGAAAAACTGTAAAAATTTCTATTGATAAATACTAGAAAACCTTTTATGCCAATTAATTTCTAAAAAAAATGTCTTGCTATTATTGTATTTTATTACAATTATACATCACCATATTTTATTTAAACATTTGTCATTATTACCCTATTTTTTCCTCAAGTGATTTGCTGGGAAAATGAACAGATCAATTACAGACAAATGTTTATGACTGTACTCCAACCAATGTAGGCTACATCACCTGGGTGAGCGTGTAGCATTGCTCCGCCGTGCACTCGGCCTTGCTGGTGGGGTTACTCAGGGCGAAGATGATGGGCCGCTCGTTGAAAGACGCCATGTCTTTGATGATCTTCTCGGTGAACGCCCCTGCGATGGCGGCGACTCCTTCGCGGCAAAACAACACAATGAGGTCTTGCTCGTTTGGCAGTAATAAGTTGGTTTATTTACACAGGATTGGAAAAAGTAACAATTCAAATCAAATCACTCATGCAGATTATTACGAGTACACAATTACCAGTAGTCTTTTCACCAAATTAAATACCATAGTCTAATACCGTATTTCCTTCAATAGTGGCCTCCGCTCCAACAGACGCAGTACAATTAATTGCAGTCTTGTGCTTGAATAAACACTAACTCCATCAATTACAAAATATCACACTTTTTTTTTTTTTTTAAATGGTCATTATACTATATTATATACAATATTATAAAGTAAAAAATACACAATATTATGAAAAATATGATAAAGTTGTTTGGTTGTTACAAGTATATTCATTTATTTAAAATTTTTTGTCTCCAGATATATGTACATTTGGATAGTTTAATTCATTTAACCCCATTTTTAATTATCATTTTATTCAATTTGTAAACATTCTACTACTTATCCTAGTTATAGAGTAACACTGAGCTGGAGCCGATCCCATCTTACTTGATCACAACTTATAAACAACTATTTATTCAGGAGAACAATATAGATTTTTGGTTTTATTCTGATCTGACATGTAATGATGAAGTGGAAATATGCGACGTACCATACTGTAACGGTTTGCATGTTTCCAAATAAATTACAACCACAACCACTTGGGGCGAGAAGGAAGTACATGCTCGTTTTAAACTTTATTTACAAAACATGTTTTTTTAAAACATTGAATAATAATATAAAAATACATGGTTATAAAAAAATACACATTTAGAAAAGCGCCTGGTTCTCTCTGCAGTTGAGTAAGCCACTATACAAGGAAATAGGGTCAATTACCAGCTGATGTTTTAGAGCAGAGTTGAAAAAAACAAACAAATATCACCTTTAATATGTTTTTCTGCTTTGCCTCAACTGTTTTTCCAACAAATGGTTGACAAAAACAATGTGAGATGCGCACGGTTGTGTAAAAACCACAATGAGAGACGACTACCACGTACCGATGATGGCGGTGGGTTTGATTGTGTGCACCACCTCCTCTAGGGTCTTCAGGTGAGGATGCTCATGCGCAAACTCCAGCTTCTCGTGGTTCAGATGACTTCTCCCCTAGAAGAGAAGACTTTTCCCTAAGTCTGCTCGGCTTTCGGGATGGAGACGCGTGCGTTACCTTGACGATGAGACCTTTGGAGTCCACCATCCAGATCCTTTTGGCGGCTTCTTCCCGGGACACGCCCTCTTTGGCCATGGCCATTATCAGCAGGTGAGCGATCCCCAGAGCAGCCTGGTGGGAAGAAAGCAAGTATATATTTCCCTACTTCCTGTAGGATTCAAGTCTTTGAGAAGACTCGTCACCTCGCCGGCGCCCTGGAAAACGAAGGTGTGGTCTAGCAGTGTGTTTTTGGTGATCTTCAAAGCCGCCAAGATCCCGGCGACAGCGACAGAGGCCGTGCCTGTAAGAAAAGAAGAATGACGATAAAACAGTCGAAACAACAACATCAACGCGGTTACTTGACCCCAAACGAGAACCCCTAAAAGCCTTTATAGACGGTGCTTTGTGCTCGAAGAACAGAAACCGCAAGAACCTTTACAGGAACTTTCCCATTTGCCTGGGTAAATAAACTTCCCCCAGTGTTTCTCCCCAAAACTACCTTCAGGAACTATTTTTAGTTCCTAGGAGCAAGGTGGGACTTTTGGAAATCGCCTGGAACCTTCGAGGGGGCGGGCTGTGTTGTCAACCGCTGATTGATTAGACACAGTTGGAGCGTTCCTAATACTTAGTATTCAAAGTTTCATCCGCCATTATGCAGGGACAACTTGTTTATTTCTTATTTTTTGTGTATTTCTATTACAACATACATAAAGGAGAGAAAGGTCGAAAGTAAATTTTGCAGTGTTTTTCCTCAGCCATGGTCTTTAAACTATATGCAGTTTAGTGTTTATTATTTTTTACTTACTTAATTTCAATACGCAAAGCCCGGAGATGTGGACAGACTCTTTTAAACACATTTACAGAAAAATATGAAACATTTAGCTGAACTTCGACCCAGTAGTTTGGCGAGAAATGTGAAATAAAGTGGAACAAAGGTAAATCTTTACTATTTACTTTGTTACATGTTGTTAAAGTAGTCAGTGGCATGCCATTTTTGTATTGTGTTTCGAAATGTATTCGAGGGTTCTTGAACACACCACAGTTATGTGATGCTGCCACAAGTAGATTGATCATATTTTGACCTTTCTTCTATCGCCTCATCCTTGTTCCAAAATGGGAGAATGCTTAAAGGCGATCTTTGATGGCATTATGACGTCTGTGTTGAGTGAACAGTGAAGTGTTTCATGCTGGGTTTTCTGCTACCAAAAGGAATAAACCATTTTGAAGTATTGTAACATACATGATTTTTGAAGAAGGTTTTTTTTCAAGTTTAATTTTAACATTTCAAAAAGGTGTATGATACACTGGCAGATATTCAAAAATAGCCTAAAGCCAAACAGGACATTAAAGTCTTATTTTTCAAAGGGTACTATACATTTTGGATTCTTTTTGTTTTTTAGTTTTAGTTTTTTTGCTCAGATCTCTCAAACTACTTCAGTCCTACACAAAAATAGCAAACATATTATCATTAGTGGATAAAAATGATCACAAGAATACATCATTATTATAACTATTAGTGCATCTACTTGGGGTTAAGCCTTCCCTGTCTTTAAAAACTATTGACGCCTCTGTTTCTAACATTAATCCAGGTTGTGTAAACGCACTACAGTTATGTTCTATGAGATCCAAAAGTGAAACTTGAACATAACTTTGTTCGATGCTGACACAAAATTTGCAATTACAATTTTTTCTAACAATCAATATTAGTAAAAATCACATTTTATACATTCCCTTTTATTGACCACATTTCTTAACTGCTGGATAGTTTGATGACTGCTTTGTTGACTAATACTATCTCAAAATTAGCATCATAACTGCTGTTGTTTCGACTTTCAAGACACTTATTGCTCCAGTCTGTTTGTGTCATGACTGCATCTATTCAGTGGTGTGTGTGAGTGACAGAAAGAAAAGCTCTGACACACTTGGAATGAAATCGTTCGGCGCACCGTGTTGATTTGCATGTATTGTAAACATTTCAAAACCATATATGTAAGCACTTTGGAGGATTTTTTTCTACCCACACTATTTACCCAGGGTAAAAAAAATACCATCTTATAGTATCAATTGAGGTGTGTGTCTCAATTAGTGCTGTCAAACAATTAATTTTTAATCAGATTAATCATACTTTTTGAATTTTGATTAATCACAATTGTTCCTACAAAAGTGTTGCTTAATTTAGCTGTGGTACTTTTAATGGCAACATTGCTGTGGGTATACTCCGACAATGTAGTTTGTTGTGGATGTACTAGTAGCGTTCTTGCTAGCAGCTGCCTCAAAAACTTGTTTTACTTTTAGATAGTATTTTAACTTGTTGTGCTTTGACTATAAGATCATTTATTGCTGCAATACCTACAAATGACTTTGGTTGCTGGCGTATCCTCACTCATCTTCGCGCTGGCGTATGCATTGACCAGATCACTGACCGTATACCAACCTGAGCCACTTTTCAGGTAACCATCCGCCATTAAGATAAAGGCGCATGTGCGCTCAAAATAAATTGCTTGATTAATCTGCGTTTATAGATGATTAATGCATGTATAATGCATTAATGCATGGAGCTCTTTCTCACTGGCACTCATCGAGGGCGGACACTCCCCTTTCCTCTCCCTTATCTCTCCTGCTTGCTTCTTTGTCTTGTCTTAAATTTCTTGTTGCCTCTTTTTGCACTGCTCTCCAAATCTAAACATTGAAACTTATTAACTGGCCTCAACGAAATTGACAAGATCTTGGGTTTGGGGGAACCTGCTAGTCGTGACGGAGTGGTTGTTGCTGGACACACGACGGACTCTTGGGAGAAGAAGGAGTGCCGCGTGCCCGGCAACCCTTGCAGTCGAGGACGTGAAGATATCCACCTATTCGGAATAATGACAACAGGACATCTGCTGATTGGAGTAAGCGTTGCTCTGGTTTGTCGACAAATTGGAAGTTGCTGGCAGTCTTCCAAGTACCCCAAAGCTGCCACAAATGATTGGAGGATGCGGGAAGAACTGTGGACACTCTTGTGATTTGGATAACATCGGACTCTCTGCCCCGCAGGATGAATTTGAGGACCAGTTATAGACAATTTAGAGTGAAAAGCAAAATTGTATTTTCACTCGCATACAAAACATTGTAACTTGAATTGTTTCCCTGGCTTCGAGACTCTCCCGAAGGACAGTGCGGTGAAGACACAACAAACTCCCTTCTTGTCTCTTATGAACACACACCTGTTGTTGTTGATTTTGGACTGACTGGCAAGAACACCGAGACCGCGGAACACACATGCATCCACAAAAAATATACACCGCACACACATACCCCACCCTCCATCCAACGCCCTTGACGCGAATCCCTTAGGGGTGATGGACGGCTGGGTAGTGCTTGAACAGCTGCAGCCTGCCACCGTAGCCCTCACCCCTCCCCTCTGTTGCAAGTCTCGAGATGTATGTTGTAATATGTGTATGTGCTTTGCTATGGAGTTTTTTTCCCACTCCAGACTAGATTGTATTTTTTTACTCATCCTCCCCCAGCGTTTACCTTTTTCTCATCTTTTACGGGGCGCCTTGTGGCGACCCATCAGCGTTCCTGTTCTGCAACCCGGTACACTGTTTGTTTGTCTAATCTTGAACGGGTTTGTGCTGAAAATATAATTTCCCCTTGGAGATTAATAAAGTACTATCTAATCTAATTTTTGGATTAATCGCATGTGTTAACTTTGGACAGTCCTAATCTCAATACATTTGTTCATTTTTATGAGACCTGTGCTTACCTTGGATGTCGTCATTGAAGGTACAGTAGCGATTCCTGTACTTGTTGAGGATGCGGAAAGCGTTGCTGTTGGCGAAGTCCTCAAACTGGATCAGGCAGCTCATGCCGTACCTGCAGCGTGACAGTAAGACGCGTCAGACGGAGAGCTCGTAACACCTTGCCTTTTTACTCACTTGTCCGTCACCGCCTGCATGAACTCGTCGACAAGTGCGTCGTATTCCTTTCCCCGGATCCTTTTGTGCTTCAGGCCGATGTACAAGGGGTCGTTGAGCAGGTTCTGAAGACATATTGCGTTCAGCTTAACGGTTCTCAAACGTTTTACATCAAGGACTACCACCCCGAGAGTATTTCACTTTGCTAACACGGCTTAGCTTTGAACATGTTAGCTTGTACTTGCAGGTTAATTTGGTTTTGTGGTTTCGTTGAATTTGTGTCGCCATTTCTTTTCTCTTTTTTAACTTAGTATTTTTTGGAGTTTTAAAGGAACACATTTGCATTGACTTGACTGAAAACAAAAATATATATCCAAGCTCGAAAAAAGAAAAAAAGTGGAATGACTACACCCTACCTATAAATAAATATACAATAGAAAAAAATATATATAAAAATACAGAATAATAATAATAACCATTAATAAACATAACAAAACATGTTTGTGGGAACATACATATTTTTCCAGTAGGTTACTTATCATCTCAAGAGGTATTTCTTTACCAAGAATAAGTATCATGAATGTTTTTCTAAACAAATGATCTACTTCAACCATCTTTTATTGAACAGGTCTTCCCACAGATTTAGTATATGAATAATTTTCTACATTGTCCATATTTCGTTGATAATGTCCAGCCATAGTTTTTCAGTAGGAGGTTCAGGTTTGAACCAGGATCTTGTGATGGTTTTCCCAGAGGCTGTTTAAAGTATCTTAACCAAACAATGACCTTCTGTCTGTACAACTGACACTATGTGTCCCATATTGGAATGGTATATGCCAGCACTTTACACATAGCTGACTGTACTCCTTCCCAATATGATTTCAGCTTTGTACAGCTTCAACAAATATGAGTATGATGTGAATTGAATGAGTTACATTGTCTCCAACATGGCTGAGATGTTAATAATATTTTACTTTGAATCTTATGTCCATCCATCCGTTTTCTACCGCTTGACCCTTAAAGGGTCGCAGGGGGTGCTGGAGCCTATCCCAGCTGCACATGGGCGGAAGGCGGGGTACATCCTGGACAAGTCACCACCTCATCACAGGGCCAACACAGATAGACAGACAACATTCACACACTAGGGCCAATTTAGTGTTGCCAATCAACCTATCCCCCCAGGTGTATGTCTTTGGAGGTGGGAGGAAGCCGGAGTACCCAGAGGGAACCCAAACAGTCACGGGGAGAACATGCAAACTCCACACAGAGTAGTGGAGTCCACTTGTGCTCATTTAATCTTTGAAAACTAAGGGAAGGCAAGTTTCGTAATAGGTGTCCCTATGTCTAAAAGCAATTATTTTCTGATGAACTTTCAGCCGCTTTTAAAGCCCGAGCAGTGTTCCTCTTTAAGTTTTTTCGAAACGGCGGACATTTAGCCACGAAAATATGGAGAAGCTGCTGATGGACGTGTTTGACGGAGAAGCAGCTTGAAGGAGATACCGTAGAGGTCCACTCTCCAAGGTAAATACTGTACATTAGTATTACATTACTACAACCTGATGTCTTGTTTTCATGCAATATTTCTGATCTAAAAGTTTGTTTTTTCTTTGAAAATGCATTTTACATGTTAAAGTTGTACTGTTTTGGAGGCCAAGCACAAAATTTAATTGATTTCAATGAATTTCAATTGCAGACGTTGATTTGGGATACAAGCGTTTTAGTTAAGAGTTCCATCACAAAAACAATTAAGCTTGTAAGTTGACTCATACTGTACTCATACCATATTTTTTCAGACTATAAGGCGCACTGGTGATGAACGGGTCTATTTAGGTCTATTTGCTTACAAAAGGCGCACTGGATTATAAGGCGCAGTAAAGGGGTCATATTATGATTTTTGTCAACATTTGAAACGCTTTCTTGTGGTCTACATACCATTCTTCAGTCAGCATTTTGCATAAATTATGTTTTACAGACCGTGATGTGACGTCAAACCGTTTTCTCATTGTCTCTTCAGGATGCGCCGTTTGGTGGGTGGGTCTTATTTAGGTTGGGGGCTAAACTTCGACAGAGTCTTCTTCCTGTCATCTTTTGTTGTCGTTTTAGCACTTCCATATGGAGTCTACTGACAGATAAAGTTAGAACTCTACGCTACTTTGTATTACAAATGGCAACAGCGGAGAATAAATGCCCCACAACAAGAGGATAGAGAAAAAGAAGGCGCTTATACACTACGGCGCGGACTACAATGGCGGACGCGGGCAAATTTTGGGGACTTTTGCAGACCTACACAACGGCAGGTACCAATAGGTAAAAAAAAAAGTTGGTTTTGCGTAATAGGTCAAAACAAAACGCCAGATAATATGTCTACTTATAGGTGCCATTTTGGGGTCCTTTCACGTACAGTATAATAATACCCGTATGTAGAAGCACAGCTGTCTACGGTAGCCGTAATGCTCGAACAACCCATTAAGCTGTGCGGCTTTGTAGTTTACCAAATTCGTACGAAAACATTCTGATTTTTGAGCGCCGTGTGTAATGTTCTATATTCTCAACGACACATCAAAGTTTTGGTCTTACTGGTGCTTTCTAGAGTCATTTATTGAAAAGGTTTCATTCAACCTGCAGTCCACACATACCTCTTATGTGTGACTGCCATCTATTGGTCACACTTATCATCACCATGTACCAAATAAAATTGGCTCCAGGTCTGCATAACCAGAAACAATTCATACAAAAGTCGCACTGTCGATTTTTTTAGAAAATGAAAGGATTTTAAGTGTGCCTAAACAAATCTGAACCATTAGATGAAGCAGTTCTCAAACCACAGTTTGGAAATCCATGGTTAGGTTGATTAACTTCTCTAAGAACAAGCTCACCTGGTTGTCCGTGCCCACATCCAACAATACGGGAAGGCACTGTTGCGGCCGTACTCCGCCGCAGGCCGTGTAGAGTGCCAGCTTCCCGACGGGAATGCCCATGCCGTAGCCGCCCAGGTCGCCAAGGCCGAGAATTCGCTCGCCGTCTGTCACCACGATCGCCTAGACGCACACACACACAAGAAAAAAATACAAAAAAGTTGACCAACAAGGATGGAAAGAAGCGAGTAGGATGAGGGAGAAAGACCTTAATGTCCTCTTCAGGCCAGGAGTTGAGCACAGTGGCAATGTGGCCTCTGTCATGAATGGTGATGAAGAGTCCTCTGTCGTCAACAACAACAACAACGTATGATTGGCATTGTAGAGTTCAGTGTTTGTGTGCGTGCGCGTTAGTGTGTAATAGTCTTACCGCGGCCTCCTGAAGGCCAGGCCGTATTGTTGGCAGGCCAAGCCCACAGTGGGCGTGTACACGATGGGCATGAACTCCTCGATGTCAGAGGTCAGCACTCGATAGAACAGCTTCTCGTTCCTGTCCTGCAGCGTCATCAGCAGGATGTACCTGACACATCGATGGAGGGGGAGAAAAATAATACATTTCAGCTTAAAGTGACGCAGGTTAGAGAGCAAGCAGCTACTGTGTTTCCCACAGGACTGTAATCTGTTTGTGGCAGTGCGTTGGTGTGCCGTGACGCATGTGCATGTCATTTTTATCGACGCTGTGGGAGACAAAAAGTGAGCAAAAAACACAAATATGATTGGAAAAACTAACTGGCTGCTCCCAGCACCCAACGTGTCCTATTGCTTGGATTCAAAATGACGTCACGTCCAGCTCACGTATGGCTCTTTAAATACGTGCGGTGGTCAAGCCAGCGTCTGTTCTCAATGGGTACTTGTATAGCGCTTTTCTACCTTCAAGGTACTCAAAGCACTTTGACACTATTTCTACATTCACCCATTCACACACACATTCACACACTGATGGCTGGAGCTGCCATGCAAGGCCCTAACCACGACCCATCAGGAGCAAGGGTGAGGTGTCTTGCTCAAGGACACAACGGACGTGACGAGGTTGGTAGAAGGTGGGGATCGAACCAGGAACCCTCAGGTTGCTGGCACGGCCACTCTCCCAATTGCGCTACGCCGATTGATATTATTTGTATTTCTTAAAAGACATTTTTGCTACGAGTGTTCCGAATGTCTAATTCGGAACACATAATCAAATGTGAGCAAAACCTGAAAGAGTTAAACGTTTACCAATTGCAGCAATTCTAAATGAAGCTTTCAGCACACACACAATGTTGACATCTACAGTTATATTTTGATAACGACGGGGTAAAAACACGACTCGTAAACGGCACATGCAACAGCAACAAACATGACTGTCGACACGAAGTTAAATCATGAAATGCAACATTACCCAAGCAAAAACGATGTATGATTTATCCAGGAGAGTCTTGATAATAATTTCCTTGACCCAGCCACACACAAAGAAGTTGCAAACCTCCATGCTTTACCAAGTTTCCATCCATTTTGTTGTGTAGAATGGCATTCGGAGCACAATTCGATATGTTTGGGAACTGCACCGACGAATAATTCTTGATATCACTCGACAAATCTTTTTTTTGATAAAGTATACGGATCTATGCCATTGCATTGTTTGCTCATATCTGCTTTTCACAGGAAGATATAGGCCCTTTGTGTACTCAGATGGTGGGCGCGCTGCTTGCTGCACAACAGCCATCTTAGCTTGGTTCACCACCACTGGTTTTCACTTCCGGAAAGAAACCACTTGTCGAAATACAAGCAATTACACAAAGACACGCAATGCGTCATGAGTCGTCATTTAAACCCCCCCCAATATTTTTCAAAACAATACTTTAATTCAGTCCTTCTCAAATAGTGTGACCATGCTTTTTTCGCCGTACCAGAATATGATGAAGCGTATGTAACACTTGGCTGTAACCACGGTGGGAGACGAGGAAAGACCAGTGTGTTTTCTTTAATATTAATACGTTTAAAATGTTATGCAGAGGTATAGTTAACTTTAATTTTATAGAAAAATTATACAATTTATAGTCACAGTGGAGAGTGGGGGGCGGGAATTATTTCCTTCTTCTTAGGGTGGGCGTAACAGAAAATATTTGAAAAGCACTGCTTTAATTCAACCACGTGATAACAGCAAGTTAAATAAAGAAGCTTTGTTTTGTGACCACGAGATCAGACATGATGCTCTTTTAGGCTAAAATAGTTGAGGAAAGATCCCAAAGCTCTTCAATCTACGACAGTTTAGTGATCAGCATGTAATGTACTGTCTTGGATAAAGAAGCCATCAGATGTGAAGCTGTATGTGACAACAACTATAGTTCAATCGTGTGATATGATACATTCAGTTTTTTAATTTTCTTTTTAGTTTCCTTTAGTTCGTTGAGCAATAGCCGCAAGCAGCATATCATGCACCGTCTTGAATAAAGAAGCTTTGTTTTCTGTGCAACAACATCACACGAGATTCTCTATTAGACTACTACAGCTGAGTTAAGCTCCCAAAGCTACTGTATTGGACAGTTCAGTGAGCAGCATATCATGCACCGTCATGAATAAAGAAACCATCAGATGTGAAGCTGTATGTGAGAACTATATTTTAATACTGTGATATGATGATACATGCAGTTTTTCAATGTTCTTTTTAATTTTCTTTAGTTCAGTGAGCAATAGCAGCAACCTGCATATCATTTACTGTCTTGAATAAAGAAAACATCAAATGTGATGCTGTATGTGACAACCAGAGTCGTGTGTAGAGAGAGTACGGACAACCCGGTTTCAAGTGATCTCCTAAATGATTGGTCAAAAGGCACTCACGTGACTACAGCGCGTCATGTTACATACCAGTTTAAAGCCGCAGGTTAGGGACACTGCACTTCCTCATCATACATTTCTTTTAAATGAAGAGTGTTTGCCCTGCAAACATGCTCTGTTGTGTGGGATGCGCCACTCGCAAAAAATGCAGGAAGTATTTGCATACATTTCCCGCAACCCAGAAAGGACAAAACTATGGGAAGTGAAGTTCTGCCAGGAAGGCTGTAGAGCCAATAACAATAGTTTCTTGTGCAAGGTAAGTAAGCATACATACACATGGGAAACATGGTGGATTGCACTCTCAGTGACAGTGAAGTAACACACTTTGCCTGACAAAAAGTTGCTTCAAAATTGCACCTTTTCTGCATGTGTCACTAATAAACCATCCATCCATCCATCCATCCATCCATCTTCTTCCGCTTATCCGAGGTCGGGTCGCGGGGGCAGCAGCCTAAGCAGGGAAGCCCAGACTTCCCTCTCCCCAGCCACTTCGTCCAGCTAAACACCTCCCTAGGGAGGCGTTCGGGTGGCATCCTGACCAGATGCCCGAACCACCTCATCTGGCTCCTCTCGATGTGGAGGAGCAGCGGCTTTACTTTGAGCTCCCCCCGAATGACAGAGCTTCTCACCCTATCTCTAAGGGAGAGCCCCGCCACCCGGCGGAGGAAACTAATTTCGGCCGCTTGTACCCGTGATCTTGTCCTTTCGGTCATAACCCAAAGCTCATGACCATAGGTGAGGATGGGAACGTAGATCGACCGGTAAATTGAGAGCTTTGCCTTCCGGCTCAGCTCCTTCTTCACCACAACGGATCGATACAGCGTCCGCATTACTGAAGACGCCGCACCGATCCGCCTGTCGATCTCACGATCCACTCTTCCCTCACTCGTGAACAAGACTCCGAGGTACTTGAACTCCTCCACTTGGGGCAAGATCTCCTCCCCAACCCGGAGATGGCACTCCACCCTTTTCCGGGCGAGAACCATGGACTCGGACTTGGAGGTGCTGATTCTCATCCCAGTCGCTAATAAACCAAACTTAATAAATATCGCAGTAAAAAGCAGCATTGATTTTGTATTCAAGTTAACATGGTGATAATGAATTCATGAAGCCATGACTTGCCACAGTAAAACCTATGAAAAATATTGTCCAAAGTAAAAGCACAGGCATAAAAATATAGCGCAGTGATTACAAACAATAAATTGGCCACCAAAGTTGATACTCTTTACACAAAAGTCATATTTTTTCCATAAGTGTTCATCCAAAGCTAATGAGGATTTTGGCTAAATGAGGGTAATACGTTTATTTTTGGTTGTTGTGTATTTTCTGACGTACATTTTGGTGGGAGTGTTAGGACGCCTGGACACAAAACACTGCATGAATATAGCGGTGGAGTGCATCAAAAACGGCTGAAAAATTGCCCCAAAATTATTATTATGTATACTACTTTGACTAAATAAAAACATGTTGTATTGTAAGTTTATTAGAACTATATTTAGACTTATTTGTTGCGTTTATTTGGTTAGGAAAACTAACTTCAGAACGACTCCGTTGCATGTTTCCCGGCACAGCCGCACACGTCCTAGGTACCAAAAATGGCGCCTGTGGTTTAGTTGTCCATACTCTCTCTATACACGACTCTGGCGAACACTACTATAGTTTAATCATGTGATACATGCGGTTTTTAAATTCTCTTTTTCATATTCTCTATATCAGGGAGCAATAAAAGCAGGCAGCATATCATAGATTGTCTTAACTAAAAAATAATGTTTTTTGTCAACATATAGCATCAGCACACGGCACTTTTAAGGCAGAATATATAACTATTTGTTTTTCCTGAGAGTTGAAAAAGATATTTGAGATCGTCTTATATGCAGGTCAACGTGAAATGAAGTCACAATATGAAGTTGTGGTCTTACTTGTCCAGAGGATTCGAGCGTGTTTCGTAGCTCTTCATGACACGGAGCACTTGGACATCCTGGGACAGGAAGCAAGGGGGCAGCAGGCCGTGGATGCCCAGCTGTAAGCGCTCCTCTAAGGTGAACGCCATTCCCTGCAGCGAGGAAGTGGAAGTTACAAGGAGTGTCCTGATCATGTTTCTCATAGTCTAGTTACAAAATTCATTTTCCCCCACATTTTATTTTTGGTTCTTAAGATAAGATAAGAACCTGTCTGGCTACCTCCTGGGTGTCAGCAGACGTGTGATATTGACGCTATTTATTCTGTCCAATGGCAAGAGAGGTTGAACTCACTCCCCCTCCAATACCCCCTCACGCTCAGAGCCCCTACAACACATATTTACTTCACTGTTGAAAAACGACACCATCATTCACGTGAAAAGCTGCCAGCCTGCAGTTCCACCATTGGCCAGGGGAGGACGCAAAGTACATTTTGACACAAAGCCAGTAAAGTCAACACATTAACATTCTCCTTCCATGTAGGCCAGCCATTCATCCAATTTCTACCGCTTGTCCCTTTCGGAGTTTCAGGGGGTGTTGGAGCCTATCCCAGCTGCACTCGGGCAGAAGGCGGGGTACACCCTGGACAAGTCGCCACCTCATCGCAGGGCCAACACAGATAGACAACATTCACGCTCACAATCACACTTGCCACGTCCTTTAATTAAGGACACTTCCATGTCGTCCAATACAGCAACACTTGTACTATTGTGTTTTATTCAATTCAAATTATGTCTTAAAAGTAGCATCATTCACATCATCCATCTAAAAAGGTCTAATTCTACCCAGAGCGCTTTACATTATACGTCACATTCACCATTTCACACACTAATGGCTATGTATATCGCTATTGTATCAAAAGGCTGGATCGGGACATCCCTATTTACCGTGTTTATAAGGATGTCCAAATACTTACGAGCCCAATTATGCTTATTCTTTTTTTTTAAATGCTGTAATTTCAAAATGGTAAATATCATATTTTTGTAAAACCTTTTAAAATCAAGACAAAAGTCAGTAACTAAACCCCACGGTGTCTGTAAGTCTATGTCCTAACTCTCCTGTGAGTCACCATTTTAATGCCGACTCCAGCAAGAACATAGTGGCCTTCCTCTTGTCAACGGAAAGTAAAAGTAATAATAATTGCTAGCTCTGTCCTGCTGAACACACTAAATTACTAACAGAGAGAGTAAAAAAAAAGAAGTATTTCCCCCTTTTTTTAAGGTTGGGAAGAAAAACAGTCTAAAAAGAGCTGATGAGTCACTGTGGATGTTTGGTTTGGATCGGTTGTGGTCGGAAAATCTTTGCCGAGAGCAGTGTTCTGTACTGTTCGTGTGTTTATAAACGACCCGCCTTTATACTGCGCATGCCACACGATATGCACTCCACTAAGACTCCTTGCCGTGTCAAACTTGATATCATAATACACTTCCGTATAGTGCTTTGTTAAACATTCACTAGTCATTAATGTGTACTTTGCTTTAGTACATGTGAATAGTACTTTTATATGTTCAGATTATTTTTCTAGGCCACAGCTAGGCAGAATTTGTGTGTGTTACAACTATTTGTGCCCCAAACCTAATACAAAAAATATTTTGGATCGTATAGTCTAGTTTTAGGCACCAGGGCTAAAAATACATTTCTGCTATTTTACAGTATTTCAGTAATTACAACGAGAATAAGGTTTATTTGGCCAAGTACACTTGCATATACAGTACAAGGAATTTGTCTTCGGCAGTTGTTAGCTCTCTAAACATACAACAAATAGACAAGTATACATTCACTGAGCAAGGAAGTACTCTCGGTGCATACTTTACAGGAAGACAATAGACAATATACTAGTAACCTATCAACATTATATACAAGTAAGACTATAACTGTATAATAGTACACTATAACTAATAATAAGTACTTATTTCTTTTTCTTTTAGCATGAAACATTTTCCTGGATTCAGTATGCTAGCATTTGAAACATGAGCCTTATTAAAACTACTGACGGAATGTTATGCTATTGACTGTTTTATAGTCCCTTGCTTACACACACTTGGGGGGATTCTGCCATACAGCAGCAGAGAAAGGGACAGGGAGAGATGGAATGGACATCAAATAACTAAAAACTGCAAATATTATACAGTATATCAAGGTGTGTAAAATGTATTTTCATTGAGGTCCAGATTACAATTATTGTCGTAATATTTGCGTTGTTGTGATTACCACTGTTTTTTGATGGTAAAATCCTGGCAACTTGAGCTGCCTTTTCTTTTAACGTTAAATCTACAGTGGAAAAACAGTACCACTAGTTTTACTGTAAAATATACGGTTGTCGTTTTTATTTAAATATCTATTTATGGTAAAATTCTACCGACTGACCTACCAGGTTTGTTTTTGATTTTTTTACCGTAAAATCTACGGTTGTTGTTTTTACAATGCATTACTGTAAATGGAAAAATGGTACCACTGTTTTTTTATGTTAAAATTCTGGCAACTGAGCTGCCAGTTTTTGTTACCATAATATCTAGCCGTTGTTTTGTTTTTTTCTTGCTGTAAATATAAAAAAAACGGTAACACTGGCATTTGAGCTGCCAGTTTGTTTGTTTTTTTTACAGTAAAATATATGTTGGTTTTAAAACGCATCACTGAAAATGGACTAACGGTACAACTGTTTTTTTTAATTAAATTTTGGCAGAGGTAATTTTTTACTGTAAAATCTATGTTTGTTGTGTTTACAATGTACTACGGTAAATAGAGAATTGGTACTGTTTTTTTACGGTAAAATTCTGCCGACTGAGCTACCTTTTTTTAAACTGGTAAATCTATGGTTGTCGCATTACTGTACCGTATTTTTCGGACTATAAGTCACAGTTTTTTTCCATAGTTTGGCCGGGGGTGCAACTTATACTCAGGAGCAACTTATGTGTGAAATTATTAACACATTACCGTAAAATATCAAATAATATTATTTAGCTCATTCACGTAAGAGACTAGACGTATAAGATTTAGCGATTAGGAGTGACAGATTGTTTGGTAAACGTATAGCATGTTCTATATGTTATAGTTATTTGAATGACTCTTACCATAATATGTTACGTTTACATACCAGGCATGTTCTCAGTTGGTTATTTATGCCTCATATAACGTACACTTATTCAGCCTGTTGTTCACTATTCTTTATTTATTTTAAATTGCCTTTCAAATGTCTATTCTTGGTATTGGGTTTTATCAAATAAATTTCCCCAAAAAATGCGACTTATACTCCAATCCGACTTATATATGTTTTTTCCCCTTCTTTATTATGCATTTTCGGCCGGTGCGACTATACTCCGGAGCGACTTACACTCTGAAAAATACGGTAAATAGAAAATCTGTGCCACAGTTTTGTTACGGTAAAATTCTGCAGACTGAGATGCTAGTTTATTTTTACGTAAAATCTACATGTTTTTGTTGTGGTTGGTTTTTTTTTACAGTGCAAATGGCAAAACGGTGCCACTGTTTTATACAGTAAAATTCTGCAGACTGAGATGCCAGTTTATTTTTACGTAAAATCTACATATTTTTATTGTTTTTTTACAGTGCAAATGGCAAAACGGTGCCACTGTTTTTCACAGTAAAACTCTGTCGACTGAGCTGCCAGTTTTTTGTACCGTAAAATATACTATGGTTATTTTTACAGTGTATTACTGTAAATGGAAAAACGGTACCATTGCATTTTATTGTAAAATTATGGCGACTGAGCTGGCAGGTTTTTTACCTTAAACTCTATTGTCATTTTTACAGTGTACAATTTGATGACTTGCTTTGGAAATAACAACAGACGCCCGATACTCTCTGCAGTTATGTCTAAGAATGCCCAGGCAAAACACAATGGGGGCACTCTCCCACTTTGCCCCACATGATGCATGTAATATTGGTGCAGCTTACCTTGTTCAGGTGAAATATTGGTGCAGCTTACCTTGTTCAGGTGAGGGTTCCTGGTGATGTCATAGCCGCGCTTCTTGGTGCTAACGCTGCGTTTGCGACTCGCCTCGCCATGGCAGACCCTCACCGCCTGAAAGGAGGGCACACCGGCCGCTGTCGCAGCACGTCTGAAGAGAAGCGACGCGGTCCGTCCTGTAAGGGAATTCATGCTGCAAAAAAAACAAAAAAAAACATAAAAATAAGCCACTCCATCAGTAACATGAAGCCGCGCGCCGTGCTGGACAAACAAGACAACTGTAAACAACCAAAAGCTCTAGCCAATTTGTAACATTCATATTTATATCAACAACACTAAATAATAAACATACGGGTAATTTTTGGAGGCTGTATGAAAAGATAGCTTGTTATGACAAAAACAGCGTTTTCAGCGCCAAATGCTAGCTAGTCGGCTAACTAATACTAGTCTGCAGTTATATTCTCCTTACCTGGAAACGGTTGTGCTGTGTGAATGATTTCGATCCTCATTAGCGGACTTTTCTCGCCGGCTTCCTTATCCCAGTCTACGCTTTCTCCTCCGGTCTGAGTGGATTTTAGAGGTAGATCGAGCGTTTGGAGCTGATCCAGGATCATTTGACATTGACACTGGAGATGTTCTACGATGGAAGATAGCCGCCTCCTGTGTAAACAGCTAACGAGTTGCGACGATAAAGTGGCACGGCTGAAAAGATCGCTCGTCCTATAATTACTTAGTAAGTAACATTACATATTCTACTGTATTTCATAACAATATATACAACCCGTGTAGTAAAATATGTAACAAAAAAGCACCAGAAGGGCTCAATAGCACTAATTGCCGCGACTGAAAGCATTTTACGGCAGTTCACTACAGCCTACCACCAAGTAACTACCATAGTTACTATGCTTGCTTAATAGACGTTCAAATGCGCTTAAATAAGTAACATTTTGCCCATGTTTCCCCCACTCACAATATTTTTCATTGGACAGAATTTAACCAAAGTAAGAGGAAGAAGCAATCCTAACTAAACATCTCTGAATCTACTTCCTGGTCAGCACAGGCTAGACCAATCAGATTGCAGTACCCCAGAGTCAGATCCGCCCTAACCCCGCCTTTATCTACAAGCTACTCTTGAATGCTGTTAAGAGTTATTGTTATTAAAAGTGCGCATTTTAGCAAGTTACTAATACAATTTGTCGATTCAACTATCTTTAAACTAATCAACAATCTCGAACCAAAGTCGTGGACTATTGTTCCCTCTTCTGGACGTCTGGAGTTGTCCTTGATGTTGTGTCGATTTGTTTGTTCACATGGTTTTACACTGAATGATAATTGGTTGGCACATCACTGATTTAATTTTACACAGGTTTTATTCAAAACATGCACAATTCACATATTTAACACTCACTACAAAACATTAAAGTTCCAGTAAAGTCCTGTAAGGGCCATATAGCACATGTCTCATGGTTGTCAGTCAAACAATGTTACTCAGACAGATACAGTATTTTGATAACGCACGTCATTCTAAGACTGCCTATCACCTAAAGAATAAAAACAAGTACACCCTTAGTTGAGATTTAGGTAAAGAATGTCTTCATTTTGCACCATTCAGGAAAGGTTTGAAAAGAAAGAAATGCTTCAGATGACTACGCTGGTGTTGCTACGGGAGCTTCTATCCTACGGAGAGAAGTGACAGACATGGGGTTAGAAAGAGCCCACAGCCAAAGAAAGTGTAATAGAAGAAAGTTGGTCACGTTGAGTGTTGGTGGGTTCTTACAGAAAGAGGGATGTAGCTCCTTCGGCCTTTGGTGTGTGCAGGTTGGAGCTCGACAGAGGAGTAGCTGGGGGGCTTCTCGGGCCAATCTCTCCCTCTGCCCCCCAGTCTCCTCTTGCTGTCCTCTTCGTCTGAGCTCGAGAACCCTTTCCGTTGGGTAGGGGAGTAGCTCCTCTCCCTCCGCTCTCGCCGCGCGGTTCTGCTCTGCAGCTCTTCCATCAGGTCGTCGCGGCTGCGTGCTCGAGGCCTGGACCCACCCTGTCCACCTCCACTCTGGTCCCTCTCATTACGGTGGCTCGTTCTTCCTCGCCTCCCCTCCCAATCAGAGTCATCGCTGTAGTCTCGCAGGATCGCCCGTCTTGGTGGAGAGACGTCTCTGTATCCACGAATGTTTCGTTGAACACCTCTTCCGGAAGGGTTGGTGCTCCCACTGGACTCGCTGGAGAAGCGCTGCGCCCCCCTGGCCTGCTCGCCACCTCTGGGGCCCCTGTGCGAGGAGAAGCTGGGTGCACGCTGGATGATGGGAGGCAGGGTGATCACCCTTCTCTCTGTTCCCCTTACGCCCATCTCATCAAGGGCCGACAGCATGCTGGGCGGTCCGGGCGTGTACGGGACAACGGGAGGGGGAGGCTGGGGCTGAGTCGCTAACGTGTGAATGTTTTGGACAGGGTGCATCGGCATATGGGGCGCCACAACGTCTAGCCCTCTCACCTGGTTCTCCAAGTAGTCCAACACGTGTCTTGTGTTTTGGACGCGCCCTGAAGCGCTATCGTTCAGGTGGTGGGGTGGAGCGTGCTGTTGCGGTGGCAGTGTCATGGGGGACATCTGCATGGGCGCCGTTGCAAAGTTCGGTTTGCCAGGGTCCGAGTACGTGTACGAGCCTGAAATGAAAGTGGGCTTACTTTAAGTCTTGCTGGAACACTAGCTCCATTAATAGCACATTAAAAACTAAAATGTTAATAGTCCAATCTGATTCGTAACATTTTGTCCAAAGTTGACCATCAGTCGATTCTGTGACGTTTTTTTTTCTAAGAAAGAAACGAAGAGAGGGTGACATGTAGTATTATATACTGACTGGTCACTAGGGGTCAGTAACATCACATGGATAGGCTCTTGCACCTATACCGTGAACCTTCCATTAATTAATTAAGAGTCTTTCACTAATGTGAACAAAACAGAGATCACATTTGCGACTTGCTCAAGGATCATTACCTCTGCCAAAGGAAAGCTACACCTACACACCACCTCGCTTTGTCCAATTTTCGGCGAGTCCCACAAGTGCCGACGGTGAGATTCAGCCTGCCGGAGGCTCACTGTGGCACGGCAAGCTCCCGAGCTGACAGCAGCACGTCCACCATGTAGAAACATCTTCCCAACACTAATAATAAAACATTCTTGTTTGCAGACAAACAGATTTTACTGAGCAAGAGATTTGGGAGGCCAAGACACGTCACACCGCAAAGCAGTGAAAAGTCTTAGAAAGGTTGAAGTGACAGTTCCAACTGTAAGCAGGTAAGAAATATCTCTTATTCTGAAAAAATATGTTAGTCTGCACACAAGAAAATGTTGCAAATATTTAAAGAAGACATCGATCTATCCTTCCATCACACCTGCTTTACTCAACTCACTTCTTTCCAACGGCGAGACCAACTGGGTTTGATGTCAGACTATTTGACTGCTAAGTGGAAAGTTGAATCAAATTGTTGAAACTTCAACTATTTGCAGACAGCCCTACACTTTACTCCAAGTTAACCTCGACTGCAACAAAACAAAGTTTTTTTTACCAGTGCCATCTGCTGGATCTTGGGGGCACTGCCACATTTGCTCCAAGTGCAATATTGCCTCAGATTAAAGTAGACAGCCATTCATTGAAGGTAAAGGCGCTCACCTGTGTACAACATGGGGGCGCCCTGGATGGAGTTGTTGGAGCTGATGGGAGCATAAATGGGATGGCCGTTCATCCAAGGCGCCATGGCCCTCTTGGCTTCACGAAGCATCCTGTGTTGCATCACAGCTACGAGCCGAGAGAAGAGATCATCAGACAGGGAAATCTTTTGACGCTTGAGGTTGTCACTCCACTTCCACAGTAATAAGGTTCCTGCATTGACGTGACTAGCAATCAGTGGTGCTGCTATAATGATTGACATGTAGACCATTCAATGACCATGCAATGCAGGAAGCCAGGACTTAAAACCTATACCGAAGCCACAGTGTAGTGAATAGAGATCGACCAATATTTTTTTTAAGGCTGACCTCGATTATTAGTAGTCAAGGAGGCCGATAACACATATCTGGGGTCAATATTAATTTGCAGTAAAAGTCAGCCAAACATGAATAGTATACGTCAGTAAACAGCTGGAGTTGGTTTTTTTTAGAAAACGTCTTACTAGTAGCAACACAATGTTTAATGCAGCGGTAATGTTGTGGTTAATTTAGCAACAAAAAGCATCAGGCGGTTTCACAAAGAACTTTATTACTTGTGTCTAAAGTTTCGGGTCAGAAGAGCATCAACATTTGCATTTCAAAATTTGGGAAATCTCCTGGGAAAAATGGTAAAGATACAGGATTTCTCTACATCACAATAACTCGCCATCTACTCAGTTTTATAGCAGTTTATGGATTTAATACATTGTAAGGTTTTCTCATGAGGAACCCTGAAACTTGATATATTGTGCTCCTTTAGTGAGCCCATTCTCTGAGAGATGTGGACAATGGCTTGTCGAGCGACTCGATCGCTGCAGTAGCAAAAACAAACAAAACGGAACCGAGAAGAAGACAAAGAAAAAGGACATAAACTGGATTTCCTGGCAAATACTGAAAGGTATTTTGCATACCTTTCAGACGTACTGTAGTAAAGAGAGAACGTGGCGGGCGTGGACATGTGAGTGCCACTTTGAAAGAAGCTGAGCACACCGCAGAATTATTTTCAAAACAACGCAAATAAAGGTCCTGTCAGACATCAAAACATATTTGGAGATAATTATTGACAATGAGTTTTTTTCTTTTTCTTAAATGAATAAAAAAATAAATTAATTCAGTTAAAAGGGAACTTTTCTCATGCAGGGCAAAAGGACTGGTGCTTGAGCAGTGGTTATAATTATGTACTTCCCTCATCTTTTTTTTTTAATACTAAACACTGGTATCATATGTGTATATATTATATCTGCTGATGTAGTTATGTAATAGTTGTAAAAATAAACATTTAAAAAAAAGCTGAAACTAATACTGTATACATCAAAATGCCAAATATCGGCCCTAATAATCAGTCGAACTCTAGTAGGGAATAATACATGCTGACTGAGGCCAGGGGCATTTTGTAGCTGACCATTAGCAGCTAAAAGGGGATGTCTGGTTGAAAACGCACATATAAGCAAGTATGCACCTTTTTCTGGGCAGCAGCACGTCCTCGGACAGCAGGGACAGCGCACATAGCAGCAACACTTCTGTGGGCAGCACTGACAGCAACATATGCAGAGCAGCATGAGGAGCAGGAGGGCACCCAGGATGATCAGCAGCACCGTCAACCAGTCTGTTACAAGTAGAAGCGCTCATTCGCTTGCTTCCAGCCGCTGTTGTGGACATGGAGCTTGTGTGTGACAAGTGGAGGCTTACGATAGACGATGAGTTTAACTTCTCGATCCGAGTCCCCAGTGGTGTCACCGGCAGCATCAATGGTGCAGAAGTACACGCCGTTATCCCACCACATGACTTCAGAAATGACCAGGTCAGCCTCTGATACACACACAAAACCACAATAATGTTGTGTATTCATTACTGAAACAATCAGACAGTGCTTAGTTGACTCACTGTTTTGGATTGTGATCTTGCGGTTTCGGTAGTCCGCACCCAGCATGGGCTCGTTTAGGCCTCTCTTCTGGATCACGGTGCGAAGTGTGCGCTGGCGGTCAGGGCAGTCGTTGGCTGGGTCCTGACCTAGCTGCAAGGAGGCTTGGTAGCCTGGCGTTCGTAAAAAAATGTGACTTTAGGCCCCAGTCTACATGTTGGCTGCAATTTTCCGCTCTAACGTGTAGAAATGAGACCTAAGAGAACATACTATAACACCTACATCTTAACACACTGGAAAATATAGCGGCACATATACATTTGTGCCAAAAATGTTCAAAAAGTTGCTGGGACGCTGAGCAAATATAGACTTGTAATTGTAAAATAATTGGACGTCCACATATCTAAAAAACTGAGCAAATAGGTTGCCCTCAAGCTGTTTTGCGATGGTACCACAGATGGGCACCAGTTACAGCACAAGGCAAAAGTGCGATGACCATAAAACTGAAAAAAAATGTATCGCCGCGTAGAAAAGCAGCGTCAGCACCTACGTTTTTCTGTACTAATTAATCTGAACAATTTGGTTGGAGTAACAAAATCAAATCAAATCAACTTTATTTATAAAGCACATTTAAAATTTACCACAGGGGTAGCCAAAGTGCTGTACAATAGACAGGTTAAAAGATAACACAAGAGAAACGAGCAAACACAACACAACACAAACAGAGCACAATAAAAAAAATTAAATAAATAAATAAAACATAAAAACAGGTTCACAGCAGGTGCATTATGGGACGCCATAGCAGGATGGAGATCACAGGAAGAGAGGAGGCCTGTCTAACACGCAAAGGTAAGTCGATCCAGAGCTTGGGAGCAGCAGCGGCGAAAGCTCTGTCACCTCTAAGCTTCAGCCTTGTGTCAGGGACCGTCAACAGCAGCTAATTGGCTGATCTTAGGGATGGGGGGGGGGGGGGGGGGCAGTAAGGCTGAAGGAGGTCGGAGAGATATGTTGGAGCGAGGTTGTTTAGACATTTGAAAACAAATAGTAGGAGTTTAAAGTTGATTTGGTAGGTGATGTGCTCATGCCTGCGGGTCTGTGTTAGCAGACGAGCAGCAGAGTTCTGCTCGAGCTGCAGGCGGGCGAGGGAGGCCTGGCTAATGCCTACGTACAGGGCATTGCAGTAGTCAAGACGAGTCGAGATAAAGGCGTGGATTAATTTCTCAAGATCATGTCCTGACAGAAAAGGTTTCACTTTCGCTATTTGGCGTAGTTGATCAAAGCTTTTTTGTACGACGCTGCTGATTTGTTTTTCGAACTTAAAATCTGAGTCGAACTGTACCCCCAGGTTTGTGACACAGTCGCTGTGATACGGGGACAGAGTGCCAAGGTCAACGTTGGGAGAGGGCGAGCGACTTGGACCGAACAACATAACTTCTGTTTTGTTTTCATTTAGGCTCAGGAAGTTAACTGAAAGCCAGGCTTTGATGTCGTGCAGGCAGTCAATGAGACGTTGGACCGTGTTATTTTGTACCATGGGAAAGTAGATCTGGCAATCATCGGCATAAAAATGAAATGCAATACCGTACTTCCTGAAAACAGAACCAAGGGGGAGAAGGTAAAGCGCAAATAAAAGGGGGTCAAGGATTGAGCCCTGGGGGACTCCATGTGGTAGAGGAGCTGTGGAAGACATAAAGCTATCTATTTTTCACAAAAACTCCTGTCAGTCAGGTACGACCGGAACCAGTTGAGGGCTGTGCCCTTAATGCCCACACAAAAGGTCAACATCAATAAAGGGAAGAACAATACGCACACTGCAACAATAAGCCCTATTTCACCACAGGAATTTTCCCATTTACCTGGGTAGATAAAGTTTTCCATGTGTTGTTATTCAGGAACCTTTCGGAGTTCCTGCCTGCCAGGTGGGACTTTTGGAAGGTTCGCAGAACGTTTTCGGGGGTGGGCTCTGCTGACAAACGCTGATGGATTAAACAAAGTTGGGGGCAGCCCTAAATTTTCTTTTTCAAACACACGCCCGCCGCCAGAATATACACGGCGACTTGTTCATTTCTTATTTCTTGTGTATTTCTATTACAACAAACATGAAGGAGACAAAACAGTATTCGTGGAGCTAGTGTGTGTGTGTGTGTGTGTGTGTGTTGCGCGTCTGCCTATTTAGTTCGACAATGCTATTTGTGAACATAAATAAAAGGCTCTCTTGTCTTAAGACATTCTACCTCCTTCATATCATCTCCACTATTACAATACACTTTACTTCAATCTGCCAGAAAACATTTATGTAGGTATAAATATCACAGAATAACAATACAAAATATATTTGACAAAGCATGATCGTATTGTAACACAATTTTTCATTGTTTTGTTGGTTAGACCGGATGTGAAGCGTAGCACTATAATTGTGAAGCCGGACGTGTGTGTTTGGTATGAGAAAAGACTTGACATATTTTGATGAAAATCTCAGACTGAAGTGACTTTAGACTTCCTCTCTACTGTCTTTTTCTGTTGTTGAGCTTTTATTCCATCTTACTAAAACAGTTTGAGTAACAATGTACATTATCTTTGCACTCAACTGTAATGTTAACATGGACGTGAAGCTCCTCTTTAATAGCGGCAAAGCGCGCCAGCAGCGTACGCTCCATTGATGTCGTCTCACGGCGATTGAAGATAAAATTGTCTTGTCCTTAGAACGATTTGCCATGGTTTTGGACTTGAGACTTCTATCATGTCCCGCTTTCTTTGTGCATTTCTGCTCGCTATTCAGCCGCTTGTGGCTCCATAGGATCTGGCTGCCATGACATTTCCTCAAGCTATGGAACGGGCCAAGGGCCAAAAAGGAATCAGGACATTAATCGCGCATTAAAAAAAAATCGCTGTTAAAGGAATAGTTAATGCATTATTAAGACTGGATACGTGAGAACTGTCGCTGCCTGCTAAGTAGGGCTGAAACGACGCGTCGACGTCATCGGTTACGTAAATACGTCGAGGACGTTTTTGTTCGTCGACGCGTCGCATATTTACGTCACACTACCGTCATGGCGGAGCGCAAAGCAGACGATGCGAGCGGTGCGAGCGAGGGGAAAAAAGCACGCCAAAAGTCGTCAAAAGTGTGGGAGTATTTCAATAAACGGCCTAAGAAGAAACGCTACTTTTACTCCGCTACTTTTATCTACATTCAGCTCGCTACTCGCTACTAATTTTTATCGATCTGTTAATGCACGCTTTGTTTGTTTTGGTCTGTCAGACAGACCTTCATAGTGCCTGCCTTACTGGTGACGTTTCACTTCGTTCCACCAATCAGATGCAGTCACTGGTGACGTTGGACCAATCAAACAGAGCCAGGGGTCACATGACCTGACTGGCTCCGAGCTAACTTCGGGTGTTACCATTTAGTGGTCAATTGTACGGAATATGCACTGTACTGTGCAATCTACTAATAAAAGTTCCAATCAATCAATCAAAAGTGTGAAGGAAAAAAGACCCTTTTTTTATTTCAACCGTAAAGACTGACTGCACAGTTCCTGTCTTCACAATAAAAGTCCCGCTCCATCGCGCCTGCGCTTTCAAAATAAGAGTCTCCGAAAGCCAGCGCAAACAAGCTAGCAAGCTACGGAGTTTGCCGCCAATGTATTTCTTGTAAAGGGTACAAAAACAAATATGGAAGGTGGACAAATAAGATGCCAAATAACAACCACTTTCATGTGGTATTAGACAGAAAGGAGGAACTTTTTTTCTCCTCCATTTGAAAACGTGGACGTTACCAGCACTACTTCCTGATTACAATCAATGCAAGTCATCAGAAACAGGTAATACACCAACTTATATTCTTGTCTTCATGAAAGAAAGGAATCTATATGTTAAACATGCATGTATATTCATTAAAACACCTTTAACATGTAAACAAAAACGGCAAAAAAAATAAATATAAATTATATACTGTATATATCAATGTATGTATATATATATATATATGTGTGTGTGTGTGTGTGTGTGTGTGTGTGTGTGTGTGTATATATATACACATATATATATATATATATATATATATATATATATATATATATATATATATATATATATATATATATACATATATATGTCTTAATAAGGTTATCCAAAAAATAGTGCTCGATACCGTAGTAGATGTGATTTTTTTCCCCACACATACATATATACATATATATATATATATATATATGATATGTGTGTGTATGTTACTCAGTACTTGAGTAGTTTTTTCACAACATACTTTTTACTTTTACTCAAGTAAATATTTGGGTGACTACTCCTTACTTTTACTTGAGTAATAAATCTCTAAAGTAACAGTACTCTTACTTGAGTACAATTTCTGGCTACTCTACCCACCTCTGCTAATAATGTTGTTGTATGCACACTGTGTCGAGCGGAAATGGCCTATCATAGCAGCACAACGGCAGCGTTCTTGCCATCACCATCAACTAGTCAATCGTCCGCGTGAGTATACGTTGTCATCATTACACAAAAACATGAATGTGTCATTTGTATCTGCGTTGTAAATTCATAAACTAAAGCACCGTTTCGCTCTGAGAGGAGCGTTTGGCGTGCCTGTTCAGTGTTTACGCTAACGTTAATTAGTTGTGCAAATACCTTTTACAACATTAACAATTACGTATACCATGTACAAACGAACAATTAACTTTCACTTTAATCATACTATCATTGTTGTG
The DNA here is from genome assembly GCF_033978685.3 of Nerophis lumbriciformis. Classification (NCBI taxonomy): domain Eukaryota; kingdom Metazoa; phylum Chordata; class Actinopteri; order Syngnathiformes; family Syngnathidae; genus Nerophis; species Nerophis lumbriciformis. The sequence goes on from NC_084560.2 coordinate 30,306,917, forward strand.
TTATTAAGCAAAATAAGCAAAAGTTTTACTTTTGTTGAAATGTTTACACTGTTGTTACAGAATATTTCGTTTTGCACTTTTTTGTATTGGATGTTTATCTTTATTTTTGCACATTTTAGCAAATAAGCAATACTTTTACTTTTGTTGAAATGTTTACACTGTTGTTACAGAATATTTCCGTTTTGCACTTTTTTGTATTGGATGTTTATCTTTATTTTTGCACATTTTAAAGCAAAATAAGCAATACTTTTACTTTTGAAATGCTTATACTATTGCAGAATATTAAGATTTGCACTGGATGTTTACTTTTATATTTGCACATTAAAAGCAAATAAGCTACTTTTAATTTTGTTAAATGTTTACATTGTTACAGAATATTTTGTCATGTTGTTGTCAATGTTGACTGAGTGGCCATACTTTTTTTTTTGTAAATAAAAGCCATGCCTTTTGAAAAAACTGGCCTACATTTATTTTTTCATCTTCATTTTAAATAAAAAAAATAATCGGTAAAAGGAAAAATAATCTATAGATTAATCGAAAAATAATCTATAGATTAACCGATTAATCGAAAAAAATAATCTATAGATTAATCGATAGAAAAATAATCGTTAGCTGCAGCCTTACTGCTAAGTAAAAAAATAAATACACTTCCCTACTTGGCAAGCAAGCATTATTTTTGTGCCTTCTAAAACGACAGGATGTCAGACACTTTGGCCTGCGGGTCAAAGACGTCGGGTATCTCATTCAAATATCTGACAGACGTGTTGCAGTACTGTAAGGATATTATTGTCTTTCCTGGCTTATTAATCTACTTGTTTATTTCCTCTTCTTAGCTGGTTACTCTCTGCTATAACATGGTTCCTATTAGCATTTTCTTGTTTCACTACTTCACATTCAAGCTAGCTTAGCGCCATGGCTACCATAGCTTGTCCTCTCCTCCTCCCTACTCCGTGTGTGTGTCCGCGCTAACCCACCTAACACATAATGTTAAAAGAATGTTAGCTACTGGTTCTTCCATGGTTAGTTAGTACCAAACCTGGAGGCAACATTTAGAGAACATTAGCATTAATGCTCCATTTTAGAACCGTTTGTATTATTTTATTTTAACATACTAATTGATATTTGGACATTTGTTCATCGATTCAGAATCGTCCACGTTCTAATCATGATGCATTGGAAAATCTACAATTTTTCCCACATCTATCATTAGTGTTATTGGTGTGTAGGTACTAGGGTTGTCCCGATAGCAATAGTTTGGTACCAGTACCAAAATGTATTTAGATACTTTTTGATGCTTTTCAAAATAAAGGGGACCACAAAATAATTATTGGCTTTATTTTAACAGAAAATCTTACCATACATTAAATATATGTTTCTAATTGCAATTAAAGAGGAATTTTGTGATAAAATAAAATAGTACTCTTATAGTAGTCAGTAAGCAAACAAAGACTCCTTATATAGCTGCTTCCGTATGAAGTAACGTGTCATTTCCCATACTATTGTTTTGTCAAAATTATGAGGAACAAGCGAAAGAAAATGGATTATTAATCTACTTGTTCATTTATTGTTAGTATCTGCTTACTTTCTGCTTTAACATGTTCTATATACACTTCTGTTAAAATGTAATAAGCACTCATTGCTTTGTTGTTTGGATCCTTTACATTAGTTGCAGGTGATACTACACATTTTGGTATCAGTCCAATACTAAGTAATTAAAGGATCATGCATTGGTTATAATTAAACTTGTCCCGTATCCAGGGACATATTTAATTTTTAATTTACAATAAAAAAAATGACAAAAGATTTTGTGGTAGTAAAACAATATCAATGTAATCATTGTAGTATCGACTAGATACGACTCTTGTACTTGGTATCGCTACAATCGATGTATGTATAGATCCACCCATTTGTTTACATTGAGGAGAGCTAGCTTGCTGTTAGAGGTTAGCTATTGTATCCTCCTACGGTGTGTAGTGAAGCATGTTGAACTATTCCTCATCCTGCAGGGATGATACTTGTTAGAAACATACTTTATTTGTCGCCATGGAGGCAAGAATTAGTGATTTAGAAGTATCCAAAACACTGCCGACTGCGAATGGATGTTAGCCGCAAGCTAGCTGTGTTTTAAAGCACATTCAGTGATTAAAAAAGTGTCTATTCTGCCGCTTATGTTTCCACACCGTGTCTGCTTGTAAGTACTCAGTATGTGTGTGTTGCCAAATTTGCACGTCTGCTTGTATTACCAGCAATGTCCCAACGTGACGACAGCGCGCCGACATGTCCGTAAAAAAAACAAATGCCTGTACTTTCAGTTTCAGTACACATTAAGTGGTCCCCCAATTTTTATATTTGTAATCCAGTTAAAATGTTAAAGAGTATTACAAATGAAGTCTACCCCCCTTTCTCAAATATTTTATATTTTTATATATTTGCACATTGTTTTTCTAGCATGCACACATCGCACTGTATGGAATGGCCTCAATCTCGTTACCTTGCGTAATGACAATAAAGCTGATTCTGATTCTGATTCTGATATGCTATGCCTCTATGAGTATCTTTAATACGTGATAATACATCACCTGTACAGTCAAAGGCTTGATTAATCCCAGAACAGATTATTTATATTTCCATTATTTCCGATGGCACTGAAGTTGAACTTGTTGAGTGTTTCTTGGCCTATTAAGAAAGATATAATAGGAATACTCACTAGTGGAGTAGTACTCCAACACAGGGTCTTTACAGAAGGATTTGTATCTCCAGGTGACCAGCACATCCTGAGGGTTTGCAGAAGTGGAGAAGTCGCAGCGAAGGGTCACAGACGCAAACAAAGTCGTACTTCTTTCCGTCTCTGAAACAATGACCTGGATGGACAGCAGCTCTAAAAAAAAACAAAAAAAAAAACAAAAACCACAAAAATAGAATTAGTTGAATACAGAAAATTCTCAAGTCAAATGCTCAGTACTCTTTAAATGAAACGACGCCACCCTGTAGTGTTTACTTTGAGATACAGCTCTTACATGCTGAATCTCCACAAATGTGACTTAACAAGTTTACACATATTACACCCTCTCATTAGAGGTAATAACAGCTATCAATCATAAAGGCCAAAGTAGAATTTAGGACAATTAGGTGATAATAAGCAAGCCTGAGCTTGTAGGAAAATGTACTATTAATGGTTTTATGAAATAAACTAACAAGTAAGTCATGTATAATACATGTGTTCGCAGAATTTTAGGGTTGTAATGTGAGTGCAATAGTGCACTGCACAGTAGCGGTAAATAAAAGCAGACAATGCATTCTGTCGAACAACACAAGAAGTTCAGGACTATTATGTTGTCTTTTAGGCGCAGCGGTTAAACAAACAAATCATTTAGAAAAGAAAGCAGAACCGGTTTCATCAAGCCAAAGCGTCAATTATTTTATAAGCTGCAGCATAAAAAAATTCTAGGGGTGTATCGATTAGTTTTAACAACGATTCAATTTGAATTATATTTTGATGTTGCCGTTACAATTCAGGGCCGATATTAGTTTTTCTAGAACGATGCAATCCCAAATGATTCAGTGAATTGAAATCGATTCAGTAACTTTAGCAAAAAACAAAACAAAAAAACAGTGTGACTGTGAAATAAAAATTGAACACTTGACACCGAAGGTGAAGTTTCCTATATTCCTGTTATTTCTTGTAAGGGAATTATGTATGCATGAATTACGGATACAAACAAGCAAGTAAACAACAATTACTGGCCACTGCATTTGCATCTTATTTGAATAAAGTGCAACCAACACTTTAGGTTGAATTCCATCCATCCATCCATTTTCTACCGCTTGTCCCTCTTGGGGATGCAGCTGGGGCCTATCCGAGCTGCATTCGAGCAGAAGGCGTTTACACCCTGGACAAGTCGCTACCTCATCGCAGGGCCAACACAGATAGACAGACAACATTCACAATCACATTAACACACTAGAGCCAATTTAGTGTTGCCTATCAACCTATCCCCAGGTGCATGTATTTGGAGGTGGGAGGAAGCCAGAGTACCCGGAGGGAACCCACGCCGTCACGGGGAGAACATGCAAACTCCGCACAGAAAAACCTCGAGTCAAGGGATTGAACCTAGGACCTTATTATTGTGACGCATAACATACTGTTCCACCGTGCAGCCTTTGGGTTGAATTAACAAATCTTTTTTTTCCCTCACATTTTTTTAACATTTAAGCAATTTTCAATAAAAGTACAGTAACCTACTTTTTAACAGGACATGTACCAGCTGCTTTTGCTGTTGTTTTTCAACATAAAAATGTGATGATATGTACTACTGACTGGTCATTAGGTGTCAGTAACGTCACATGGATGTGCTCCAGCACTGACACATGAATATTTCCAAGTTAATGAAAAGTACTTACAAATGAAACACAATCATACAATAAAGTGAACAAAAAAGATCTAATTTGCTATTATTTCAACCTCAAGAAAAAGCTGAAACACAGTTTGAGAGGTCCAATTTCTGGTGAGTTTCACCGTGGTTGACGGCGGGATTTAGCTGGCTAGAGGCGCGTGATTGTACAATTTATTTATTATAATTTTTTGCTCTCTAAAAACTATTTGCCTGCACACAAGAATATTGAACTAATATTTAAAGAAAACATGATGATGAACGGGGCAGCACGGTGAAAGAGGGGTTAGTGCGTCTGCCTCACAATACGAAGGTCCTGAGTAGTCGTGAGTTCAATCCCGGCCTCGGGATCTTTCTGTGTGGAGTTTGCATGTTCTCCCCGTGACTGCGTGGGTTCCCTCCGGGTACTCCGGCTTCCTCCCACCTCCAAAGACATGCACCTGGGGATAGGTTGATTGGCAACACTACATTGGCCCTAGTGTGTGAATGTGAGTGTGAATGTTGTCTGTCTATCTGTGTTGGCCCTGCGATGAGGTGGCGACTTGTCCGGGGTGTACCCCGCCTTCCGCCCGATTGTAGCTGAGATAGGCTCCAGCTCCCAGCGACCCCGAAGGGAATAAGCGGTATAAAATGGATGGATGGATGGATGATGATTAACGCAATCAATTTATCCTCCAAAACACAATTGCTATACGCAGTTAAATAACTAAGACTAACACCTAAGACGCCTCGGGATCCCCCGGGAGGAACTGGACGAAATGGCTGGGGAGAGGGAAGTCTGGGCTTCCCTGCTTAGGCTGCTGCCCCCGCGACCCGACCTCAGATAAGCGGAAGAAGATGGATAATAAAATATGATCCACTTTAAGAAACTCTTTCAAACTTAAAGCGTTTACAAAGTACAAAGAATAAGAACCATGATAAACATTCTGAATTTATTTCATCCATCCATTCATTTTCTAGATAATCGTATTTATTTCACCGTATGAAGTATAACTTACTTAATGTTATTAATTATGGAGTATATTGTAAATAAATTGAGAACCGGAAGTGAACAAAAGTTTTAGCAACTGCTTTGTAAAGGAACAGGGGTAAGGTTAAATAAGCTCTGCTTCTTCCTACTCCTTTTCGAGCATGTTGAATAGAGAAACTGGAAATTGTGACGTATCATGTTGAATGCATGCATGTTTGAAATAAAGACAAACTCAACTCATAACGAGTAAGGTCTGTATACTATTGATACAGTGGATGAAGCCAATGCAAACAACTGGAACAAACGTCACTATTGATTGTACACCGTGAGGTCACGTGACGTGTTTGGCCTTGCCCTGTTTACTACACTTGTTGATGATTAACGTCGCTCTTTTCAGCTTCAACTGTTTGCTTTTGTGACTTCGCCCTGCATTCACGGCGACAACAGATAAAAGACGAACAAAGCGGGGAGGAAAGAAACATTAAAGGCTCACCTGTGGGCAGGTAAAGCAGCAACAGCGTCAGCAGTATCATATTTCCCATCACCTCTATTTGGCTATTACTTCTTTATCCTTGCGCGCTTCCTTCTTTCCCTCCACGGAAACGTCGACGTTGGCGTACCTAAATCCACTCAAAGAGCTGCAAAGCGGAGAGTGAGCGTCGTGTAGCGTAGTATAGCGACTTTCCCCCTCGGGAAGACATGTTGTTAGGTAGTTGTAACGTCCACAAGACGAGCGAACCAACACAACACTGTTGTTCGCACAGGTGCACGAGGAGGAGGCGGAGGAGGAGGGGGGTCGTTGACTACTACCATCCCCCAACAACTAAGTGACGTCACTGACTCCGCCCCCCCAGGCAGGTGCAACGCGAAAAAGAAGCACACCGAAAGTAGGACTTACAGTAAATTAGGCGTTAATTCACCTGAAAAGTACATTTATAAGTTAATACACTGGTTTGATCAGGAAGTGTGATTAAAATATGAATCATTTTGTTTCTTGTGTATGATTGGTGTCAATTAAACACGTCTTTTATCAGCTATCTTATAAGTAACACAACTCTGACAATCTAGTGCAGGGGTTGGGAACCTTTTTGGCTGAGAGAGCCATGAAAGCCAAATATTTCAAAATGTATTTCCGTGAGAGCCATATAATATTTTTTAACACTGAATACAACCAAACAATTAAACATTTTTAAGTAAGACCAACATTTTTAGAGTATAATAAGTCTCGTATTCTTTTTAATAACATTGTTATTCTAAAGCTAACCAATAATAAATATAATAATTCTTACCATTAATGTGACTTCTTGAACAGGTGTGATAGAAAACGGATGGATGGATTAAAATGCATGAGAATGTTTTATAATTTGAACGTTATTTTTAACACTGTGATTACCAGCGCAATTATTAATTACTTATCGTGTTAAGCAATGTCAGCTAAGATTTATCTGAGAGCCAGATGTAGTCATCAAAAGAGCCACATCTGGCTCTAGAGCCATAGGTTCCCTACCCCTGATCTAGTGACAGAGCATGTCACATTTTGTAGAATGATGACTTTAGTTTAGGTTAAAAAAATACAGAAAAAAAAAGCTAAAATGTGCGTTATTAAATAAAGTATGAACAATACAAAAATATAAAAAAAATCGATGTTTAATGCAAAATATGTACCTCCAAAATGTACTGTCTAAAACAGGGGTGTCAAACATACGGCCCGCGAGCAGGTTTTATCCGGCCCGCAGGACGAGTTCGCTAAGTATAAAAATGAGCCGACATTTTTGAATGAAAGAAACTGCTGTTCTAAATGTGTCCACTGGAGGTAGCAATAGCAATTCTTTGTATCTTTGTAGATGATGCTACATTTGTAAAACAAATAAACCAAATACACCAGTCAAGGTAAATGAGCAAACTAAATAAATAACATACTGTAATTTGATTTTGATATTGTTTTTTTTTATCTTGACATATTGAAAATTAAGACCAACAAGTTGACTGATGAACATTGTCACATAATTTATTCAGAAAGTATAAATAACGACAAATAAAGTGTAAAATGTAAAAACCCAACAACATTATGATTTGTACATTTTCAGAATGGGCTTGTTCTATTTCTAAACAAAGAAAACAATCTGAAGTGATCTTTATTTTTAAGTTATCGTGCCGTGATTTTACCAGTCCGGCCCACTTGGGAGTAGATATTTCTCCATGTGGCCCCCGATCTAAAATGAGTTTGACACCCCTGGTCTAAAACACCAGATTACTTCCTTTTACTTTTAGATATTTAAAATGAATGCAGCACTAAAACACAATATGTGACTTTTTTGTATTATAATTAGATGTAAGATGTATATTTTTAAATATGGTATATGAAATAAAGTACACAATAGTAAAAAATATATATTTGTTCCTTTTTTTTTTGTGTCTAAAATGACTGTATTTGGTACAAATATATATTATTACTGCATTTATATTTGTATTTCATGATCTTTATTAAAGTTTCAAAAATATACCATATACTGTATTTTATATTTCAGACCTCAAAATGTAAATATGAAACATTTGGCACGGTCCGAAGTGTACACACATGTACTGGACCTTCAAATTGTTGTCAATTTTGACAGAAAAACAAATTGCTATCTTATAAGTAACACAACTCTGACAATCTAGTAACAACATGTCACATTTTGTAGAATGATGGCTTTAGTTTAGGTTAAACAAATACTGGAAAAACATGCTAAAATGTACGTTATTAAATAGAGTATGAACAGTAAAAAAATCAATGTTTAATGCAAAATATGTACCTCCAAAATGTATTGTCTTAAACAACAGATTACTGCATTTGACTTTTTATGATGTATAAAATGAATGCAGTACTAAAACACAAGATGTGACTTTTTTGTATTATAATTACAAGTAAAATATATTTTTTTAAATATGGTATATGTAATAGTAAAAATATATATGTATATATTTTTTCCTTTTTTAGTTTTGTCTATAATGACTGTATTTGATACAAATATATATTAATACTGCATTTATATTTTTATTTCATGATCTTTACTAAAGTTTCAAAAATGTACCATATATTTTATATTTCAGACCTCAAAATGTAAATATGAAACATTTGGCACTGCAGGAAGTGTACACACAGAAAAACAAAAAGTTTTTATTTATTTATATTTAAAACAATATGAAAAAATACATTTTCGTAAAAAGCATTTCTAGATTGTGTAACCAACATATTTGTGATCGTAATAATTATGGATTGTTTGATACTGATGTAGCTCATTAAAATACAAACTGGAAACTTTTTTTGGCTTATTTTTATTTTATTTAAGGCATACAAAGATATTCAGCAGAACAACATTTACAGTCAGCTCCAGTGTATCCACTTGAGAAGAAACAGTATGTACAGTAGATACAAAAATACAAAATGATCCTGAGTTGCATTGTTGTAATAATAAGACTATCAGTAGGCAGATAAGACACACACATGTTGGCACTGTGAAAAGTCCTTCAATTGCTTCAAGTCATTAAAGTGGTGCAAACCTACTGTACAGTATTTGCATGAAAGTTTGTGGCTTATTAAAGGGGCGGAGTCAGTGCGGCAGATGAGGACGGTTGGAAGCAAAACAACCAAGTGGTGATGCGGCTCGTCACACTACCAGTGAATCCCTGCTCGGTGCTGTGCTCTGTCGAGGAAATGCATGTTGAGAGCCACATGTTAGACACCTTGCATTCATGCTAACTCGCTGCAGCCGGGGGAGGGCGTGGGGACTCGCTAAAGTGTCATTCAAAGAAGCGGAGGTTGGGTTAGTCGCACAGTAGTTGATGAGATGAAATTGTTTATGAATGAAGGAGGTGAGGGTGGCATGCAAGGGCTGCTTATATTTGTGTGGGGGAGGAATGGGTCATTTGGTGTGTACAAACCTCTACAGCTCCAAATTAAGACAAGAAGTGCTTTTTCCTTATTTTCCTGGCGAAAAATTCAGGAATAAAAGCTCTGCATAAGACTTATGAGTATAAGACCCACTATTTTCCCTATTTAGTTTGTAGGGAAAACATGTTATCTTATAAACTGGAAGAAAAGCTCTGATTTCCTTGGGAAGCAATGGGTCATTTGGTGATACTTGTTGGTTCGCATGTTTTAATCACCCGAAACTCAAAATAGGACACACTTTTTTAGCTATCTCCAGACCCTGAACATAGGACACTTTTTTTCTATCTCCAGGCCCTGAATATACAAACTTGTAGTACACTTTTTTTCTATCTCCAGACCCTGAACATAGGACATGTTTTTTTTAAACTATCTCCAGACCCTGAATATAGGACAATTTGTTTCTATCTCCAGATCCTGGAATATAGGACATAGGTTTTTACCTATCTCCAGACCCTGAATATAGGACCATTTGTTTCTATCTCCATACCCTGAATATAGGACATGTTTTTATTCATTTAGCATATATTCATGCTGAATTTCCCCCAGGGATCAATAAAGTACTTTCGTTTCTATTCTATCTCCAGACCCTGAATATAGGACAGCACACATTTTAATCTATTTCCAGACCCTGACTGAATACAAGACACATTTTTAAATCTATCTCCTGACCCTGACTGAATACAAGATACATTTTTAAATCTATCTCCAGACCCTGCATATAGGACAACACATGTTTTAATCTATTTCCAGAACCTGAATATCAGACAAATTTAAAATCTAGCTCCAGACCCTGACTGAATACAAGACACATTTTTAAATATATCTCCAGTCTCTGAATATGGAATAATACATTTAAAAAAAATCGATATTTAGACCCTGAATACAGGACAACATATGTTTTGTAATCTATCTCCAGACCCTGCATATAGGACAACACTTTTTATTTATTTATCTCCAGACCCTAAATATAGGACATGTTTTGTTTAAATATTGGACAATATGTTTTTTGTAAATATCTACAGACCCTGAATAAAAAACAACACAATCTTTTTCCAGACCGTGAATATAGGACATACATTTTTTTTATCTATTTCCGGGCTCTGCATATAAGACATGTTTTTTTAATCTGTCTGCAGACCCTGAATATAAGACAACACAATCTATTTACAGACCGTGAATATAGCACAACACATTTTTATACTATATCCAAATTCTGAATATAGGATAACAATTTTTTTTTTATCTATCTCCAAACCCTAATAATAGGACAACACATTTTTTCAATCCATCTCCAGGCTCTGAATATCGGACCACACATTTAAAAAAATCTATTTCCAGACCCAGAATACAGTACAACAATTTTATAATCTATGTAAAAATACTCTCTTGAAAATACTCGCTTGATTGTTGTTTGGTTTTCAGGTAAAAAACTCTAATGCTTGGGAATATGACAACTCTGTGTTTTCACTTATATTCTTGTGGGAAAATATCGTCTTATACTCAGGAAGAAAAGCTTTGTATATCTTCGGCAACCCAACATAGGATGACCCATCTTTTTCTCACTTTTTTCGTTGAAAAAATGAAGTATTATATATATCAGGGTAAAAAGGATGCGGAGAAGTCGTTAAGCACCACCTGTTGGTTTGCATGTGTAAATCTGTAGACCCCTAATACAAAACGACCATTCTATTTCCGACTTTTTTCAAGGGAAATAAAAACGTCTTACATCTGGGTCAATAAGGTATTCTTTTACTGTCTTTCCAGCTACAAGTAACTCACCAAGTTGTGTCTCCTGTCTGCTTCCTCTCTGCCACTCTGCAGCGGGAGGGTCATCCCCTGCCGAGGTCGCGTATACGAGAAAGGCCTCATGCCAGGCTCTGAGGTGTCATACCCGGTGCGGTACCTGTCCGGGTTCTGGGCGGCCCTGCGGTACCGCTCCGCCTCCCTCTCTGAGTAGGGAGGCAAAGAATCCTCATCTTCTGGACGGTTGCTAGGCGATCGGCTGTAGTAGCTGCTGCCTTTCCCTCTGGAGCTGCCTTTGGAGGGGGTGTCACTGTCCTCATCCGCTCTGCCTCTGTCGCCGCCGGGCCTCCTCGCTTTGTTCTCCAGCACGTGGTTGAGGAAGGCGTCGTCGTAATCCCGGGGACGGGGCGGTCGGGAGGCGAGTTCGCTGTCCCACGTGCCCCTTCTTTTCTGCGGTAAAGGAGAGGGGCTGCGACGAGCCCAGCCGTCATCCACGTCTCTGTAGGAACGTCTCGGAGGGCTGTAATCACGGACCTCTAGCGCCTCTGGACGGCGGCTACGGGAACCGTACGAGCGGGCAAATTCCTCCAGCTCGTCCAGCGAACCGGTGTGCCCTCTTCTGCTCAGAGTTTTTCTCTGGAGGTGCTCTGAGTGAGTGTTCCATCTGTGGCAATGAACGGGACAAATGGATAAAGACCAACATGCGGTACAGTTTACTTACTATTTATTCATCATTCCATTGGGGTATGTAAGTTTTACGCTGTTCCGTAATGAAACTCCCTAAAGCCAAAGACGCTCAAATTAATAGGATGTCCCAGTCTGATACTACCTTCAAGGCAAGTTAGGAGGACAAAAGGCTGCAAAAAAGAGGCTCTTTATTTTGAACTTTGAAAGACAATCAAGGAACTGATCTACTAAAGGTTTGTGTGTATTAAGACACATCCAAGCTTGGTAGCAGAAGCAAAGCTGATCTTCTAAAATGAGCAAAATAATAAGCGCAATTCATTTTGCTTGTCTGTCTTCATGAGTATGCAGAATATATGCTGATTATCAGAACGTCCACAATACTGGGAGGAGACCTTGTAAACATAATTATTCAAAATAGGGGTTCTTAAACTTTTTTTTTATCAAGTACCACCTTAGAAAAAACTTGGCTCTCCAAGTACCACCATAACGACCAACATTAAAACACAGTAGCGTAGTAGGCCTAAATATTTATTAAAAAGTTTAAAGTAAATGTATATTTAATATTTTTGGCCACTCTAACATTAAACACAGTTTGACCAGTAACACTGTGTTTGAATAGAGCAGGGGTCGGCAACCCAAAATGTTGAAAGAGCCATATTGGACCAAAAATACAAAAACAAATCTGTCTGGAGCCGCAAAAAATTAAAAGCCATATTACATACAGATAGTGTGTCATGAGATATACATTGAATTAAGAGGACTTAAAGGAAACTAAATGACCTCAAATATAGCTACAAATGAGGCATAATGATGCAATATGTACATATAGCTAGCCTAAATAACGTGTTAGCATCGATTAGCTTGCAGTCATGCAGTGACCAAATATGTCTGATTAGCACTCCACACAAGTCAATAACAACAACGAAACTCACCTTTGTGCATTCATGCACAACGTTAAAAGTTTGGTGGACAAAATGAGACAGAAAAAGAAGTGGCATAAAACACGTCCCCGAAAGTCGGAGAAAGTTGTACATGTAAACAAACTACGGTGAGTTCAAGGACCGCCAAAATTAGTAGGACAAAACGGCGCTCGCCAAATACTCGAATCAGTGAAGCATGTTTAATATAAACAGTGTGCTTTATAACAATTAGGGAGGTTTGTGTCATGTTTGTCCTCCTACAGAAACCATATTTAAACAAAAAATATATTTTTTCCCCCTCATCTTTTTCCATTTTTCATACATTTTTGAAAAAGCTCCAGAGAGCCACCAGGGCGGCGCTAAAGAGCCGCATGCGGCTCTAGAGCCGCGGGTTGTCGACCCCTGGAATAGAGGGAAATAAAACACTGTACTTGATTCTTTAACATACCACTAGATGGCGCCCGCGTACCACTAATGGTGCACGTATCACAGCTTGAGAATCACTGATTAAACAAACTGGCAGTTGCGTAGAACGAGCTGTGAGAAAAGAGCTCTGTTATAAGTATGCTTGTAGACATACATGGACTGTCAATAAAAAAAATCTTAAAACATATTGTCTATTCAGCAATACCATTTTGGAATAGTGTAGCTGCTGGATGATTTAAGGGGTTGATTAAAACAAATTAAAATGGTGTCTGCGGTTTTATAAATTACTTTTGTATTTTTCATACGTATTTTACAAAAAACTTCTTGGAATATGCATTTTCTTGCGTTTGGAACACGCTCGCAGTTAGTGCCAGCATCTTCCATGAGTGCACCTTAGCCTCTAAAACGAACCCCCCTCCTATTAAAAAAAATATATATACTCAGATTAATGTCACTTTTGGTTTTATCATGATTAATCACAGGTCCTTACTCGCTTGCATAATTTAAATTAACTTAAAAAAGACCCCAATGTTTGGACACAAAATGCAATTTTTTTTGTCAGAAAGTAATCCCGGAACATTCTTTAAAAATGTTCTACTACATTTATTTGTTCAAAACTTGGTGACAGTTTTGTCTAAAGTCCAGTCAGGGAGTATTTTGAAGTGAAATTTACTAGTGAGCACATCAGTCAGTGTCTTGCACTTTGACAGCCCTACCTAAATCATGACCTGAACAGAATGTTTGTTTTACGACGACAAATGTTTGACACATTGCAAAGTAAACTAAGAAATTGTTATATTTAATAATAAAAAATAAAAATACTTAAAATAAAACAACTCTTTACAATTGAGTTGAAAATGGTTCAAAACTAAATTCATGTTGTTTAATGTATGATACATATAAAATAATACCATTAATAGAATTATAAAATATTGACAACTTTTCAGCAGTAACAAAAAACTTTGTAAAATGTAATTAAATACCTTTGAAATGGCCTTAGTTGGTTAAGTTTTAATTGATTACCTCACAGATATCTTGCCATGAGACAGTTTATTTTAATCATGGTTAATTGGGAAATGTCAAAATAAGAACAAATCTGAAGCTGAGCAGCCTCTTAAAAGGGTTACAGCAGGGCTCTCAAACAAAATTTAGCGACATGTGGGAGGTAGAGTCTGGATGAGGCTGGGCTACACAAAGTATACACTTCAGAATCCAGTTTTAACCATGTGACTAAATTTGCCAAGTATTTTTATTAGCAGCTGTCGTGACTCTGAGCTATGGTAGCCCTTAAGTCATTATAGATGTAAAATTGAATGTAAAAATATATATAGTTTGACACTGTTGAGTTCCCCATGAGATGGTCAGGGACACTTAATATTCCACTTGCTTTCAGGAAGTTTCTCTTTGTGTTGCCCCGTTGTGTTTTTGTTTTGCTGTCATTTTTGTGTTTGCAGCGTTAGACAGTGTTGGGCAGTAGCAAACTACATGTAGCCAAGCTACGTAGCTTAACTAAATTCTTGGCTTTACTTTTTGATTGAGTAGCGATTCCCGTAGCCTTGGTATTTTAAACCCATGTCGCGAGGTAGCTTGCAATGAAGCTACAAGCTCCTTCAAACGAGAGAAATGGACCGCTAATCCAGGGCGAAGGGATAAAAAATACGGAGAAAACCTGTGATGATTGATTGGTTTACTACAATGAGTCACGATTGGTTGAGGTTGGGGCAAAACATTACGGACAGGCCAATCAGAGGCAAGATAGGGCGGGCCATCCGACCAGTAAGGAACATCATAATAGACGAGGGAGTTGAGAATGGAAGGAATATTAAAGCAGACGATTAAAAAAAAGAAAAGAAAACTATTTGCCTATGTTTTTTTCTTTCAGTGAAGAAGACAACGTCCAGAAAACCCATGACGTGTCTCGATAAATCAACGCCCGAAACATTTATTTTTAGTTGTTTACTTTGTAGGCCAAATTCAATACTGCTCTCGACATCGAAGACGTGGAACACACATTTCAGAACCCACATTAAGGAGTTTTGAGTTCATGAAAAGTTTTACTGCACATAACTATTATCTACAAGTCATTGTTTTTTTGTCAAGATATTCAGAAATACTGTTTTTATGTACAGTAGGCAGAGAAAATGGGGAGACAGGGCCTTCTTTATGGTCGGCCCTAAGCTCTGGAACACTCTGCCCCTCCATGTTCGAACTGCTCCCACAGTGGAGTGTTTTAAGTCTCGTCTTAAGACCCACTTTTATTCTCTGGCTTTTAACACTACGTGAGTTGTGTGGTCCTCTGTTGACCTCTGTGTTTTTAAAATTTTGATTTCTATTTACTGTTTTAATTGGTTTAAAACAGTAAATAGTTTTACCCTTTAAAATAGTTTTTAATTATATTTATTTTATATTGTTTTTAATTGTTTTTAATATTGTTGTGCAGCACTTTGGAAACATTTTGTTGTTTAAATGTGCTATATAAATAAAGTGGATTGGATTGGATTGAGAAAATGAATAACATCAGGGGTGGGCCAAAAAAAGGCAAACTAAGATAAATACATTTAGTGGGGTGTGAGAACCCCCAGAGGGGGTTGTAAGGTGTCCCCAGCTAAATGGCAGACAGTTAATAGTAATGGACCCTCACTTGGGCCGTTTGGTTCCATATGTATACTCTTATTATTAGTAAGGATGTCCGATAATGGCTTTTTGCCGATATCCGATATTCTGATATTGTCCAACTCTTTAATTACCGATACCGATATCAACCGATACCGATATCAACCGATATATGCAGTCGTGGAATTAACACATTATTATGCCTAATTTGGATAACCAGGTATAGTGAAGATAAGGTACTTTTAAAAAAAATGAATAAAATAAGAAATAAATTAAAAACATTTTCTTGAATAAAAAAGAAAGTAAAACAATATAAAAACCAGTTACATAGAAACTAGTAATTAATAAAAATGAGTAAAAATAACTGTTAAAGGTTAGTACTATTAGTGGACCAGCAGCACGCACAATCATGTGTGCTTCCGGACTGTATCCCTTGCAGACTGTATTGATATATATTGATATATAATGTAGGAACCAGAATATTAATAACGGAAAGAAACAACCCTTTTGTGTGAATGAGTGTGAATGGGGGAGGGAGGTTTTTGGGGTTGGTGCACTAATTGTAAGTGTATCTTGTGTTTTTTATGTTGATTTAATAAAAAATTTAAAAAAATTTAAATAATAAAAACGATACCGATAAAAAAACAAAAACGATACCGATAATTTCCGATATTACATTTTAACACGTTTATTGGCCGATAATATCGGCAGGCCGATATTTTCGGACATCCCTAATTACTACCTTTTATAAGACCTTGAAATGTCGGAGTTGGGAAGGAATTTATTTTTATTTGAGTCTGTTCAACAGTCAGAAAATGTGTTTACTTTCAATATGTTCCGTTTTATTGATTTCCGTTCATGTAAAGATGGAGTTTGTTAATTTTCTCTTTTGTGAGATGAATGTTTATTTAAATTGTACTTAATTTAATGTTACCTGTGTTTTCCCGCTCATTTTGTACATGGTACGCAACTTGGAAGAAATGTTAAAAAGCCAAACATGGCATATTTCTTGTTTGTGTTTATT
Organism: Nerophis lumbriciformis; assembly: GCF_033978685.3. Taxonomy (NCBI): domain Eukaryota; kingdom Metazoa; phylum Chordata; class Actinopteri; order Syngnathiformes; family Syngnathidae; genus Nerophis; species Nerophis lumbriciformis. The sequence goes on from NC_084560.2 coordinate 30,323,625, forward strand.
ATAAAAAAACAGTCGAACTGAGCATTTTTTCTCGTTTGGTGGAAAGTTGTACAATAAGTTATAAATGTATATGTATGTAGCAAGCTCCTTTTGCCATGTAGCTTGCTACAATACTCTGGGGATAGCTACATTTAATCAAGAGTAACTAATAGCTTAGTTTACTACATTTTCCGAGTAGCTTGCCCATGCCGGATGGTAGGTAGTTAGTGATAAGATTACCATACCATATTTAATTATTACCAGCGCAGGGGGCACGGGCCACGATTACACTAAACTAAAAGTTAAGTAGAGAGCCACAAAATGAGTTACAGTATACTATATTCAAAACATAATCCAAATATTCCATAATCTAACCTTCTGTCCAGCTCATCGTCCGAGTGGTTGTCACGATCCCGGAGCCTGTGTCTGCGGCTTTGGGCGGGCGGGGCCCCTCCCAGCATCGACCGGTCATCGGCGTCGGCGATGGGAGGCAGCGCCTTCATCTGGACGGTCTGGTAGGTGTGTCTGAAATCTGTATTTCCTCCCTCGTGGAGAGAGCTGAGCTCTGATAGGCTTCTGGCTGTTTGGACACACGCATTAGATGTTGAATTATGACGTGGAAATGTCGCTAACAATGTACAGTGGAACCTCTAGGGTGGAATTTGTTTGGATTAAGAAACAATCGAAGTGGAGAAAATAAGATGTCACCTTTTATTAAAACCGCCAAGTGCGTGTAAAAAGAAGCTAACCACAATAAACTGTTCATGTGAAAGTTATAGCACAGCCAATGACTGTCAGTATTTGTGTATGCTAACTATTCTACTTTTGAACTACTGCACACCAAAGTGTCAAATCATGCACCCCTACTGTGTTGCCTTTGCTATTGTTTTTTGACAAATACACCACATGGTATTGTTGAAAAAAAACATAAGTCGGATTGACTTGGAATTTCTCCCACAGCCTGATGCGCTCTATAAAACACCGGCTTTAACTTTAAGGTGTTAAAATTGAATTGTCACAAAATTTGGTGCACACCTTCTGTGAACTGATGAGCACATCTGTGTAGAATTTGAGCAAGATTAGTTGAAAAACATGGTGGCCATCAAGCAAAAGGTCATGGCTGGGATTTAGCAAATAAATGTTCGTAAGCCACTGATCATTTGTCTCATGATTATATAATTTTAAGGATATATATTTTACATGTATGCGAGCGTGTTCTCCAAAGCACCACTCACACGGGGCACCACAAATGGGTGGATTGATTGATTGATTGATTGATTGAAACTTTTATTAGTAGATTGCACAGTACAGTACATATTCAGTACAATTGACCACTAAATGGTAACACCCGAATAAGTTTTTCAACTTGTTTAAGTCGGGGTCCACGTTAATCAATTCATGGTAAAATGAATGGACCAAATGTTTTCATGTATATGTGTGCGATCTAGTGTTTCCAATAAGTTCATGCCTGCCACAAATAAATTTAGACCGCCACGAAAAGATTTGGAGCTACATATTCGCTCTCGCTCATAAATATTATAACGCACCTGGTCTGCCAGAGAATAAGAAGACAAAGCATGAGGGATCATTAGTGTTGCCGACTTAGCTTACTTTGTTGCTATATTTAATTAGTGATCAGAGTCCACCAGATGTATCAAACAGAGGACTTGCTAAAAATCTAGAGAAGACTTTTGGAGTCTACAGGGACGCCTCGGGCTAAATTGGAGCCCTAAGCAGAATTTGATTTTGAGCCCCACCCATCTCCCCGTCACATATTTTTTTCACACTTTTCATTTATGTGAAACTATTTTCATACATTTTTAATCAAACTGAAATTAAATTATATACATGTGTTGTCCTAAAATAAATTCAAGAAAAATAAGTTGTTCAACCATACTTTCTTTAAGTGCAAAAATCTATTTTAACAGCATTAAAAAAAATAGGCCTGTCAAAAATAAAAACTTATCTCATGTGATTAATCACAGAAAACTTTTGCATTAACCACCCGATTTATTATGACCGTACATGCTTGGATGTTTACATGAGAGGCGGTGTAGGTTTGTCTTTTCTTTTTTTACAAGTTAATTTAGATAATATAGACAAGTATTTTGATTGATCCGAATTCAAAGGTGTAATTAATCTGATTTTTTTTTAAATAATAATATGACAGCCCTTATAAATTCATAAACCTTGAAAAATCTACTCTGACTAGGTTTCAAACCCAGTACCTCTGCTTTACAAGACAAGCACCAGAGCTGTGCACCACAGGAACAGCACGTGTGTGACACTATGGGATCTCTGCCCATTGTATTATTGTCAGCAACTGTGCAGGAGGCAGCAAGGAATAGTTTGCGGCAAAAATTCACATGAATAATATTTTACGTTTTACATGCACTTCTTTATGCAAAATGGGGCCGTGTACGGAAAGCCCTACGCACAGCTGCTGTTCTGCCTATAGAGGAGGCAGAGGGCGGCCCTGTGAGTCTGATATGGGTGCTAAAACAATTGATTCACATCGAAATCGCAATTTTTATTGTATTCCGATTCATAATTTTTGAGAATCGATTAAAAAAACAAAAACAAAACAAAACAAAAAAATAATATATATACATATACATACAGTACAGGCCAAAATGAACACGTGGAGTTATGTACTTAACAAAAAAAGATGAAATAACTGAAAACATGTTTTATATTCTAGTTTCCACCCTTTGCTCTGATTACTTTTTCGCACACTTTTGGCATTCTCTCGATGAGCTTCAAGAGGTAGTTACCTGAAATGGTTTTCACTTCACAGGTGTGCTTCAAGCTCATGGAAAGAATACCAAGAGTGTGCAAAGCAGTAATCAGTGCGAAGGGTGGCTATTTTGAAGAAACTAGAATATAAAACATGTTTTCAGTTATTTCACCTTTTTTGTTAAGTATATAACTCCACATGTGTTCATTCATAGTTTTGATGCCTTCAGTGACAATCTACAATGTAAATAGTCATGAAAATAAAGAAAACAAATTGAATGAGGAGAAAGTGTGTCCAAACCTTTGGCCTGTACTGTATATATATATATATATATATATATATATATATATATATATATATATATATATATATATATATATATATATATATATATATATAGTGTTTGTACTGTTATTGAAGTTGGCATCTAAAGTATTGTATTTGTAGGTCTTCTCAACTTTTTGTGCAACTTTAGCATCATTCCCTAATAATTGTGGTATTTAACTGTTGAGGTTCCACTGTACTCTTTATTCTCCTCCTCTCAGTTAGTAGTTACATGTTATGAAATAATGTGATTAGATGAAACAAACGCAGCATACTAATTAACACAAACAATCATTTTACACACCAACACACACACACACACAAAACACAATAGCCTAATCACTGCAGGCTTACGTTGAAGTGCAGCCATCTTGGCGGCATACGGCACTTGAGCCAGCTCCCTCTCTATGTAATAAAGAACTTTCAGTGAGTCCTGGTCCTGACTGCCTTTCAGTCGGTAACCACTGCGCACTGCGGACACGGACACACAACACATTTGCATGCAACGATTGCACATGCAGACACTTATTGGCCACTACATTAGGTATACATCTAATTTACAAACTATTAGAAACAACTCAGTATGATGCATAACCACTTGTGTGTGAATGTTGAGATAATAGATCTTGTGTTGAATCTCATTAAGAGTGTTTAGGTCTACATAATGAACTGATAAATGTACACAATCATGGGTATTAATTGGACATACATGCAGACACATACTACAGTAGACATGCTTGTGTATTACTGTGCAAAAGTCTTAGGCCACCACCAGCTTTGTTATTTGAATTACCTCGCCACATGACATAGTAAAACAATATTTACGTTAACTTTGTCATGTCTGTGATCATGTTTTGTTTAGTTATGTTTTGCTTGGTTTTTGGACACTTTTTAGTTCTTGTCTTCACTCCCTTTGTCACCATAGTAACCATTAGTTTCACCTGGCTCACATCGTCATGTCACGCACCTGTCTCACGTTTTTCACATTTTGAGTCACGCACCTGTTTTCACTAATCATGTCATCACTATTTAAGCCTGTAGTTGCCAGGCAGTCAGCCTGGCGACATCACTCTTGACACACTCATTACACTCTGTTTCATGTTCATAGTCTATGCTGTCCTGTTCATGTCATTGCAAGTAAGTTTTGTTTATTTATGCCACACTAAGTGTCTTTTGTTTTGCCATGTTCATAGTTAGCATAGTCCAAGTTTTTGTTCCCTGCGTTAAGTTTTGTGCCTCCACTGTGAGCGCCTTTTGTTTGTTCTCTTTTTGAGTATTAAAATTAAATATGTATGTACCTTCACGCCATGTCCGGTCCAAATCATTTGCACCATGGGAAAACAAACCACGCCAAAGTCCAAGTCTTGACAAACTTACCTAAACCTCAAAGAGCTTATGAGTTTCACACTAACAAGCTGTGTAGCGCAACCAACATTTTAAAGTTAAAAAGTACCGCTGATAGTCAAATTAACCTCTGCATTTGACCCATCCCCTTGTTCCACCCCGTGGAAGGTGAGGGGAGCATTGAGCAGCATCGGTGGCCGCACACGGGAATCATTTTGGTGATTTAACCCCCAATTCCAACCCTTGATGCTGAGTGCCAAGCAGGGAGACAATGGGTCCCATTTTTATAGTCTTTGGTATGACTCGGCCGGGGTTTCAACTCACGATCTACCAATGTCAGGGCGGACGTGAGTGTTTGTAGAGGTAGATAAAGCTGCTTGATGGAGCTATTGCCATCTGGTGCAGTTATTAAGGCTTCAAATGGCTACAATTATGAATGGGCGATGTAGACTAAAATCTATAACACATTATGTATTGAGTTTGTATCCTGCGATAACGATAAATATCATGATATATTATTTGGTAAATAAATGATATGTTTAATTTGGCTGCTGACGTATGAGGTAACGTTGTGTAATTTTAGTTGTCCATCCATCCATCCATCCATTTTCTACCACTTGTCCCTTTCGGGGTCTCTGGGAATGCTGGAGCCTATACCAGCTGTACTCGGGCGGAAGGCGGGGTACACCCTGGACAAGTCACCACCTCATCGCAGGGCCAACACATATAGACAGATAACATTCACACACTAGGGCCAATTTAGTGCTGCCAATCAACCTATCCCCAGGTGCATGTCTTTGGAGGGAACCCACACACTTACGGGGAGAACATGCAAATTCCACACAGAAAGACCGAACCCAGGACCTTCTTATTGGGAGGTTCACGCACTAACCCCTGTTCCACCGTGCTGCCTATCAAATACATTTTTGAATTATTTCTCTCGGTTTTAATCCTTTGGTGGGTTTTTTGCCCTTAAAGCACTCCTGTGTCCAGGGACTTATTTACTGAGTTTATACAGTACAGGTCAAAAGTTTGGACACACCTGTGTTTTCTTTATTTTCATGACTATTTACATTGTAAATTGTCACTGAAGGCATCAAAACTATGAATGAACACACGTAGAGTTATGTACTTAACAAAAAAAGGTGAAGTAACTGAAAACATGTTTTATATTCTAGTTTCTTCAAAATAGCCACCCTTTGCTCTGATTACTGCTTTGCACACTCTCGGTATTCTCTCGATGAGCTTCAAGAGGTAGTCACCTGAAATGGTTTTCCAACAGTCTTGAAGGGGTTAGCTCATCGAGAGAATGCCAAGAGTGTGCAAAGCAGTAATCAGAGCAAAGGATCGCTATTTTGAAGACACTAGAATATAAAACATGTTTTATATCAAGAAAGTTTGATCATATTACACCTATACTGGCTCACCTGCACTGGCTTCCTGTGCACTTAAGATGTGACGTTAAGGTTTTACTACTAACGTATAAAATACTACACGGTCTAGCTCCATCCTATCTTGCTGATTGTCCCGGCAAGAAATCTGCGTTCAAAGAACTCCGGCTTATTAGTGATTCCCAGAGCCCCAAAAAAGTCTGCGGGATATAGAGCGTTTTCTATTCGGGCTCCAGTAATCTGGAATGCCCTCCCGGTAACAGTTGGAGATGCTACCTCAGTAGAAGCATTTAAGTCCCATCTTAAAACTCAATTGTATACACTAGCATTTAAATAGACCCCCTTTTAGACCAGTTGATCTGCCGTTTCTTTTCTGCTCTGCCCCCCTCTCCCTCGTGGAGGGGGGGGGGCACGGATGAAGCGCTGGCTATCCAAAGTCGGGATATGGGTATTATTGCTTTGTAAATAACAGATCTGATGATGACCTAACACTTTGGAGCAGCATTGGAGATGACAATGAAAGTGTTAGTTGAGATGTCTTTTGTTGTCTGGTACTCACCTCCAGCTAGGTTATTTTCCATAGAGGGGACGGAAACCACTTTTGGGTCCATGTGGGATGAAGGGGCGAGTGGCATCACGGCGGGAACGCCAGGAATGTAGTAGGGATACACGGGGACCGGAGCGGGCGGAGCAGTCTTGGCCTTCTTCCCCGCCTCGTACACTGCATGAGAATCAACGCAGCGTTGAAAGACCCATGCGGGCCTCGAATAGACGCAACTTTGATGTTTTGTAACGTACGATGTCGCGGGCAGCAGCAGGTCTCGGGGCAGCAGCAGCATCGCACGTAGCAGCAGCAGGAGTGAGGACAACACTGGCACCAGCAGATACCCAACAGCAGCAGAAACAGGAAGCTGCCCACAGCCACGCAGCCGACAAACGCCCACTCTGTAAGTAGACACACAAACACTCCAAGTTAGGAATCTCCAAGAAAACTAGAAAATGCTCTTATCCAACATCTATCTGTAAGTCCAACCTTAACAGCACACTTCCTCAAAGCCCTTCAAGATGGTTGTGGGGGAATTACACATGTATTACTTTAGAGATTTGGAGGGCATTAAAAAGTGGAAAACACAAAACGCTAACAAGTACAGTGGAACCTCCATTTACATACCCCTCATTGATTTTCCAATTTTTATTTATTTTATTTTTATTTAGCCTTTATTTAACCAGGTAAAAAAAAACAGCAAACAACACATAAAACATCACATTTACAACATTAAAACTTGCTCACATGACACATGCGCATACAGACAAGGTAGACTGCAATCCTTTCACAGAAGCTTTAAACTCATTCAATGTAACAAGGGTTTGAAGTTTAATATTCCATTGTAGGTTATTCCAAGCCTTCGGTGCTGAAAACCTAAATGCTTTCTTGCCCAGTTCAGTTCTTACTTTGGGTACGACAAATTGCAGAACATTCATTGAACGAAGATTGTGACTTCCTTGTTTCTTTGTTAAAAGACAAGACATATAAGATGGAGTGATACCCAGAATGGTTTTGTAGATGAAAACATACCAATGATTGAGGCGTCGAGCACATAAAGATGTCCACTTAACCATTGAGTATAATACGCAATCGTGAGTATGTACCACAGACCAAATAGAAATAGGCACCTAGGGAATAGCCACAGCGTTGTCGACACGGCCTACCCCTTCCCCCTCTCACTTTCTTCCCCTAAAAACCAAGAAGATTAACCAACAAGGTAAAGTGTTTTTTATTCCTAAATATTGTAGCGACCTGGCTGTTAAAGTAAAATATTTTTGTGATTTGAAACTGTTCGTGCACCACAGGGATAGTGACAGTGAGTGTGCGTGTCGGCAGCGTGGCTGCATAGGAAAATGGACAGTTCGGCTAGTTGTTGTTTTGACTTTGTTATTAAATAAAGAGTTAATCCATCACCCCCATTGTTATGTTTATTTGATTTACAGTGCTTTATATTGTGTTCAAAGTGTATTAACTTGTATAAATGTACCTACTCAGTGGCCTAGTGGTTAGAGTGTCCGCCCTGAGATCGGTAGGTTGTGAGTTCAAACCCCAGCCGAGTCATACCAAAGACTATAAAAATGGGACCCATTACCTCCCTGCTTGGCACTTAGCATCAAGGGTTGGAATTGGGGGTTAAATCACCAAAAATTATTCCCGGGCGTGGCCACCGCTGCTGCCCACTGCTCCCCTCACCTCCCAGGGGGTGATCAAGGGTGATGGGTCAAATGCAGAGAATAATTTTGCCACACCTAGTGTGTGTGTGACAATCATGGGTACTTTAACTTTTAAAATATGGACTTCTGTCAAGGCTGGAACCTATTATAAATGTTTACGTTGTTTCTTAAGCAGAAATGTTCTTTATTATACAAACGTTTCTATTTACGAACCTTGTTCAACAACCAATCGAGGTTCCACTGTATATATAACGTGCACAGTACGGACCAGACTCGAACCCACGTCCACACATCTGCTCCTAATGACTGACAAGCAGCACTAGCCAGTAGGCTAAAAGCCAGGGCTATCCCACAGTCCAGCACAGCTCCTATGGGTTCAGAGAGTGATGTTTACTCAGGTTCCAATCACACAGCCACACAAGCTTACATCTGTTAAATATACTATACAGCAACAGAACCAATGTTGGAATAGCCTAATAGTGGGATACATTGGCCCCGCTCACAGAACCGTAGTAGTTTGGGCCCTGTGCCTAATAGAATTAAAATTCTAAAGAACATCATCAATTGGTCTGCCATCAATTTGGTTGGACAAAGAGTTTAGATTAAAAAGGAAAAAAGCCAGGTGGTTAAATTGATGAAGAAAGCGAGGAGAAATGCTGCGCAACAGAGGTGAGAAGTGTTAAAAGGAAGGTGAGTGAGCGTACCTGGCATAATCTCCACATCAAACTCAGGTAGAATATCGTCCTTCTGAGCTGTCCTGCCTGCAGAGATAAGACAGCAAACGTGAAGGCCAGCACAGGAAGCAGCAAGCGAGGAGAGAAAAAGCTCAGGCAAATGGTAACAAATTGCGAGCGAGAGATTTAATTGGTAGCGAGCCATGCATCGTTCAGTCATTAAACGGCATTGAAATATAACGTTTCATTTTCAAATAGTGTATATTACGAACACGTGGCCCACAAGGCCATCTTAAGAATTCTTTATTGCTGTACTTATTGCTTGGCGTTTATTTGGAAGCTAGTGCTACAGCCACAGATTGTAATGCCATAAAATGTACTAAAATGTACTATTTTTTTTTTTTCCCAATTACCGTATTTTTCGGAGTATAAGTCGCACCGGAGTATAAGTCGCACCTGCCGAAAATGCATAATAAAGAAGTAAAAAAACATATATAAATCGCAAACTATGAAAAAAACTGCGACTTATAGTCCGAAAAATACGGTAATCAGAACGGGGCTGCAGGCTAAAAAAATCCAAGGAAGCGGGGGCTATTTTGTTGTTTTTCACTTTTTCATTTTTTTTTAAAGCAAAAAACAGCCTGCATGTCAACTTTTGTTATTAGCATCAACATTGTAACTTTTCCCTGTAACATTACACCCATTGGCTCTTTTATTACACTTTTTATTTATATATGTTTTTGTATTGTTAAGGCTGTTAAAAAATAGCTGCGGCCTGCAAATGGCCCCTGAGCTGCAATTTGGACACTCCTGAACTGGAATGACCCTACTTAATATTAAAATGACACTACTTAATACTGGTAGTATAAAGAATAGAAGAAATGCAATGATAATACTGCAATTACAGAATTTCTTGAATGTTTTGTACTTAGATTGAATTTAGAATGTAGCAAAGCACAACACTTAAACCCTCAACAACCTAAGTAAGAGTATAATTGCTATAAAAAATATATTTTTTAAACTACAAACACAAAAGATGTGAAATATAGACTGTTGCTTTCCAAAAGTCTAAGAAAACAAAATCATCTCTTAAGAGTTTGGTAAATACTGTCAAAAATGTCAACTTAATGAAAATATAATGATGTTAAAGCCCTCCCCCCATGCTGGAAAAACCATGAATTTAGGTTTCAGTGTTTTAAAGCACAAAAGAGGGTGTGGGGGTGTCGTCTGTAAACTAGGACAAACATGCAGCAACTTATCGTGGGAACTCTTCTAACCTGACGTCCTATTGAGGCACTGAAGTGAAACAATGCCTCATTTTGTTGTTCTTAGAGAGATAAAAAAAAAAGTGACTGGCCAGAATGTACGTGCGGGAGAGTGGAGGAGTTATGCAGGGAGTGGCTGAAAGATGGAGAAATGGGAAAGCAGAAGAAGAAGGAGTAAATGTCAAAGCAAAAAATGTATCCAAAAGAAAAATGACTAAATACTTTGGTATTCTCATTTTAAACAATGTAGCTGGAAACAAGGCAAAGCAGTGTGAGAGACAACTCAGGAGTTAGACTTCAACCAACACTGTGTGAAAGGGGATTTATGATGCATGTGCAACATGGGAAAGTGGTGTCCTTGTTGCCTAGTACAACAATGGTAATCCTAATGTACGAAAAAAATGAATCAGAAAGTGAGCTGCTGTTTATTGATTAGGACAAGTGTTCATCAAACTGGACACCCACCAAGGGAAGGCAGAATCAAGTCAGCTTGTCGGTTCAGTACAATATGACTAATGCCACTATAATACACACAATTTATAAAGGTGATTAAAAGAAATAATACCTTACATACTCTGTATATTCAGGCCAGAAATATAAGGTTTTGGATCATCATTTGTCCCATTTGGTGCTACGAAGGATTACACTAAATGCTTCTCAGACGGAAATGTAAAAAATGACAATATGAACGAAGGAGTTGAAAGCTTCAATAAGTATTTTGTGAACATTGGACCAAATCTGGAGGAAAAGATTCCAGATCTCAAGTCAGTTGAGGACTTGAATGACACTATAGACAAAAATCCCAACTTGATGTTCCACGAAGGTGTGACAAAACAGGAAATAATCAATATTGTGGAAAAAATGTAAATCCAAGACCCCAACTGATTTGTAACGGAAATTATATGGAAACGAAAAAAAAGGTTATTGAAGAACCTTTAACATAAATCAGCAATCTATCATTTCAAACAGGCAAATTCACAGATAAAATGAAATAGTAAAAGTCGTACCAGTTTATAAGACTTGAGACAAATACCAGTTTACAAACTACAAATCTTTTTCTCTACTTCCCCATTTTTTATTTTTATTTTGAAAAACTGTTTAACAACATATTGGACAAATTCATAAATAAAAATAAAATACTCACAGACAACCAAAAACGGATACAGAGCCAACAATTTAAAACATCAATGGCATTAATCGAAATAACGGAAGAGATCACCAATGCAATAGATAGCAAAACATGTGTTGCTGCAGTGTTTATGGATTCAACAAAAGCATTTGAACAATCAATCATAATAAACAAATTAGAACGGTATGGCATCAGAGGGTTGGTCTTGAACTGGGTAAAAAGCTACTTAACCAACAGGAAGCAATTAGTGAAGATAGGAGAACAAACTTCTAAAGAGCTGAAAATATCTTGTGGCGTACCTCAAGGATCAATACTGAGACCAAAATTGTTCAATCCATATTTTTTAAATTGTTCAATCTATATATAAATGACATTTGAAAAGTTACAAAGTACTTAAAAGTTAGTATTATTTGCAGATGACACAACTGCGTTTTGTTCAGGAGCGAACACACAGAAGCTAATACAAATACAAAGAGAAGAAACTAATACATTAAAGAGGTGGTTTGACAAAAACAGACTCTTTAAATCTCAGTAAAACTAAAATAATAGTATTCGGTAACAGTACAAGGGAAAGTCAAACACAAATACAAATAGACAGAGTAGGTACTGAAAGAGTAAAAGAAAACACATTTTGGGGTGTAATAATAGATGATAAAATGAACTGGAAACCTCATGTAAAAAAATATACAACATAAAAGAGCAAGAAACACGTCAATAATGTTCTGGACCAAAAAGCACTTCATATTCGCTACTGCTCACAAGCGTGACCATACTTGAGTTATTGTGTAGAAATATGGGGAAACAACTATAAATGTGCGCTTCATTCACTAACTGTGTTACAAAAATTATAAATGAGAATAATACATAATATTGGATATGGAGAACATACAAACCCTTTATTTATTGAATCAAAAATATTGAAATTAAACGATTTGGTGCATTTGCAAACAGCTAAAATTATGTACAAAGCAAACTACAACCTGCTACCCAAGAATGTACAACAATTCTTCTCGACAAAAGAGGAGAAATACAACCTGAGAGGAAAATGCAGTTCCCCTTTAAGCAGGCTAGATTTAAAGGGGATGGCGTGGCTCGGTTGGTAGAGCGGCCGTGCCAGCAACTTGAGCGTTCAATCCCCAGCTTCCGCCATTCTAGTCACGTCCATTGTGTACCTTGCTCCTGATGAGTCATGGTTAGGGCCTTGCATTACAGCTTCTGCCATTAATGTGTGTGTGAATGTGGAAATAGTGTCAAAGCGCTTTGAGTACCTTGAAGGTAGAAAAGCGCTATACAAGTATAACCCATTTAAATACACTGTAGTGGGACCTCTCTAATTTAAATTAATGGAAAATTACTACAATATGTGATCTTTCAAAATAAAAGCCAACAGCACATGGTGTTATTGTCACAATTTCAAGGCCCCCACCCACTTGGTCTGGTGGTAGTAATCTGATTAGTTCTCAGCAGGGTGACGGCTGAATCACTCAAATACACAACAAGCTTCACGGTACACAACTTTTTCGTCACCAGTCACACTGAACAAACCCCAAAGCTACTTGAAATAAAAATAATGTGACACCTTCGTAAGGGAAGCTCATGTTCTTGAGACACTTTACTCAACAAATAGTTGGCAAACTTATATCGAGTATGATAGCTGTCCAGGTGACTTTACATGTAGCAAAGGGTAGGGCACAAAAACAAAGGAGTCCTGGCAAAGACCTTTTTGGTCGTCTCCATGGAAGCTGCTGTGTGGACAACTGGAATGCCAAGACAGTATCAATGTACACTAAATGGCCACAACATAACTACAGTTGCCGTGGTGTAACTAAATGAATACCTCTGTGTATTGTAAAGGAGGAATCATTTCCTGTATATAATGAAGTGTCCCTTTTCTTACCGAGCACCAGCAGCTCCAGCTGGGCCTCGTTCTGGCCCTCCAGGTCATTCGCAATGACCACTTTGCAGTAGTACACCCCGCTGTCGCCCCACTGCAGCTCGCCGATCCGCAGGTCTGCTTCTACAAAAGAAGAGGAGAAATTACTGTTACGAGTTAGTGTACACAAGGGACGTGCGGTCAGGGTAGGCAGGTGAGGCGCAGAAAAAAACAACCAAAAAAACGAATAGTAAAACCATTATAATAATAATAAATAATAAAAATAATAATCAATATAATTCAATAATAAAACCATACATTAATATTTGTCGTTAAACTGTGTCATAAATGTATTGTCTGGATGAATCAAATCACTTTTTAACATTTAATTGAGTAAAAATTGCAAAATTTTTGTCACACCTGGGTGAAGTCTTGTCTGGGTTTCATCTGTTGTCATGTTGTCTTGCCATTTCCTGTTTTATTTTGAAAGGTTAACCCTCCCACTCGTTTCAGGTCACTTGCCCTTCCTCCTGTTTCACTGGTCTGATGTCTCTCCTGATTGCCTGATTGTTCCCACCTGTGTCACACTCCCTCATGTGTATAAATGTCTCGTCCTCCTCTTGTCTTGTGCCAGAGTGTCTCGTTACTTCATGTGCGTACCTCCAGCGTTCCCTTGCCATAGCATTGTCCACAGCCACAGCCACGTTTCTTGTATCTTTTTTGGCTCCATGGGAGTATTTTGATTTGTAAGTTTTCTCAGGTAAGAATAGCTTCCTAGCATCACCTCCATTGGAGCGGCTTTTGTTATACTTAGTAGTTTTTTGTTCATAGCCCCTTTTTCCCTCCGTAGACGGAGCGTTTTTGAGTTATTGATATTTTTGTTAGTTTAGAGCTCAGGTCAGTTGTGTTTTTATAGCCTGTTTGTTTCTCCTGTTTTGGACCCCTTCCCTTGTCCAAATAAATATATTGTCTTAAAATCCTGCATCTGTGTTCAGAGTCCTGTTCTGGTCGTGACAATTTTCACACAACCCGATCATGAGGAATCTGAGTGTGGCACCGCTTCACCTCCTTGAGGATGTACTGGAGTGGAAGACATGTTTACTTCCGTAAACATGGCCGCTGAATACCACTCTGGCGACCACGCTTGATGGTTTTGATACCAGGGCCTATGGCTGGGCGATATATGGAATATACTTGCTATATCGCGGGTATGTCTCTGTGTGATGTAGAAAATGACTATTTCGTGAGTATTCGTTCTCACGCAGTTGCTTTTAGCTGCGGGCATTACACTACAGGCTTTCCTCACTCTTTCTTGTCTCTCCTTCTCACAGAGACATAAAACAAGCGCACCTTCTTACATACGTCACATAATGTCGCGCGTGCAACGTCATACGCCCTCGCCGAGCAGAGAGGTTGCGGCATGGTAAAGTTAGCAGTGGCAGGTGGTGTAGGCGGAGCGGTGCGAGTGGTAATACGAGAGAGAGAAGGTGCGAATCTGGTAACAAATGGAGGAAGAATAATTCATTCCCAAGAAAAACAGCACGGGGTCCATTGTCTGGCGGTGGTTTGGCTTCAAGCGGGAAGATGTTGAACAGACAACCGTAATATGTCAAGTATGCGGCAAAAGCGTTGCTACAAAAAGTAGCAGCACTACTAATTTGTAGCATCATTTGAAAAGTCACCCGCTAGAGAATGAAGAGTGCTTGAAACTCCGCATGTCAACATCCGGCCGGTGCCACACCCACAAAATGCCCAAGCAACCAGCACTGACACAATTGAGCCTGGCGTCTTCCATTTCCAGATCGACACTGTATGAAAAAAATAGTCAAAAACAGGAGATAACGTCCACAGGAACCTACCACATAGCGAAGGACATGAACAATTTGATTTCCTATTATGCAGCTAATTTTTATTTTACAGTTTTTGAAAAATCTTGTGTGACATCATGCACAAAAGTGCACTTTATTTGTTTTAAAATATTGTAGTAGCATTGTGTACAAAAAGTGCACATTAATTTAGTGTTTTGATATGTCATCTTAGTGACACCATGCACAAAAGTGCACTTATAGCTTGTTTTAAAATGTCGCTGACAATCTTGCACTTTCTGTTTGGAAATGACGTGAATGTTTGTGCCACTGCTTAATAACTGTTTAATAAATACAGTTTTGGTAAATTGACTAAATTGTGATTTCCCTCTCTGCATGAAAGTTTAAAATTAGCATATATTAATGCAGTATGTGACAATAGTGTTTTAATGTAGATACATGGAATCATCATACTGTTGTGATTATATGCATCAAGTGTTCATTCAAGGCTAAGGCAAAATATCGCGATATATATCATGTATCGTGACATGGCCTAAAAATATCAAGATATTAATAAAAGGCCATATCGCCCAGCCCTACCAGGGCCCTCGGGAGAATTGAAGGCATCACATGGGGCCAGCAGGTCACGAACCAGACTTTGAGAGACCAAACCCAACAGCTCCAAGAATCCCGTCTCACAACAATGAGGCGGTTACGCTGCCCGTGGAACATCCTACCAATACCATCCTAGCTTTCAATCGCCAGCATGCTGACTGGAGATGACCCAGAGGCGCCCTTTGCACCCGTTGGCTGAATGTAATAGCCCAGGACCTTAAAGCCTGTAACGTGACTCTGGCACAAGCTCAACTCTTTGCCCACAATAGTGTGCCACGTTACAACAAATGTATCAGTAACACAGTGTTGTAACGTACATAAAAGTAATTAATTAGATTACCTGTTACTAGTAAAAAAAACTGTGACTAACGATGTGACTAACGGTGTGAGTAACGGCGTTATTACAAACACTGCTAAGCAGTATTTTGACTCGCCAAATTGGGAAAAGTGAGGCCGATCATGTTAGCAGACGCCTGTCTCTACAATGTTTAAACAGCTGAAACCTGCAAGTTTTTTCTTTAAACAACTTTATCTATAACAAACATGGCATTTGTAATACAGGAAGCCAGTATTTGTGTTTTTTGTCAAGTGCAAAAACGAATGAAATGGAATTAAATGAATGAATGTGTCTCCCAATACGGATAATTATACTGTGTATATCCTAGATCAAATACTTTTTTTAAAACAGGACTTTAAGACAAAACGGAGATGATCATACAAAGTATGTTTTCACGGCGGAATGATAGTGCAGCTTCAGATACAAATACAGTATGGTGAGAAAAAATGTTTTCATTAATTTTATCAAAGCAAATGAATGAGACCAAGAAGTATTTGATAGCAATGTTTTTAAGAAAGTGAATTACTATATATATATATATATATACACACACACACACAAAGTGTGAAGGTAACGCCTATATGTATATATATATTGAGACTTTAATTTTTTATAATATATATATATATATATATATATATATATATATATATAATATATATATTAGGCCGGCAACAACTAATCGATTAAATCGATTATAAAAATAGTTGGCCAATAATTTAGTCATCGATTCGTTGGATGTATGCTATGCGCATGCGCAGAGGCAATTTTTATTTAAAAAAAGAAATATATATATATATATATATATATATATATATATATATATATATATTTTTTTTTTTTTTTTATAAACCTTTATTTACAAACTGCAACATGTACAAACAGCTGAGAAACAATAATTAAAATAAGTATGGTGCCAGTATGCTGTTTTTTCCCCCCAAAAAATACTGGAAAGGATAGAAATGTAGTTGGTCTCTTTAATCCAATTATTAATCGATTAATCGAAGTAATAATCGACAGATTAATCGATTATCAAATTAATCGTTAGTTGCAGCCCTAATATATATATATATATATATATACACACACACATATATATATATATATATATATATATACACACACACACACACAAAGCGTGAAGGTAACGCCTATATATATATACATATATATAGGCGTTACCTTCACGCCTATATATATATACATATATATATAGGCGTTACCTTCACGCTTTGTGTGTGTGTGTGTGTGTGTATATATATATTTGATAATCGATTAATCTGTCGATTATTACTTCGATTAATCGATTAATAATCGGATTAAAGAAACCAACTACATTTCTATCCTTTCCAGTATTTTTGGGGGGAAAAAACCAGCATACTGGCACCATACTTATTTTGATTATTGTTTCTCAGCTGTTTGTACATGTTGCAGTTTGTAAATAAAGGTTTATAAAAAAATATATATATACCGTATTTTCCGCACTATAAGGCGCACCTAAAAACCACAAATTTTCTCAAAAGCTGACAGTGCGCCTTATAATCCGGTGCGCCTTATATATGGGTTAATATTAATATTAATTTTCATAAAGTTTAGGTCTCGCAACTACGGTAAACAGCCGCCATCTTTTTTCCCCGTAGAAGAAGCGCGCGGTGCATGCTGGGATATGTGACGTTTCATTTCCATTTGTGTGTTTATGTAAAGACCCCAAAATGGCTCCTATTAAGTGTGTTGTCTGTCTAATTATAAATAATGCAGACGAGGCGTGTTAACTGAGTTCTCAACGTTTACTCACAGCGTGCTCATAACCACATTCTAACTCCCAGCATACAACAACGCTTCTCAGGGCTACCGCGCATGCTCGTCACTATCGTTGCATGCTGGGTAGTGTAGTTGTTATATTTGCTAGCTCATAACATCACATTAAGAGACACGCTTACGCGCTTAATTCAATACTCGCCGTCATTCCGGTGGATTGACAAAAGACCTCCAGCCGCTAGATATTGGTGTCAACAGGGCATTCGAAGCTAGACTGCTAACTGCGTGGGAACAATGGATGACCGAAGGCGAACACACCTTCACTAAGACAGGGAGACAGCGAGACGGAGCCGGCCATTTTGGATCCCACATTCGCCCAACTTTTCAATTCGGACACCGAAAGAGAAGAATTCGAGGGATTTATGAATGAAGAATAACTTCAGAAAGTGAGCGTTATGTTTATTTTGTGTGTTGTGACATTAACGTTCGAGCAACATTATGTTGCTATTGCTCTGCACTATTTTGAATTTTACTATGTTTGTGATTGCACATTTGCGTACATTTTGGGAGTGAACAGAGTTGTTAGAACGCTGGTTTTTAATATATTATTAAAGTTTGACTGACCTATCTGACTGTTTTTTTGACATTCCTTTAGCGCAGTTAGATGCGGCTTACAACACGGGGCGGCTTATAGGTGGACAAAGTTTTGAAATATGCCGTTCATTGAAGGCGCGGCTTATAACCCAGGGCGCCTTATGGTGCGGAAAATACGGTATATATATATATATACATATTTCTTTTTTTAAATAAAAATTGCCTCTGCGCATGCGCATAGCATACATCCAACGAATCGATGACTAAATTATTGGCCAACTATTTTTATAATTGATATATATATATATATATATACATATACATATATATATATACATATATATATATATATATATATATATACATATATACACGTATATATATATATATATATATATATATATCGATTATAAAAATAGTTGGCCAATAATTTAGTCATCGGATGTATGCTATGCGCATGCGCAGAGGCAATTTTTATTTATTTATTTTATTTATTACTGCGATGAGGTGGCGACTTGTCCAGGGTGTACCCCGCCTACCGCCCGATTGTAGCTGAGATAGGCTCCAGCGCCCCCCGCGACCCCAAAGGGAATAAGCGGTAGAAAATGGATGGATGGATGGATATATATACATACACACACACATATATATATATATATATATATATATATATATATATATATATATATATATATATATACATACACACATACAGTACAGGCCAAAAGTTTGGACACAACTTCTCATTTCAATGCATTTTCTTTATTTTAATTAATATTTACATTGTAGATTGTCACTGAAGGCATCAAAACTATGACACCTGTGAAGTGAAAACCCTTTCAGGTGACTACCTCGTGAAGCTCATTGAGAGAATGCCAAGAGTGTGCAAAACAGTAAAAAGAGCAAAGGGTGGCTATTTTGAAGAAACTAGAATATAAAACATTTTCTCAGATATTAAACCTTGTTGTTAAGTACATAACTCCACATGTGTTCATTCATAGTTTTGATGCTTTCAGTGACAATCTACAACAGGAGTCCCCAAACTACGGCGTATCCGGCCCGCGGGAAGTCCCAAGTTTAAAAAATAAATAAATAAAGTTTTATAAATAATAATAAAAAATAATAAAAATAATAAAGTTTTTTTTTTATTTGTTTTTTTTATCTGTCCTTTCTAATCCATTTTCTACCGCTTGTTACTGCTAGCCGCTCAGGCAAATCATATGGTTGCCACCTTAATGAGCAACCTGTATTAATATTCATTTTTATGCATTTAAGTTTAAAAAAACAACTCCAAAGGCATCAATGCCTCATCTGGTGTGAAGGTTACCACCGCATGTCACTGGATGACTCATTTTCAGTTGATAGTAAATCATTACAGCTACAAGCCTATGTGTATTGTATTGTTCCCTGTGAGAAGATATACTGTCATAGAAGCAACACTTTTTGTTGTGAACAGAGCCATTGCGTCATTATGAATGCAACATCCAATTAGAGGACATGTGTTTTCTCTTGATAAGGCTCCAGGGGTGAATAGAAGTGACAAAAGGTGGCAATAAAGCTTTTTGTGACATAAATACAAAAGGGAATATATCCATCAGTTTGAGAACAGCAACCAGTTCTTCTTCATGGGAATGAATAGATGCCTTACTATTTATGATGGAGATGTCTCGGTTCTTGTAGTGCTCCGACAGTGTCAGGGAGGCTCCTTGGGCCGAAGCCACCGCCCGGACCGTGCGGGCGCTGTCCGGGCATTCCAGTTGGGAACTGGCGCCGAGCTGCGGGGCGTGGACACTCTCTGGCAGGCCGAAGGACTCTCTGGTGCGGTCCCTGCAGTAGGACTTGTACCACCACTGCACCACCGGGGTATGGGTGGAGGCTGTCTGGTACTGACACGGGAGGACCACCGACTGGAAGAGCATGGCATACTGCTGATTCTCACGCACCGTGACGTGCACGCCATCACACGCACAGGCTGAAAGACACAAGGAATAGGAATTCTGCTGGCTGTGTAAAACTTAGAAATGTTAATACCTCTGACTAATAATAATACACCTAATAATGCAGGTCATTTTGTCTTTAAATATAGAATAGAATAGAATAGAAAGTACTTTATTGATCCCTGGGGGAAATTCAGCACCACAGTTCGCTCACAATAGACAAGAATAATAATAAATAATATAATATATATAATATATTATATATAGAATATATAAATAATATAAATATATTCTACTTATAGTACATATACTCTACATTTAAGTGCAGTCAAGAATATCAATATGATAAGATCAAGAATATGGATAACTTCTTAGCAAATGTATATATATATATATATAGTGGTACCTCAACTTAAGAGTAGGGATGTCCCGATCCAGGTTTTTGCACTTCCGATCCGATACCGATATTGTTTTTGCACTTCCGATCCAATACCGATACTGACCCATACCGATACTGACCGATAATGGCCTATCCGAGCATGTATTAAAGTTTAAAGTTATTTAGCCTACTTAGTTGTCAGAATCATGTTGAAAAGGGTTTTAGTACTCTTGATAACAACTAGCCAGCTGAATTAGGTGAGTTTGAATAATACACAATGGTTGGTAACAAGAAACTGACCTGTTTATTCAAGGATAAACACAAAATAGACAAAATTATACATGACAAACAGAAATGGCATCATTGAAACAAGGGCTGGGCGATATGGCCTTTTTTTAATATTGCGATATTTTAAGGCCATATTGCGATACACGATATATATCTCGATATTTTGCCTTAACCTTGAATGAACACTTGATGCATATAATCACAGCAGTATGATGATTCTGTGTGTTTTGATTGATTGAGACTTTTATTAGTAGGTTGCACAGTGAAGTGCATATTCCGTACAATTGACCACTAAATGGTAACACCCGAATAAGTTTTTCAACTTGTACATACTATCAGATATATACTATCATCATAATACAGTCATCATACAAGATAATCACATTGAATTATTTACATTATTTATAATCCAGGGTGTGGAGGGGGGCGCCGGATGTAAGTGTCAAAAAGACAGCCAAAAGAGTTTGATATGAGAATAAATCTAAAGTTAAAATATAGGGTAGAAATGCATCAATTTGCAGGAAATGTAGTCTTGACTTTCAACATTTTCTTTTAAGGCTTGCATGTCTACATTAAAACATTCTTCTTCATACTGCATTAATATATGCTACTTTTAAACTTTCATGCAGAGAAGGAAATCACAACTAAAAAAATCACTAATTTTTTCATACGGTGTTGATCTGGAAATTTTTGCCTCTGCATTTTGATGATGTGGACGTGTGGCACCGAACGGAGATAAGCGTCTCGACAGACGTTATAATATTTGAACAATGATGACGAAAACTGTTTTCTCTGTCGTGTCGGTGTGTCGAAAATTGTTATGCGCTTATTTTTTTATTTGATTTTGTGCGTGGCATATAATTGCTATGCGCAGAGGACGTTTAAACAGTGCGCAATTGCACAAGCGCGCACCTTAGAGAGAACGTTGGTCACACAGCTGCGCTAGCATCACAGCTAACGTTAGCCATGCTGCTACCTCTCTGCTCGGGGAGGGCTTATACGTATGTGACGTATGACGTGACAGTATGTGACGTGTGTAAGAAGGTGCGCTTGCTGTCTGTAAGAATGAGACACAGGAAAGAGTGAGAAGAGCCTGTCGTGTAATGCCAGCAGCTAAAAGCAACTGCGTGAGAATCCACAGACCTGTGGATGTGTTGAAGGTGTGCTGGAAAATGCGGAACGGAAATTATAGGGCGCAGCAGAAAACTGGAATGTACTATTTAAATAGGTGCGTTGGAAAACACGGAGCAGAGTTTTTTTTAACTGGATCTGGATCGGCATTTTCCCATGCCTTGCCGATACGCATTTCTTTGCAAATATCGGCGGCCGATCCGATCCAAATATCGGATCGGGACATCCCTACTTAAGAGTGCCCCAACTTAAAAGTGTTTTGAAATAAGAACTGTTTCTCAACTAAAAAAATGTGAGTTTCAAACATCCCCACCATTAGTTAGCGTAGCAAGTGTCACAGTGAACCTTGTAGGACACACAAACATCCGCTCTTACTCGCTAGCTATAGCTAGAGAGGGACATAACTTTGTTTTTCCAACCATGGGAAAAAAGAAAGCGAGAGTGAAGGACAGCGCTGAGAAGAAAAAGTGGATGATATTCATTGAATTGAAAAAATAAATCATCAAAAACATGATTGAGCATGTTGTTGGCGAAGCAATGGCAAAGCATATCACTGCTATAGTCTAAACCAGTGTTTTTCAACCTTTTTGGAGCCAAGGCACATTTTTGTCATAAAAAAAATACAGAGGCACACCACCAGCTGAAAATGTTAAAAAATTAAACTCCACCAGGTTGTCGTGCCTTATTTTGAGTTTGTTGTTGTTTGTTTGTAGTGCTTTAGTTCCTGTCTAAGGGCAGCATGGTGGAAGAGGGGTTAGTGCATCTGCCTCACAATACGAAGGTCCTGAGTAGTCTTGGGTTCAATCCCGGGCTCGGGATCTTTCTGTGTGGAGTTTGCATGTTCTCCCCGTGACTGCGTGGGTTCCCTCCGGGTACTCCGGCTTCCTCCCACCTCCAAAGACATGCACCTGGGGATAGGTTGATTGGCAACACTAAATTGGCCCTAGTGTGTGAATGTGAGTGTGAATGTTGTCTGTCTATCTGTGTTGGCCCTGCGATGAGGTGGCGACTTGCCCAGGGTGTACCCCGCCTTCCGCCCGATTGTAGCTGAAATAAGCTCCAGCGCCCCCCGTGATCCCAAAGGGAATAAGCGGTAGAAAATGGATGGATGGATGGATAGTTCCTGTCTTGCGCTGTTATTTTGGTGACCCTTCCTGTTTTGTTGGTGTTCTCCTGTAGCAGCTTCACGCCTTCCTTTGAGTGCTATTGCCCGCACCTGCTTTGTTTTCGCAATCAAGACTATTTAAGTTGTGCGTACGCCATCCTTCTTTGTGGGGACATTGTTGATTGTCATGTCATGTACGGATGTGCTTCGTGGACGCCGTCTTTGCTCCACACGGTGTAAGTTTTTGCTGTCATCCAGCATTCTGTTTTTGTTGACTTTGTAGCCAGTTCAGTTTTTCTTTTGTTTTACATAGCCATCCCTATGCTTCAGTGTCTTTTCCTAGCGGGACTTGCCTTTTGTTAATTTTTGGTTTAAGTGTTACATACCCTTTTACCTGCACGCTGTCTCCCGCTGTGCTCTGCATATTGGGATCACGACAAACCATCCTCGACGCGTTCCGACTTCTACAAAGCAATAAACTACCTGCTGCCACCTACTGATATGGAGTATTACATAGTTACCCTGCCAAGCTCTACACAGCACAGGCACTAGACAACGGCACATTATTGTGATTATTGATTTGCAAAAAATATTTTTTGGACCAATTAGGTAAAGTTGCATAATTTCCCACGGCACACCAGATGATATCTCACGGCACACTAGTGTGCCGCGGCACAGTGGTTGAAAATCACTGGTCTAAACCGTACTGAAGCAGAATAAGGCTGCTTCTACAGCAGTGTTTTTCAACCTTTTTTTGAGCCAAGTCACATTTTTTGCATTGAAAAAATCCTGAGGCACACCACAATCAGAAGTCATTAAAAGATGAAACTCAGTAGCCGATATTGACAATAAAAAGTCGTTCTCGCAATTGTTGGATATGAATTCAAACCATAACCAAGCATGCATCACCATAGCTCTTGTCTCAAAGTACCGTATTTTTCGGACTATAAGTCGCAGTTTTTTTCATAGTTTGGCCGGGGGTGCGACTTATACTCAGGAGCGACTCATGTGTGAAATTATTAACACATTACCGTAAAACATCAAATAATATTATTTAGGACGCTAATAAATAAACAAAGAGGAGGTGCAAACAAATAGTGTCTAAGGCAACCAAACGTAAACGAAAAAGGAAAGAGGGTAGAGAACGGAAACAGACTTTAACAGAGGAAAAAAAGCTACTAAACATAAATCAAGACATGACCCGGGCAACGGATCATGACAATACATGCATTATTATTATTATGTATTATCATTACATCACTGGTTAATTTGGTCTCCAAAAATAATGGCAATAATATCGTTTATCGGTAATAATTGGTTGGTCAATGTATCGTCGAGCAAAATTTGTTATCGGCCCCGGCCTACCATCAATAATATTAAATGTTGTAGACAGTTCCCACTAAACACTCCCGACATATCAGACCATGACATGACTTGTGCAACAATAAGATTGTGTTTCTACTGGCCACAAAGAAAAAAGCCTGTTCCAAAACTAGACATAGAAAAACTCTGAAGTAGCTGGATGTTTCCAGATAACCTCGCAGAACTGATTTGCTGGCCTTGAATCAGAAACCGACTTCGAAAACATACACAAAGCTAAATGTAATGGTATAAATGATGCCTCCAAGGAAACGCTTCCAAGGAACACTGAAACCATTCTGGAATAAATGTCACAGCAAACCAAACCAGCAATCTCTAACAAACACAAAATTAGAAAAGAAAATGGTTCGTCATCTATGCAAAATAAGATAGCTAAAGCTGAATCCAAGAAGCTTGTGAAAAAGTTCAACAACTTTGCACCACATAAAATGTATAATGAGGCATTGAAAAGTCGATCTAGTACAGAGGTCGGCAACCCAAAATGTTGAAAGAGCCATATTGTACCAAAAATACAAAAACAAATCTGTCTGGAGCCGCAAAAAATTAAAAGCCATATTACATACAGATAGTGTGTCATGAGATATAAATTTAATTAAGATGACTTAAAGGAAACTAAATGACCTCAAATATACCTACAGCTGAGGCATAATGATGCAATATGTACATATAGCTAGTCTAAAAAGCATGTTAGCATCGATTAGCTTGCAGTCATGCAGTGACCAAATATGTCTGATTAGCACGCTATACAAGTCAATAACATCAACAAAACTCACCTTTGTGCATTCACGTTAAAAGTCTGGTGGACAAAATGAGACAGAAAAAGAAGTGGCATAAAACACGTCCTAGAAAGTCGGAGAAAGTTATACATGTAAACAAACTACGGTGAGTTCAAGGACCGCCAAAACTAGTAGGAAAAAACGGTGCCCGCCAAATACTCGAATCAGTGAAGCATGTTTAATATAAACAGTGTGCTTTATAACAATTAGGGAGGTTTGTGTCATGTTTGCCCTCCTACAGAAACCATATTAAAACAAAAAAATATATTTTTTTCCCCTCATCTTTTTCCATTTTTCATACATTTTTGAAAAAGCTCCAGAGAGCCACTAGGGCGGCGCTAAAGAGCCACATGCGGCTCTAGAGCCGGGGGTTGCCGACCCCTGATCTAGTAGTACGCCAAAGAATCACTTAATTAAATATTCAAACACGGTGTTACTGTTCAAACTATGTGTCATGTTACAGTGGCCAACAATAATAAAAATACTTCTTAAATAAAACCTATGCCTACTACGCTACTGTATTTTAATGTTGGTCATTATCGTGGTACTTGGAGAGCAGTTCCAGTCCCCCCACGTAAAACGAAGTCACGCACAGGCATCCTCCATGGAGGGATACACCCCTACCAGGAGGACCGTCATACTCCTTCGAGTGACCGCCGATGATGATAATGATGACTTGGAGAGCAATATTTTTTCTGAGGTGTTGCATGGTGAAAAAAGTTTGAGAACCTCTACAGAGAACAATGGCACTGGTTGTAATTTAAATGTAAACACAACATTCCATCCATCCATCCATTTACTACCGCTTATTCCCTTCGGGGTCGCGGGGGGCGCCGGAGCCTATCTCAGCTACAATCGGGCTATGCTGTTAAATTAAACTTAGCCTTTTGCACCAAGAAACAAACTTCTGGCACGTAGATAACGTGCAGGAGTTTTGTGTGTATTTTAGCGGGGAGGGTTCCGGGGTCAGGAGGGTTAAATTCCAGTGCGTATGCGTGGGAGGCAGGGGGTAGTCATCACAAGGGGGGATAAAGCAGTGGCAGACACTTGTGTGGGTGCTTTCTGCTGTACATCTACTTAGTTGAATTAAGGTGGGGCAGGAAGTTTCTGTAAACACAACTCAAAGGCAGGAAACAACAACAAATGAGGAGTATTTATCGACAAAAAAAGACTGTCTTGATATACGTCCACCATAAATGTCTCATTCAGTATCTAAGGACAGGATATGTGAGGATTTTGGGAACAGTAAATCCCTCCAAGTTTCCCCTTTGTTTCATTTGTTATGGGCCGCCCCATTGTTAATAAGCCTCCCCCCCGCCCCCAGCCCACCACTTCTCCTGTCCCACTTGAAGACCAGAAAGGAGGGAGGAGCTCCCCCACTTCCGACCAATAGGAAGCCGTATCCAGGCCCCAGCTGAGGGAGAACAGACCAATTGACGGCGAAATATTTTAACTGTTATATCCTCACTATTACAATCAAGTGTGAGCAACCATCATTTCAAAGAGACACTTCAAGTATTGTTTACACCAGGTGTGAACCTATTATAATATAGCAGGACAGTCCATGGTGCGACCCTAAGGGCTATTTGCATCCCACAGCATTTTTTTTATTGGACCTCGGCATGTTCTGAAAGTACAATGAAACAAATTCAACAAAAAAGAACAAAAAGGTGTTTTGTAAAAGCTGACATTCAGGTTGTTGTATTATTTTCACAATATAACTTCTTAGCATATGTACCTCAGATTGGTTTTAGCTGGTTTTATATACAAACTTTGCAGCCTGCAGCCAATTTCTATTAACAATATTGAACAATAAAAAATACAGCAGAAATGAAAATAATGTAACAACAAAGGGTAGAAATGTTGCTACTACAGTTTTTTTCCATTTGCTTACACACAATTGTACTAACTGTGTGTCTTTTTTCAAAATATATACACACTTTCCAAACACCACATACAATTTTCTTAATTCCTAGATCATTTGCAAAATGACACACTTTTGGTCAAAACATATAACATATATTCATCAAAATAAAGCAAGCATTTGTAACAATGTCACTCACACAGACTTTAAATGATAAGACACTATTGGAGTGAGTTACCCAGAACCCATTTGTAAAAATCCCTATTTTACTATAAGAAATCACATGTTTGGGGCATTTTGCCCGACCTTTTTAGCATATGTGATGAATGATTACTGTAACTTGACTAAATATATTGGCAAATCCATAGCAATCGTCATTGTTTATTTTGAAGTGGGCCTATACGTAAGGACCTAAGAGAAAGTAAAAATATCCTGTAATCTTTTCAAGAAGTGCTCAACAATGATGCTGCAAACTGAAATTATGTATTTTTACCACAGTCAGGTAAAGTAACATATCACAGTAGTCAACAATGACATGCTTTACAAATTAAAATCTGAGACACATAAAAAGATTCGAAAAAAAATCTGGAGATATATAAAAATGACAGCATAGAGTATAGGCGACATGTGCAGACTTAGGCAACATCAACTCTATGAAAGAACATACTCAAAAGCCTTAGTTACTGATTCTAATCATCACCTGCCCGTCTAGCTGGATCAGGCCATAGTATCTCATCCACATCACATGTGCAAGATGGGAAGGTGTGTGTAAAGCATTGTGTAATATTTTGCAAAAACTGTGAAGCATAGTCTATGCCTAATATTAGGCAAATCTGCACAGTGGTTTTGCTTACTGTGTGTACACTTTGTTAACTGTGTGAAAATGTTAAATTTAGTGTGTAAGCAATTGGAAAAAACTGTAATATGACTAATATTATGCTTTGTTACTTATATTACAAAGCTTTAAATATACTGTATTTATGTATGTTTGTTTGTGCATCCCTGTAACATAGTCAATATTCTAATTTAAACCACCAGATGTGTTCCACGGCAAAAAAAGGGGAAAGAGTACAAGCAACATGTTTCCTGTCAGTCTTTTCCTCTTCCAGGCAGTCAACATTTCCTGCGTTTACTATGTTGAGCATTCCTAAATATTGACTCACTCCTTCAACAAAAAGTTAGTAAGACTTGACTTTTTTTTTTTACATTTCAATAACGTGGCGTGTCAATTCAAAGAAAAGGCGTTTTGTGGTCCATTTTTTGTTTTAAAGATACAAAGTGCATCAGCAACATGTGCACTATATTGCACTGATTTCTGTTTTATTCATGGTAAATGTGCACATTACTATGTCAAGTAATGGATAGTTCTATTGCAGGGGTGACGAACTTGTTTTTATTGTGGGCCACATAGCAATTATGGTGGCCCTCAGAGGGGCGCCTGTAATGTGAATATACATCAATATTTGCAAAGGCAACTCTCTTTGATTATTATGCCTTACAAACAGATCGATGGATAACTTGCGTTGAAATAGTAAGTCAAGGAGACATGCAGATATTTATGTATTTATTTTTGAGAACCAAAAATGCTTGAAACATCTTGTTGCATGATCAGTTATATTAAAGTGTAAAAATTATGCAACTGCATGCAGAACAAATACATTTAGCCAGAAAGTGCTTTATTATTTCCGGCCTTTCACAGGCTACATAAAATAATGTGGCGGACCACATAAACGATGTGGCGGGGGCCATTTTAATTGATGTGGCGATCTAGAGGCCTTGAGTATGATTCTTGTGTTTTATTGACGTTGTATAAAAAAATTCTTAAATTTTTTTTTTATTAAAAAAATCAAACAATGTAGCTCTGTGCAATTCACGCCAAGCTAAATGCAATCAATATTTTATTATAACATTATTTTCAGATTAATTTAGTATTTGTATTTATTTATAGTTAATTTCAATGTTTACGTGTTTGACACATTTTAATAAGAACATTAACGTTTTTTTACTCTACTTGATACAATTTTTATATTGAAATATTGTTAATATGCCTACTATTTTATATTCTTCTTTTTTAATCCACACAATGTATTTATTTATGTGTACTTTATACATTATTTTGTGGTATTTTTACTACAATCCAATAGTGTTTTATAATTTTATTTTATATTCTATTATTATGCTATTGTATGGTTATTATTTAGTTACTTAATTTGTGCCACACCTATCCGCATTTCTTTGTATAGTATTTAACTGCATATGTGATTTATTATTATTTTCTATTATATGATGATTATCATTAGTTTAATATGCTGTTTTGCTGTAGTTTAATACAGAATGACGTCATTATAGGCGCTTACGTCACAGGCAACTCTTAAACTATGTGGTACTCGTTATGATGCTAAAGTATGCATTACACATGGTTTATAGAAACTTTGATATGGAAAGAGTGAGTTAAAAAGCAAAGTTTTAAAGACAATCATCGTTTGGTAGTGAAGAGGTTAACAAACGGTTACTTCAACCTGTTGCGATGCAGCACGGGCGAAGTCATTTCAGTGAATAATAACAAAAAAAACGACGACCACACTTACCAAAAGCTGCCACCAGAAGAGCCAGGCGATAAAAGTTCATTATTTAAACCCGCTTTGACGGTCAGGAGCAGTTAGTTGGCATATTTTCCCTCCTCTTTGTCGGTAGACTTGAGTGAAGGAGGACTCCCGAGCTAAGTAACCAACTAACGGGACTGTACCACTTTACACAGGGGAGGGGAGTCCATTATTCTTTCAGAATAATACCACCACAATGGTTAAAAAAAAAAAAAAAAAAAAAAAAGCTAATCTTTTTGACTCGTTTCTTCGGTTAGGTCCTTTAATAGTGAAAAGTAAGTACGTTGTCTAAAATAATTTAGACTGTTTAAAAATGCATTGTGTCTGTACTCTGTCGCTTCAATACTGATGAGCAGTTTGTCCACACCTGCTACCTCAAAATTAAGGATTAACTATAACTCCATAGTGTTTTTAATACACTTTTTTTATTAGGGGTGTAAATCTTTGAGTACCAAACGATTCGATCCGCCCCTATTCCTATTCCTGGGGTGACGATTGAATTCAGAACAGATTAGGGTTGTACGGTATAGTACCGCGATACTAATTAATCATATTCTGTACTATACCGCCTTTGAAAAGTACCGGTCCGCAATGTAAACAAACGCCATTGGTGGATCTACACCTGACATCCACTGTAATGATATTTAAACTGTACAGGAGCGTATCTAGACGATACTACTATGATTACGTCAATATTTTTTGGCATCAAAACATCTTCTTTCGTTTAAAAAAAAGTTATATTATGTTTATAAACTCAGGAAATATGTCCCTGGACACATGAGGACTTTGAATATGACCAATGTATGATCCTGTAACGACTTGGTATCGGATTGATACCCAAATTTGTGGTATCGTACAAAACTAATGTAAAGTATCAAACAACAGAAGAATAATTGATTATTACATTTTAACAGCAGTGTAGATAGAACATGTTAAAAGAGAAAGTAAGCAGATATTAACAGTAAATGAACAAGTAGATTAATAATTCATTTTCTACCACTTGTCCTTAATAATTTTGACAAAATAGCAGAATGGAAAATGACACAATATGTTACTGCATATGTCAGCAGCTAAATTAGGAGCCTTTGTTTGCTTACTTACTAATAAAAGACAAGTTGTCTCGTATGTTCACTATTTTATTTAAGGACAAAATTGCAAATAGGAACATATGTTTAATGTACCGTAAGATTTTTTTGGTAAAATAAAGCCAATAATGACATTTTTTGTGGTCCCTTTTATTTAGAAAAGTACTGAAAAGTACTGAAAAGTACCAAAAAACTTTTGGTACCGGTACCGGTACCAAAATATTGGTTACAAGAGAACACTAATACACACACACCGAGCAATGTAAATCGGCGCCTATGCTTGTGTCGGTACTCTGTAGCTTTAATACTAATGAGCTGTTTGTCCACACCTGCTACCTCAAAATTAAGGATTAACTATAATTCCATAGTGTTTTTAATACACTTTTTTATTAGAGGTGTAAATCTTTGGGCACCCAATTCCGATTCCTGGGGTGATGATTGAATTCAGAACAGATTAGGGTTGTACGGTATACCGGTATTAGTATAGTACCGCGATACTAATTAATCATATTCGGTACTATACCGCCTCTGAAAAGTGCCGGTCCGCAATGTAAACAAACACCATTGGTGGATGTACACCTGCCATCCACTGTAATGATGAGGAGGAAGACGGCACAGACAGGAGGGACGTCGTTTAACTCTTATGTTTAATTATTATATACACACAATATATATTAATCAGAAATAAAGTGTACGAACTAATCCAAATAGGTGTGTGGTATGCGACTATGTGTGGGGATTAACTGTAGTGTGTTACCCGTAGTGTTGAGCGAGAGGCGGAAGTCCAAGAGGGGCAGGGCTGGCTCGGAGGTCCGTGAGCAGACGTGAGATCGAGGGTAGGAGAGAGGCGTCAAAGTCAAAGTCGGGAGGTCGAGATCCAAGATGCAGCCAGGGAACCAAAGGGAACGCGGGGAGAAGAAACGCACAGCTTGTGACGTGGGAACGAAGGCAGGCTGCAGGGAGGCGACAAGGAGGACAAGAGACAAATGAACACGACAGCGGAGAAACACAGAGAGTGAAAGAGTACGCATTCGTTCTGGCCCGGGATAGCAGGTTGTGTCGGCTTATGAAGGCAGGTCTCATCATCGGCTTCAGGTGTGTTGATTGCCGGCGATTGATTGCAGCTGCTTGCTGCAGCCGGATTGGCACACACAACACAACGCACACATGAATGTGCACTGACGTGCACCCAGGTCATGACATACAGGAGCGTATCTAGTCGATAGTACTATGATTACGTCAATATTTTTTGGCATCACATCTTCTTTCGTTTTAAAAAAATGTATATTATGTTTATAAACTCAGGAAATATGTCCCTGAACACATGAGGACTTTGAATATGACCAATGTATGAGCCTGTAACTACTTTGTGGTATTATCCAAAACTAATGTAAAGTATCAAACAACAGAAGAATAAGTGATTATTACATTTGAACAGAAGTGTAGATAGAACATGTTAAAAGAGAAAGTAAGCAGATATTAACAGTAAATGAACAAGTAGATTAATAATTCATTTTCTACCACTTGTACTTAATAATTTTTACAAAATAATAGAATAAAAAATGACACAATATGTTGCGGCGTATGTCAGCAGCTAAATTAGGAGCCTTTGTTTGCTTACTTACTGATAAAAGACAAGTTGTCTTGTATGTTCACTATTTTATTTAAGGATAAACTTGCAATAATAAACATATGTTTAATGTACACTAAGATTTTAGTTAAAATAAAGCCAATAATGCAATTTTTTATGGTCCCCTTTATTTAGAAAAGTAGCGAAAAATATTGAAAAGTAGCAAAATAATTTTGGTACCAAAATATTGGTATCGGGACAACACTAGAACAGATTCTCGATTCAATTCTCACAATGTATTATTTCACGGGTTCTTAACCTTTGTGACTTCGGGGCCCAACTTTTCCTCTACAGCGGACCCATAGGCGCCGATCCCGTTGGTGCTTCGGGGCCTGAGCACCCACGGACAATGCCGAGCACCCACGTAGGATTGATGGCAAATTCTTTCTCACCACCAAGCAAAAACCGCGCATGCTCAGAAAAGAAGCGTCAGATTTACCGCCCATCCGAGCACCCACTGGCAGAAATGTAGATCGGCGCCTATGCCACTCAAATATTAACACTGAATTAATAATCTTACTCTTGATTTTTTGTATTCAATTATTACGTTTAACCTACTTAGAGTTTAACAGGTTAATAACCTTGTCAAATAATATGTAAGCATGTGTTAATCACAAAGATTATTATTTATTTAACACATAAACATTAGGCTTAGGTCAAGCTGATAAGTACTAACCAAATACACTGCATAAGAAAGGACTTGTGAATAACTTAAGAAAAATACATTTACACATAATTATGCAGGGCTAAAATAAACTAATTTAATAATAATGAATATGTTTCTTAATTAAACTGTCAACAAAATTAAAGTGCAAATGAAAATACAGCTTCAACACTGTAGTCACAATTTTTGCGCTTAAGAAACTTTTCTACGACTTTAGCTCCAGACCTCTTCTGTTTGTTTGATATTGTCATTACTGCCACGAGTGGTGGAAATGTGTATTACAACTGAGTAACGCTGCAGCCCATACAGACCACAGCTGAGAAACAGATATTTTTTGTCGGGCCCCTAGGAGTTGCTCGCAGTGCAACAAAGCCCCATGGTTAAAAAGCACTCTATTATTTGGTATAATAGCTATAATGAAACTTTTTCAAAACAAGTTACAGGTAGGAAAAGCTCCTTCTGGTTGCATTGAGATGGCCGAGAAACGTCTTTTTAAAAATAGATTCTTGTTAAAAAAATGTTGTTGTTTTTTCAATCGATATTTAAAAATTAGAAAACAATTTAGAATCAGGATGAATAAGAATCGCGATTTGGATGTGAAATTTTTTTTTTGTACACCCTTACTTTTTACACTGTAAGTCTGCACAGAGTTGATAATTGATATCAGATATCACAAGCAACAACGTAACATTAAAGGGGAACTGCAATTTTTTGGAATTTTGCCAATCGTTCACAATCATTATGTGAGACATGACGACAAATGATAGATATAGATATACATTTTTATAATTTTTGCTATATATATATATATATATATATATATATATATATATATGTGTGTGTGTATGTATTTTTTTTATTTTTTTTTTTTTTTTTTTTTTTGCATTCTAAATATTAAGTAAATGCGATCAAAAGTTCACTTACAATGGCGCCCATGGGAGCCGTGCAATTCTGCTTATAAATCTTATAAAGTGTCCCAACTTGTCAGATTATATCCTCAGCCATCTACTTTTCAGGTGAGAGGCGTGATTTATGATCTACAATAAACTTACAGGGAGCAAGGAAGCGAGGAAGCCTGTACTTTTGCATAAAAAATGTAATTCTCAGGCTCTAAAACCGGGGTGTCAAACGTACGGCCCGCGAATAGGTTTTATCCGGCCCGCGGGATGAGTTTGCTAAGTATAAAATTTAGCAAAATATTAAATTTTTGAATTTAAGAAACTGCTGTTCTAAATGTGTCCACTAGATGTCGCAATAGCAATCCTTTGTCTCTTTGTAGATGATCCTACATATGTAAAAAAAATAAACCACATGATGTTAGTGCACCAGTCGAGGAAAATTAGCAAACTACATAAATAACATTGTGTAATTTGATATTATTTTTTAAAATCTGATTTAACCCCCAATTCCAACCCTTGATGCTGAGTGCCAAGCAGGAAGGTAACGGGTCCCATTTTTGTAGTCTTTGGTATAACTTGGCCGGGGTTTGAACTCACAACCTACTGATCTCAGGGCGGACACTCAAACCACAAGGCCACTGAGCAGAAATATCAACATGTCTTTATTTTTAAGTCATCGTGCCGTGATTTTACCAGTCCGGCCCACTTGGGAGTAGATTTTTCTCCATGTGGCCCCCCATCTAAAATGAGTTTTACACCCCTGCTCTAAAATGTACTTTACCTACGAACAAACTTCCAAAACGACATTTTCTTTCATATAATTTTCCAGTTAAAAAAGATCTGTGTACATGTGATTATTATAACTTTATTAAAAATGTATATTGCAGGTTTTTTCAAAGCATTGTCCAACACAGAATTTGTCAAGGCTGGCCATGATAAGTGACATAAGACATTGAAGCAATTCAAATAAATCATTGAAAACATTGTTTTAATTGAAGAAAGAAGAATTAGAGCAGTTGTGTTATAGCTTAGATTTCTTGTTGAATTTGAAAAAAATAGAGTGTATAAATCTGCATGGAACCAAATTTTCATAGTATAGCTGTACAGTAGTTGTTAAAACAGGCATGTTAAAAAAAAAAAAGATATATTAAAACAGAATTTAGTGACATTCTTTTATATATGTACTGTACTTTTATTTATCAACAATTAGGGCTGTAATGGTACATACGGTACAAGTTTAGAGCCCTATTTCCCCTTTTGCGCTTAAGTGTTTTATTATGGCTGGAGCCCCTAAAGCAGTGGTTCTTAACCTTGTTGGAGGTAGAACCCCACCAGTTTCATATGCGAATTCACCGAACCCTTCTTTAGTGAAAAATAAAATGTTTTTTTTTTTCAAATTCAAGAAAAAGTCATGTTTTTTTACTGGTGCACAAAATGAACCGTGCATGAACATCACCTTGTTCAAAGAACAAAACCAACACAGTGCATGAACTCACAACAAATTACACACCTTACACACATTACCATGGACATAACGTGGACCCCGACTTCAACAAGTTGAAAAACTTATTCGGATGTTATCATTTAGTGGTCAATTGTACGGAATATGTACTGTACTGTGTAAACTGTACTGTTTCATATCATGTATTCTCTTCCTTTGCAATCTACTAGTAAAAGTTTCAATAAATCAATCAAAAAACCTGCATATCAGATGGAAAATTAGAGGGAACATTGTTTGGGGGTATCCATAATACGCTGATGGGAGAAGTTTTTATTTACACGATAAGTCGGATGTGTCTTTACCTCCGTGGCAGAGGCTCCGCCGAACCCCTGAGGCCGACTCACCGAACCCCTAGTGTTCGATCGAACCCAGGTTAAGAACCACTGCCCTAAAGGGACAAGAAGGGAAAAAAATGTTTTGCGAGATCTCGCAATACTTTTTGTGAGATCTCGCAATACTTTTTACGAGATCTCGCAATACTTCTTGCGAGATCTCGCAAAAGTTTTTTTTCCTAAGTCAGTGAACCGGAAGTATAACAAACACAGGGATGGTGAACCGGAAGTGAAACAGACAATGCGATGGAGGAGCCAACCCATCATCCGTAGGAGAAGTTTATAGATTTCTATTTTAGTATTGGCCTTACATATAAAGACATCAAATCGTAGTATGGCACACGGACAAAGCTTAACCTATTGTTACTATAACAATCTACAAGGTTAATGTAGGTTGCTTCTCTTTCTTCCCCTCCATTGTTCTGCATTCTTTCGTATCTCAAGTTATCATTACGTATATGTATTGTTGCATTTGAACAACTGTATTGTTGATAATAAAGGTAAAGTATTGATATTGTTCATTATCAATAGCACCATTTCTATTGGTATTTGTATTGCTCCATCTGTAGTGTAATAATGCTCATTGTCATTTCTGTATTATTTTTTATTTTTGCTAACTGCTTATTTGCTATTACTTTTACCATCATATTTGTACATGTCGTATTTGCTGATGTTGCTTTATTGTTGTTGTTGTTGTGTTTACTGTTGTTGTTGTTTTTGTCTCTCTGTCTAATCCCCCTCTTGTCCCCACAATTTCCCCCTCTGTCTTCTTTTTTCTCTCTCTTTCTATCCCCTCCTGCTACGGCCCGGCTGCACCAAATGATAATATAAATACATTTAATAAAGTCAAATACAAATAAGGCAACAAGAGAAGTATCCTACACTTCTCTTTTGGGGTGGTATAGCTCGGTTGGTAGAGCGGCCGTACCAGCAACTTGAGTGTTGCAGGTTCGATCCCCGCTTCCGCCATCCTAGTCACTACCGTTGTGTCCTTGGGCAAGACACTTTACCCAGTGCCACCCACACTGGTTTAAATGTAACTTATATATTGGGTTTCACTATGTAAAGCGCTTTGAGTCACTAGAGAAAAGCGCTATATAAATATAATTCACTTCACTTTTGTAAAGTAAATCTGAACAGCCGACATGGGCATCTGCATCAACTATATGATTTGCCTGAGAAGCTGGACAGGACAAAAAAAAAAAAAAAAAAAAAAAAAAAAATCGTAGTATGGTCCCACAACAGAGCACAGATGATGGGTAGGCTCCCGCATGCTCCCGCTCCTCCACAGCTGTGTCTGTTTCAATTCCGGTTCACTGACATCGGAAAAAAAACTTTTGCGAGATCTCGCAAAAAGTATTGCGAGATCTCGCAAAACATCCATGTCCCTTTAGGGGCTCCGTAATTATGCGCTTGAAGTTATGCACGTTTCTTTTATTCATTTCCTCCCATCCAGCTTTCGGACACGTCCACCAAGTGCGTAAAGTCGTTAACCAATCAATCGATCACAATTTATTTGTATAGCCCTTAAACACAAGTATCTCAGAGGGGTTCACGAACCACAACGACGTCCCCTGATCTCAACCCACATCCGAATTGTTATATCTATGATAATATAAATGTTTGAAGGCAGGCTCTTTACTAATGAGGCAGACTTTGCCATGACGCCTTTTTTTTTGGTTGGGTGAAAATTGTGGAGAATTGAGTTTAACCAACAATTGAATCTTCTGTAAAAGATAACACTTTCAATTTGAAAAGACAGTATCAGTCCAGTCTTGTGTTGTCATGGTGATGTAACAGCCAATAAAAACTTTAATTTACTAAAAATAAGATAATCATTCTCTATTACTGTTGCAATTGTCACAAATCATTAAAGTTAAGCAATTGTATGTTCTGCAGTTAGTTCCCATAAACTAACCGAACTGTGACCTTGAAAACGAGGTACGTACAAAACCGGCGCACCACTATCATCAAACTAATAACGTCAGCTAGCAGTCATAGACGTCATCAAGGCGATCCCGACTTCCACCGTAGCGATCGCGGGGTTCGTCGAGCCTATCGCGACTTCCTCTGTACTGGTTACGTTCTTCAAGGCGGTCTCGGCTGCCGCCGTAACGATCGCGCTCGTCGTCCAGCCTGTCTCGACTGTGGCGATTACGCTGCTCGTCGAGCCGGTCGCGACTTCCGCCGTAGTGTCCGCGCTGATCGTCGAGCCTGTCGCGACTACCCCTGCACTCATCGCGATTGTCGAGGTGTTCTCGAGACCCGCCGCGACCGTTGCGATCGAGCTGCTCATCGAGGCGATCGCGACTCCCGCCGTACTCTTTCCGGACTTCGAAACGTTTTTCGTCAAGATGATCGCGACTGCCGCGGCGGGGATCCTGATAACGCTGAGCGCCGT
Source organism: Nerophis lumbriciformis (assembly GCF_033978685.3). NCBI lineage: Eukaryota > Metazoa > Chordata > Actinopteri > Syngnathiformes > Syngnathidae > Nerophis > Nerophis lumbriciformis. The sequence goes on from NC_084560.2 coordinate 30,361,645, forward strand.
CGCCACTGTTGTTTTCTCTGCTGCTATCGTAACCACCATGATGATCTTCTGTGTCTTGAGGAACAGCATCTTTGTATTCGGCCTTCTCGGTCACGCCACTGGACTCTTCGTCCTGGTACTGCCTCACAGCTTCAGTAGCGTCTTTGTCGGAAAATTCCATTTCTCTGTGGGGGAAAAAAATGCAACTGTGAATTTTGACAACTAATTCAGGGTATCTGCCATCATCACAAAAACAAACATGAACAACCTGACATACCCTTTAGCATTCTTATCTTTTTTGCCTCTTTTCTTGCAGAAGCAGTAGACGACGATTCCAAGAACCAGCAATCCGGCAAGGACACCTCCGATTATACCTGCCGTAGCTCCCATGTTTGAGCTGGCTGGAAGAAAATGTATCTTCTCATTATTTAAATCCTATCATTGTGAGAATAATTGTATCTAAGTTATCACAAAACTTTGTGTTAGTAGCTGCATATCAACCATAGTGGTCCGATTTTTGCAGCTTTTATTACTTCTACATGGGCGTTAAAATGCTGCTAATTAGCTGCTGGTGTGAAATGCCGTTTACAATGACCTCATCAGTGGTAATGTGGTTTTCTTGAGTTAACCTGCCCCAAAAAGTCAGGCAAAGAACGAATTGCACAAAAATCTAAGCAATTTTTCCGAAAATAAATAATGTATATCTAATAATTTTGTTCCACACACCCATAAATACGAACACAAAACACGTTTTACAGAAAAATAGTTTTGGTTTTACGTGCAGAAAACAATATTATCTACATACAAATTTAGAATAAAAAAAAACACTTTTGGCAAAGACGGCGATGAGCGGAGAAGAGGAAGGAAGGAGGGAGCCACAAGGATGTCTTTTTCGAGTTATTTCTTGACGTCACTAATTTTTCTCACTTTTTTTTATCAAAGTGATGGCATTCGCAACCTTTTTTTGGTGCCAAGGTGGATATTTTGCAGTCGTATTCAATAAAAAAGCAGATACTGAGTCACCAATTTGTAGGATTTTCTTTAGTTTTGTTTGAACACTCTATTTTTCAAAATGATACGCAGGCGAACAAAGTAGTTTGTTACACAAAATGTTAGGCCATAATTACGTTTGCAGAAAAAACAAATCCTACGAAAAGTGGGGCGTACAAAAACTTTAATGTTTGAGTTTGAGTTTATTTGAAACATGCATACAGCATGATACATCACAATTTCCAGTTCCTCTTTTCAGCATATTCGAAAAGGAGTAGGAAGAAGCAGAGCTTATTTAATCCTACCCCTTTTCCTTTACAGAACAGTTGCTAAAACTTGTGTTCACTTCCTGTTCCCAATTTATTCACAATATACTCCATAAGTAATAACAATAAAAATAAATAAATAATAATTAGTGAAGTAAGTTATATTTCATAGGGTGAGATAAGTAAGATTATCTAGAAAATGAATGGATGGATGAAATAAATTCAGAATGTTTATCATGGTTCTTCTTCTTTGTACTTTGTAAACACTTTAAGTTTGAAGAGTTTCTTGAAGTGGATCATATTAGTACCGTACATTGTTTGATTTATTTGCTTAATCCATTTCATAATTTAATTCCACATACTGATATACTGAAGGTCCTAAGTGTTTTATGTGCGTACAAATGTTTTAAATTACATTATTCTCTAAGATTATATTTCCCCTCTTTTGTTGAGATCAAAAATAGCAACACTTTTCTTTCTTGTGCAATCCAAATTAATTGTAACGTTACAAAAATATGCTGTATCACAATTTAAAATGTTTGAAGAAACAACCCCCCTGCTGCCTCAATCAGAGCATTTACTGTATGTTATGTTGGCACTCACCAGGCATCACGGCCAAGGTGAAGTTGCAGCTGGCAGAGCCAACTCGATTAGTTGAAACACAAATAAAGAAGCCAGATGTCTCTCTTGAAATATTGAAAAGTGACAGCGCTCCATTTTCTGTAAGACAAAGATGATAAAAGTCATGGTCCTTCACACGCAGTAAACAGTGATATCTTGTTTACTGTACAGTAAACAATGGTACGGCGGAGACGTACTCTCAGTGGTTTTGGATGGGTACGGTCTTGGTCTGTTTTCCACATTGTAGCTCTTCCATGCATAGCTCGGTTTTGGAGAGCCCTCCTCAGACACACAAGTGAGGTTGATGTTGTGCCAGTACTCTGCTGTACCCTGGAGCCTGCACAGGGGCGCAGAGGGAGCCACTGGAGGAAGATGATAACGTCACAATCATTTGTTTTACACTCTAAGCCAGGGGTCCATCTAAGCATTTTTCTTAGTAATCACCAATTGAAAATATAATGGTATATGATATATAAATATATATAAGCTATATATATATATACAGTACAGGCCAAAAGTTTGGACACACCTTCTCATTCAATGGGTTTTCTTTATTTTCATGACTATTTACATTGTAGATTGTCACTGAAAATACGGTGGCAGAGGGGTTAGTGCGTCTGCCTCACAATACGAAGGTCCTGAGTAGTCGTGAGTTCAATCCCGGCCTCGGGATCTTTCTGTGTGGAGTTTGCATGTTCTCCCCGTGACTGCGTGGGTTCCCTCCGGATACTCCGGCTTCCTCCCACCCCCAAAGACATGCACCTGGGGATAAGTTGATTGGCAACACTAAATTGGCCCTAGCGTGTGAATGTGAGTGTGAATGTTGTCTGTCTATCTGTGTTGGCCCTGCGATGAAGTGGCGACTTGTCCAGAGTGTACGCCGCCTTGCGTCCGATTGTAGCTGAGATAGGCTACAGCGCCCCCCGCGACCCCAAAGGGAATAAGCGGTAGAAAATGGATGGAAATGGATGGATTGTCACTGAAGGCATCAAAACTATGAATGAACACATGTAGAGTGATGTAACAAAAAAAGGTGAAATAACTGAAAACATGTTTTATATTCTATAGTTTCTTCAAAATAGCCATTCCTGATTACTTTTTCGCACACTCTTGGCATTCTCCCGATGAGCTTCGAGAGGTATTCACCTGAAATGATTTTCACTTCACAAGTGTCATAGTTTTGATGCCTTCAGTGACAATCTACAATGTAAATAGTCATGAAAATAAAGAAAACGCATTATAATATGATAGGGGCTGTTAAAAACAACAAGGTAACTAATATAATTAATCAAAAAAAAAGAAGACATTTTTTAAAATAATAATTAAAACATACAAATGTATGTATATATACAGTATATATATATATATATATATACTTATATATATATATATATATTTATATTTATATATATATAACAACAATTATAAAAATGTAAACAATAATTGACATACATATATGTATATGTATGCAAATATATACATACGTATATATACATACATATATACTCTATGTATATTTACTGTATATAGATTAGAATACATTATATATACGCACATATATATATATATATATATATATATATATATATATATATATATATATATATATATATATATATATATATATATATATATACACATTATATAGATTTTGTATATATATATATATATATAAAATTAGGGCTGTCAAGAAAAACAATTGTGCATTATTCATGTACATACGCAGATTAATCATGCAATTTATTATTTATTTTAACCACACATGCTCCTTTAACTTAACGGCGGATGGTTACCTGGTATAACATTATACGGTCGGGGATCAGATGAATGCATACGTCAGTGCAACTATGAGTGAGGAGACTCCGACTGGTGTGCTTGCTATGGATACTTTTACGTCAAAATAAACCTTGCCTGGACTTTAGATAAAACTCTTACCAAGTTTTGAGCAATTCAAGTAAAAATTTTACTGTTTGACATTTTCACAATAAAATTGCATTTGTGTCCAAATATTGGGGTCATTCTTTAAGTTAATTGAAATTATGCAAACAAGTAATAACATGTAACTAATTATTCACGATTATTCCAAATTCAAAAGTGTAATTCATCCGATTAAAAATAATTCATAATTTCATAGCACTAAATACAACATAATATAATTACCAAGAGAGCATCCCCAATTGAGCTATCCAGCCACTCACAGTGGAACTTCACTAATTATGAGCAGTTTTTTTTTGTAAAACTCTAGTCGGTTAATATTTGGCGGGCCAAATTAAAGGCTTTAGGAGCCCCGGTTTAAACAAACAAGGCACAGGGGTTGTTGTTACCTAGAACTAGAAGGGAGGTGGAGGCAGCAGTAGTTCCTTCGTCATCATTGGGAATCCTAACGCTGCACTGGAAGTTACGACTGTCCTTCACGGTCAGCTTTGTTAAGTGAAGTGTGCTTTGTTGTCTGGCAACGTCCACTTCCAGAGTTGCTCGACCTTCATATGCGGGGGAGATGTCCACTGGGTTGTTTAAAAAAAAGGTGGCCACGGTTTTCTGGAACACATATACAAACATTGGTATAGTACTGATGATTACATACCAGAGTTGGTTGTTATTATCTTCCATCAATGTTTTGAACTTATTTCTGTTGTTTTCCTTGGTTTCTTTTACTTCCTGTCTCCTGCTTTTATTGTCATTTAATTTCTTGTTTGCCTCCGTCCCCAGCCACAGGCCTGAGCGCTGTTTCCCTCACCTGCTCCTGATTGCCTTCTTCTTCTTGTAAATACATTTTTGACAATCATTTTCACTAAATTGCGATAAACCACAATGGAACCTCTATTTACAAACTTAATTGGTTCCCAAAGAGGGTTTGTAAATAGAAAACATTGTAAATTTAAGCATATTTTTCCATAAGAAACAATGTAAACAAGTTTGTAAACTTTGAACACAAATAAATGACTCTACAATTCTGTGAAGTGAAGTGAAGTGAATTATATTTATATAGCGCTTTTCTCTAGTGACTCAAAGCGCTTTACATAGTGAAACCCAATATCTAAGTTACATTTTAACCAGTGTGGGTGGCACTGGGAGCAGGTGGGTGGAGTGTCTTGCCCAAGGACACAACAGCAGTGACTAAAATGGTGGAAGCGGGGATCAAACCTGGAACCCTCAAGTTGCTGGCACGACCGCTCTACCAACCGAGCCATACATAACAAGATGTAATGGATTCAACTTTTTATTTCGTAACAAAGCCAAAACAACAACTAGCTGAACTGTCCTCGTTCGCAGCCGCCCTGCCGACACTAAGAACTTTCAGTTTTGGTGGATTTTGACGGTGCCAGTGGACCGAAGCGGTAGTGTTTTGCCAGAAGAAGACCTCATGATGACTAGCGCATAATGTCCGCCGTAATATTGGCACAAAAATGTACGTCTCTAATGGCTATGCTGATGTTAAATAGCAGACTCTATCAAGAAATGATCTTGGATTGCGCTACAAACATGACGCTACTATCAAGATAGTATCGGGGCGGATGCAGGTCCGAAGCAAAGAACGACAGGAAGTAGTAGTGAAACTATCACGCTGGTGGCTATTTGTTGCTACCGCGCAAATTTCCAATAGCTAACATTAGCATGATCATTTTGATTTGAGCATCGAAATCGGTCTGAAAGTCCTAGTCTTTGGACTCATGCTAGCGAGTGAAAGCCGGGGGGGCGGTGTTGATCCTGTCTGTCCTTTTATCCGGGTAAGTCTCCTCAGACAAAACTTTTTGTTTCTTTGGTTGTTTTGGAGCTTTGGTCCTGATAGCAGAATTTGCACGTAGGTGTTCTTCTTCTTCTTTTTGTTTTCTGGCGGCACATAGGCATCCGTCTTTTCAACGAATGAGGAAAGGGGGAGTGACGTATGCCGTAAAGCAAGTCCGCACATTTGTAGTTTTTTGTGTGGCAGGGTTCCTGCCACCCTCCTCAAAGTCACCGAGTGCCAGCAAAAGCGATACAGCGACACAGGTGTCATTCAACTAGTTTTAAATCCATGTATCATCCCAAAAGGTATGCAAATATTGCATAAAGGTTTAAAAGTTACTTAGTCCTTCTGTGACGGTTCAAACACCTGCCGCAACACATTCTTCTATGCGCTCCTCTGAGCCCACGGGCGTTCCTCTCCTCCCGCTCGGCTGCACTCACTCTGCAATCGACACACCTGATGCTGATGAGAACTCCACTGCCTTCTTAAGCCAGCGCGTCCTGCGTTCCAGTGCCAGAATGTAGTTCCTTGTACCAGTACAGTAAGCCCGATACGTCTCTAGCTCTCTGCCTATGTGCTTCCTCGCTCTCTGTGTTTCCCCTACTCTGTGCTCATCGTGTTCCCTCGTCCCTCAGCTCCCCTCCGTTTCCTGGTTTCGAGCTGTGTGTCTCGTCTCCCTGGATACCCTCTGGACTTCCTGCTGCCTCCCTGGAGCTCGACCTCTCGCCTGTCCACGGACCCTGACGCCTAGCTCCAGGCCTTGACCTCTCGCCTGCCTACGGACCTCTGAGCCTGCCTTGCCCTCTCTGGACTTCCGCATCGCTCACAATACGCACCTTCAACACCACCCGGTAACACTCACCAGTTTATCCCATCACATAGTCACACACCACGTATTTGGTTTAATTACACACGTTACACACTTGTGCTAATAAACACGCTGCAAGCTAAACGACGTCCCTGTCTCAGTGCTGTCTCCTTCCACACTGTACCGTTACATCTTCTTTAACTTTGACAGCCAGGTCGCTACAATAATTAGGAATAAAACATACAATCCATTTTACCTTGTTGGTTAGTCTTCTTAATGTGCAGTAAAAGAAAGGGGAGTGTCATCAACAATGTAAATTCTTCCTGAATGTTTTACAACCACACATTGTCCACAGCTTTCTTTGGACTCCTATTGAGCGAGCAAAACTACAAACATTTTGTAAAAAACACTTAAATATACACAAAGTAGCACTGAGCACAGTCCCTAACAACATAAAGTTAACAGCCCCCCAACAGTGGTTATGCTGCCTGGCACAAAATGGCTGTGCTACAAGACACACAATTGGTGGATGAAACCTTTTTACACGGATACAAAGTGTCATGACGCGGGGTTTTTCGCGGCTTACTGCGAGATTTGTTCTCCCGGGATGCAATCGGACTAGACCGGACAAGGCTTGACGGTAAGAACATTATTTAATCTCTCTAAAACTCAACAAAGTACAAAAAACAGAAAACAACATGAATTGATTACGTGGACCCCGACTTAAGCAAATTGAAAAACGTATTCGGGTGTTACCATTTAGTGGTCAATTGTACGGAATATGTACTGAACTGTGCAATCTACTAAAAAAAGTTTCAATCAAACTTTAATACTTGGCAAACTCATCACGCGGGCCAGATAAAACCTGTTTGCGGGCCTCATTCGGCCCACGGGACGTACGTTTGACACCCCTGTATTAAGGTATACAGGAATTGACTGCTGAACTTTAAGTTTCTCATAGCCCATCTCCTCAAAGCTTCATGTTTCTTTGGGGCTGACGCTCTAACCACCTATGCAAGACTTGCAATAAGCTAAGTCATGAATGTTTTACCATTGGCTCCTCAATGTTGTCGGGATACGCTTCCCATGTGAGAACCAGCATGCTGAAGTCGGGTTTGGCCGGAATGAAGGAACAGATCATAGTAATATCTTCTCCATTTACGGCCTCGTATTCCTCCTGTGGGATCGAAACCTGCAAACTCCTGCAGCTGGGAAGCACTGAAGTGAAAGTGAAATCAGACAAGATATGTTCTTCTTTAAATAAATCTGCCGAATATCATGAATGTATTAATTACACAAGAATATATGTGACTATGTTAAATATACAATAATATATGTTAATTTGGTGCATGTATCCTAACATTAAGTATCTTGCTTCCGGTTTAGTGGCAAAGGTTAATGATTGGCGCTCTCGACCATATAACAAAGGTGTGGTAGAGATTTGAAAAAAAAATTCAAGAAAAAACCCATCAAGTCTACCTGTAAGTACAAGAAGTAGATTCTGCCATCCAATCCGCATGCTTGCTGCTGCCATTGTTGAATTCAAAATCAAGACCTGATGAAAATGACGTCCTTGGTCGGTAGGAAGAAAAGCCCGCCTAACCTTGTGGGGGATCTCTTGGGTGTGTGAGTGCTTGCCTCTTCCAGGTAATAAGTAAACAGCTAGAGGTCACATGTCACCAAAGGACCCAATCAGCGTTGAATCATACTTTTATTGATTTAACACGACTTATAGAGGAAGTGTGCATGGAGCAGAACTCATGTAGGAAGACTTTGTATCGCTACACAACCTCGTGTACAAATAAGGACACATATGATACCGTAGAATAAACAATGAAGATTACAAAAGAGAAGTAAACATTTGGCCTGCATGGAGATTCTGGAAGCAGTAATAATAGTATTAATAATGATGATAATAATCATATTTGAAAATATACTATGAGGTGAATGAATATATGTTGGGACACTTTCTACAGTTTAGTGAGTAAACAACTGTTGCTTTGCACCACATTATGTATTAACATATGTACCTTCCTGTAAAGCAGTCTTTTTCAACCACTGTACCGCGGCACACTAGTGCGCCGTGAAACACAGTCTGGTGGGCCGTGGGAGATTATGTATTTTCACCTAATTGGGGTAAAAATATTTTTTGCACACCAGTAATTATAATTCGCAATTCATGTGCCGTTGTTGAGTGTCTGTACAGCGCAGGTAGCTAATTGCGTTGTAGATGTCGAGAACACCTTGTGTGAGACGACGATGGTTTGTCGTGATCACAACATGCAGACGACGGGGGAAGGCAGCGTGCAGGTTAAAAAGGTATCTAATAAAAAAAAGGCGAGTGCCGCTAAGAAAATGCATTGAAGCTTAGGTACGGCTATGCAAAACGAAACCAAAACTGAACTGGCTGCAAAGTAGACAAAACACAAAATGCTGGACGACAGCAAAGACTTACAGCGTGTGGAGCAGAGACGGCGTCCACAAGTACATCCGAACATGACATGACAATCAACAATGTTCACACAGAGAAGGATAGCGTCCGCACAACTTAGACAGTCTCGATTGCGAAAACAAAGCAGGTGCGGAGAATAGCGCTCAAGGAGGACATGAAAATGGAACAGGAAAATACCAACAAAACAGGAAAAAACACCAAAATAGGAGCGCAAGACAAGGACTAAAACACTACACACAGGAAAACACCAAAACACTCCAAATAAGTCACGCCGTGATGTGACAGGTTGTGACAGTACACCTACTTTGAGACAAGAGCTATAGTGATGCATGGTTGGTTATGGTTTAAAGTCATATCCAACAATTGCGAGAACGACTTTTTACTATCAATATCGGCTACTGAGTTTCGTTTTTTAATGATTTCTGCTGGTGGTGTGCTTCAGGATTTTTTCAATGAAAAAAATGTGCCTTGGCTCAGAAAGGTTTAAAAACACTGCTGTAGAGGATACATACTTTAATTGGATCCTGCACCGAGCCCTCAGACTGGAGCTGTCCTATCTAAGTCTGTGAGCATGAACTGATGAGAGTTCAATGCCATGAAAATACAATGACCTGGACAGGCTTCTTTATAGTCAGTACTTCAATCAAGTTCCTTTTCGAACAATACAGTAGTGCCTCAACTCAAGCGCTTGGTTGGTTCTGTGACAGAGCTCTTAACTCAAAACACGAATATCTCAAATCAACGTCTCCCGAGCTGCCACTTGAAAGGCGCTATTTCTACGTACAATTACAAAAGTAAAACACAACGAAAAACTGAGAAAATTAGTAATGATACATGTTGCGCACATACGATTGCACCATGCATAGACAAACAAAAATACCATTTCAACACCCTTTGCAGTTCTCCACGCCATAGTCTGTGGAGGCCGGGGAGGTAATCCTCCTTTTTCATTGTCCCATTTAAAGCACTAGTTCCATTGGCAGCAAAAAAGGCCCAGAGCATAATACTACCACCACCATGCTTCACGGTAGGAATGGTGTTCCTGGGGTTAAAGGCCTCGCCTTTTCTCCTCCAAACATATTGCTGGGTATTGTGACCAAACAGCTCAATTTTTGTTTCATCTGACATCACAAGGACAAAGATAAGACCTTCTGAAGGAAAGTTCTGTGGTCAGATGAAACAAAAATTGAGCTGTTTGGCCACAATACCCAGCAATATGTTTGGAGGAGAAAAGGCTAGGCCTTTAATCCCAGGAACACCATGACCACCGTCAAGCATGGTGTTATTATGCTCTGGGCCTGTTTTGTTGCCAATGGAACTGGTGCTTCACAGAGAGTAAATGGGACAATGAAAAAGGAGGATTAGCTCCAAATTCTTCAGGACAACCTAAAATCATCAGCCCGGAGGTTGGGTCTTGGGCGCAGTTGGGTGTTCCAAGAGGACAATGACCCCAAACACACGTCAAACGTGGTAAAGGAATGGCTAAATCAAACTAGAATTAAGGTTTTAGAATGGCCTTCCCAAAGTCCTGACTTAAACGTGAGGACAATGCTGAATAAACAAGACCATCTCAAAAAACCAACACATTTAGCTGAACTGCACCAATCTTGTCAAGAGGAGTGGTCAAAAATTCAACCAGAAGCTTGTGGATGGCTACCAAAAGCGCCTTATTGCAGTGAAACTTGCCAAGGGACATGTAACCAAATATTAACATTGCTGTATGTATACTTTTGACCCAGCAGATTTGGTCACATTTTCAGTAGAACCATAATAAATTCATAAAAGAACCAAACTTCATGAATGTTTTTTGTGACCAACAAGTATGTGCTCCAATCACTCTATCACAAAAAAAAAGAGTTGTAGAAATTATTGGAAACTCAAGACAGCCATGACATTATGTTTCTTACAAGTGTATGTAAACTTTTGAACACAACTGTACATACATGTATCCATCCATTCATCCATTTTCTACCACTTGTCCCTTTAAGGGTAGCGGGGGGCTGGAGCCTATCCCAGCTGCACACAAGGCAGGGTACAACTCTGGACAAGTCAGACTAGCAGTGCTGCGCTCCGTTTGCTTTTTCCAAGTTGGCGACATGCTTGGTCTGTTTTGATGATTTCTTTCCTTAATTCCTTCTCAGCCCTGTCCTTCACACTCACTTTGGGGCACTCTTTGGTTGAGTTACCACTGTGTGACCATTTGTATAATTATTTCATACATATTCCATGTATATGTTTCTGATACAGTATATTTGTAATTTTGTTGTTAAAAATACCACCACTGGCACGGATACTACAGTTTGAGAAGCCATGGATTAGAGCAGACATTCTTAAGATGTGGTACGTGCACCTCTAGTGGTACGCGGGCTCTATCTAATTGTAAGCCAAAGAATCACTTCAATTAATCAATCAATCAATGTTTATTTATATAGCCCTAAATCACAAGTGTCTCAAAGGGCTGCACAAGCCACAACGACATCCTCGGTACAAAGCCCACATAAGGGCAAGGAAAAACTCACCCCAGTGGGATGTCAATGTGAATGACTATGAGAAACCTTGGAGAGGACCGCATATGTGGGTAACCCCCCCCCCCCCCCCCCCCTCTAGGGGAGACCGAATGCAATGGATGTCGAGTGGGTCTGACATAATATTGTGAGAGTCCAGTCCATAGTGGATCCAACATAATAGTAAGAGTCCAGTCCATATTGGGGCCAGCAGGACACCATCCCGAGCGGAGACGGGTCAGCAGCGCAGAGATGTTCCCAGCCGATGCACAGGCGAGCGGTCCACCCCGGGTCCCGACTCTGGACAGCCAGCACTTCATCCATGGCCACCGGACCTGTGCCCCCCCCCCCCTCCACAAGGAAGAGGGGAGCAGAGGAGAAAAGAAAAGAAACGGCAGATCAACTGGTCTAAAAGGGGGGTCTATTTAAAGGCTAGAGTATACAAATGAGTTTTAAGATGGGACTTAAATGCTTCTACTGAGGTAGCATCTCTAATTGTTACCGGGAGGGCATTCCAGAGTACTGGAGCCCGAATAGAAAACGCTCTATAGCCCGCAGACTTTTTTTGGGCTCTGGGAATCACTAATAAGCCGGAGTTCTTTGAACGCAGATTTCTTGCCGGGACATATGGTACAATGCAATCGACAAGATAGGACGGAGCTAGACCGTGTAGTATTTTATATGTAAGTAGTAAAACCTTAAAGTCACATCTTAAGTGCACAGGAAGCTAGTGCAGGTGAGCCAGTATAGGCGTAATATGATCAAACTTTCTTGTTCTTGTCAAAAGTCTAGCAGCCGCATTTTGTACCAATTGTAATCTTTTAATGCTAGACATAGGGAGACCCGAAAATAATACGTTACAGTAGTCGAGACGAGACGTAACGAACGCATGAATAATGATCCCAGCGTCGCTAGTGGATAAAATAGAACGAATTTTAGCGATATTACGGAGATGAAAGAAAACCGTTTTAGTAACACTCTTAATGTGTGATTCAAACGAGAAAGTTGGGTCGAAGATAATACCCAGATTCTTTACTGATTCGCCACTTGATTAAAGTACAGTGTTTTATTTTTCTACATTCAAACTGTGTGCAATGTTACAGTGGCCAAAAATATTTAAAAATATACTTGTTAAGTTAAACCTCTAGCCTTGTTTTTATTGAATATTCAGGCCTACTATGCTACTGTATTCTAATGTTGGCCATCATGGTGGTGCCTGGAGAGCCAAGTTTTTTCTGACATTGTACTTGTTGAAAAAAGTTTGAGAACCAGTGGATTAGATGTAACATATTCATTCTGATCCTGTTGCATGAAATCTGATTATGGTGCAATATCAACATTCAAAATCTGTGTAATGGAACAACCTTTATTTTTTCTCCTGGTAGTTCCTAAATGTTCCCAATTGAGAACTCCTGGAAGTTTGCACCCCTATGGAAAATCCATCCATTTACTACAGCTTGTCCCTCTCAGGGTATTGGGTGGTTCTGGAGCCTATCCCAGCTGCATTCGGGCGGAAAGTGGGGTACACCCTGGACAAGTCACCACCTCATCACAGGGCCAATACAGATTGACAGACAACATTCCCACTCACATTCACACACTAGGGCCAATTTAGTGTTGCCAATCAACCTATCCCCAGGTGCATGTCTTTGGAGGTGGGAGGAAGCCGGAGTATCCGGAGGGAACCCACGCAGTCATGGGGAGAACATGCAAACTCCACACAGAAACACCCCAAGCCTGAGAATCGAACCCAGGACCCTATAGAAAATGTGTGAGCATATTTACTGTAGTACTCCTAATGACCTGCAGGGGGTAGTATTGTATGAATATGAATGGTTGTTGTTATGACAGACAGACTACATCCCTGATTACATGAGTATCAAATCTGTTTATAAAATTGGAATATGAATACCAGATTTGATGCTCATTGTAACAGGGGTATATTTTGGCATTGGGTGATATGATTTAGCATTAGCTTTAACCCTTTGGGTATAGCTACACTGTAGCAGCAGCACAGCCCAGTAGGCACAATACATTAAAACAGTGCCTTTCAATTATTTTCTGTCACGCCCCCCCAGGAAGAAGAAAATATTCCGTGACTATAAATAGTATAATTTGTCTGTAATAATTGTTATAACTATACCTCAGACAGTTCAGTTACAGTTTATTTTGAACATGCATACGATACACTGTAATGCATCACATATTTTCAGTTGTTTCATTACAGCACGTCCGAAAAGGAGTAGGAAGAAGCAGATCTTATTTAATCCCAACCCTTTTCTTATTATAGCAATTGTATCCCATTTCTTTGTTCTCTTTAAGAGAACAGGGGATAAATAAATAATAAATAATTAACATACCATAGTGGTAGAAAATGGATGGATGGATGGATAATATACCTAGTAAGTAAACAAATATTAAATACATAAATAATCATTATGTCAAAAAAAAGACTCAGTGCAAGTTGTTTTACTCTGTCCTCCATCCATCCATTTTCTACCGCTTATCCCCTTCGGGGTCGCGGCACAGTGGTTGAAAAACACTGATGTAAACAATGTACTGTACATTGCATATGGCGCGCGTTCCTGCGTGCGTGCGCGCGCATGTAAAAGGCAGGGCTGGAATTGTGGGGTTAAATATTCAAAATGGCGGACGGAGGAGCAGCGAGTCAAGATGAGAGTTCAGGAGCAGGTAATGATTACAGCATTTTACATATTCATACTCATATTCAGACCGTGCTCGGTTTTGTGATAAATCAATTACACACATGGACTAAACGTGAAGAGGACGATAACAAGTCCTCGCTCAACGTTCTCGCTGCCGGCCAGTAGTAATTTGACATCGCAGGAAGCGAGCTATTGGCCGTACGACGACAAATTACACGGGGAACATGCCTCCCCCCTTTTGTGTGATTAGACGGCCGCTCCATATTCATACGACTGTCGACAAACACGGTTTAGCATATTTTATTAATAAACACCGAGGCTCGCCTGCTTGTGGTGTGACACATTTTCTATATTTCACCGGCGTTTGTTCGGGTTCGGAGTGACAATGCTAGCCAGCTAGCGTTAGCACGGGTGCTAGCGCTATGCTTTGTGTTGACGGCTTTTTTGAAGGAGCTTTTGCATATTCATTTTAGCTGGCCGCGCATACGCCTGCACGCCGCGTCCCCTCTGTGTCATCCGCCGAAACAACCCTTCGATGTGGACCGGGTCGTTCGTGTCGACCACCTGCTTATTTTTGGCGTGCGATGGAATAGCACCAGCCTTTTGTGCTCGGCGCAGTGGAGCCACGGTAGCCCGTTGTGTTATTCATGCGGGCCTGGCCGAGCTGGAGTGCGGCATTCAGCAGATTTCAGCCGGCGGTGACGAGACGGAGCTCGGCCACAAGCCGACGGAGCGCTGGTTGTAACTCGGCTGTGCGCTGAGAGCACCCTCGTCCTTTAGTAGAACCGCTACGGAGGCAAATTAAACACGGTTCTTGTTGACTGAAGTTGTCTGGTGCACTTTTTGAGAGTGTGTGTGATTGCACTTCTTCGCATACCTTTCCCAGGTTGGCAAACCCCCCACAAGTGTTTTGGCGGCACTTTTTACGCCCACACACACACACACACACACACACAGGTACAAAGAGTACCTGTACCCTCCTCCTTCCCCCCGCCCCCATTCCCCACCCCGGGGCACTAAGGAGGGGCAGTGAGGCCCACTTCCGGAAAGCTACAATAATAATAATAGGCAGTCAGGGCATTCTTAACTGTTAGTGATGGGAATGAGCTGCTTCTTGTGGCTCGACGCACTAAAAAAAAAAGTCATCACATTTTTACCTGTTTTCATACATTTGGGTTAAGTTCATGGGAGGGTTCTGCATGAAAAGTGTTCCTTTGTAATTGCACTTTGGTAGCTACGATTTGTTGAAGTTTTCAATTAATTATTTTTTGTCTTAAATCAGGGGTCGGGAACCTTTTTGGCTGAGAGAGCAATGAAAGCCAAATATTTTAAAATGTATTTCCGTGAGAGCCATATCATATTTTTTAACACTGAATACAACTAAATGCGGGCAGCACGGTGGAAGAGGGGTTAGTGCATCTGCCTCACAATATGAAGGTACGAGGTTCGATCCTGCGCTCGGGATCTTTCTGTGTGGAGTTTGCATGTTCTCCCCATGACTGCGTGCGTTCCCTCCGGGTACTCCAGCTTCCTCCCGCCCCCCAAAGACATGCACCTGGGGATAGGTTGATTGGCAACACTAAATTGGCCCTAGTGTGAGAGTGTGAATGTTGTCTGTCTGTGTTGGCCCTGTGATGAGGTGGCGACTTGTCCAGGGTGTACCCCGCCTACCGCCCTCTTCAGCTGAGATAGGCTCCCCCCGCGACCCCAAAAAGGGACAAGTGGTAGAAAATGGTTGGATGGACAACTAAATGCGTGCATTTTTTAAATAAGACCAACATTTTTAGAGTATAATAAGTCTCTAATTATTTTTAATAACATTGTTATTTCTTGATCAGGTGCGGTACAAAACGGATGGATGGATTAAAATGCATGAGAATGTTTTATATTTTGAACGTTATTTTTAACAACGTGATTACCAGCAGAATTATTCATTACTTATCGTGTTAAGCAATGTCAGCTAAGATTTATCTGAGAGCCAGATGAAGTCATCAAAAGAGCCACATCTGGCTCTAGAGCCATAGGTTCCTTACCCCTGTCTTAAATTATCCTATATTTTGGAAAATGAACTATAGAACTATCCATCCATCCATCCATTTTCTACCGCTTATTCCCTTCGGGGTCGCTGGAGCCTATCTCAGCTACAATCGGGCGGAAGGCGGGGTACACCCTGGACAAGTCGCCACCTCATCGCAGAGCCAACACAGATAAACAGACAACATTCACACTCACATTCACACACTAGGGCCAATTTAGTGTTGCCAATCAACCTATCCCCAGGTGCATGTCTTTGGAGGTGGGAGGAAGCCGAAGTACCGTATTTTCCGCACCATAAGGCGCCCTGGGTTATAAGCCGCGCCTTCAATGAACGGCATATTTCAAAACTTTGTCCACCTATAAGACGTCCCGTGTTATAAGCCGCATCTAACTGCGCTAAAGGAATGTCAAAAAAAACTGTCAGATAGGTCAGTCAAACTTTAATAATATATTAAAAACCAGCGTGATGTGGGCGCGCACGGAGTCGTATATCAACATGGACGGAGCTGCGTGAAAAAAGCCACCCAGCCTCTTCGCGTAAACTTACCTTAACCACTCGCTCATCTTTTCTTCATCCATCCCTTCGAGTTAGCTTTTATGATGACGCCGGCTGGAAAGGTCTCTTTTGGCAAGGTCTTCCTTTTGAATATCACCATGGGTGGAAGTTTCTGGCCATTAGCATGGCAAGCTAGAACCACAGTGAAGGATGACTTCTCATTCCCTGTGGTGCGAATATTCACCGTACGTGCTCCCGTTGTATCCACAGTGCGGTTCACAGGAATATCAAAAGTCAGTGGAACCTCGTCCATGTTGATAATGTTCTCTGGCCGGATCTTTTTTTCAGCTATCTTGTTTTTACAATATGCACGGAAAGTAGCCAGCTTTTCTTGAAAGTCTTTAGGCAGTTGCTGTGAAATACCGGTAGTAGTCCGTGTGCGGATGGAGAGATTGCGTCTTTTCATGAACCGGATCCCTGTCGCTTAGTAGGAGCCATTTTGTGGTCTTTACAGATGTAAACACACAAAGGAAATGAAACGTACGGTAATATCCGCACGCTTCTTCTTCTTCTACGCGGGCGGGTGGTTGCTTGCGTAGAAGAAGAAGCACTTCCTCTTCTACGGGGAAAAAAGATGGCGGCTGTTTACCGTAGTTGCGAGACCGAAACTTTATGAAAATGAATCTTAATATTAATCCATATATAAAGCGCACCGGGTTATAAGGCGCACTGTCAGCTTTTGAGAAAATTTGTGGTTTTTAGGTGCGCCTTATAGTGCGGAAAATACGGTACCCGGAGGGAACCCACGCAGTCACGGGGAGAACATGCAAACTCCACACAGAAAGATCCCGAGCCCGGGATTGAACCCCAAACTACTCAGGACCTTCGTATTGTGAGGCAGATGCACTAACCCCTCTTCCACCGTGCTGCCCAACTATATAACTAGTTTCATTATAATTATTTTACTAAATAATACATTGCCAGAATCGTGTTGAATCGAATTGTCACCCCAGGAATGGTGTGGTGCCCAATAAGATGTCTTCTTCTGAAACAGTGACAAAGTGCCACGCGTTAGACGCCATGTTTGTTTGCATTGAGCGCAGGGGAAGTTTACAGAACCCTCACCCACCCACGCTTATTGTAGTGTTTTTTCCCCCCCCCAAATCAAAGCCATCCATCCTTTTTCTACCGCTTGTCCCGTTCGGGGTCCCGGGGGTTGCTGGAGCCTATTCCAGCTGCATTCGGGCGGAAGGTGGTGTACACCCTGGACAAGTCGCCACCTCATCACAGGGCCAACACAGATAGACAGACAACATTCACACTCACGATCACACACTCGGGCCAATTTAGTGTTGCCAATCAACCTATCCCCAGGTGCATGTTTTTGGAGGTGGGAGGAAAGCTTTTTATTTTATTTGATCAGAGACACCTGGGGATAGGTTGATTGGCAACACTAAATTGGCCCGAGTGTGTGATCGTGAGTGTGAATGTTGTCTGTCTATCTGTGTTGGCCCTGCGATGAGGTAGCGACTTGTCCAGGGTGTACACCGCCTTCCGCCCGAATGCAGCTGGAAGAGGCTCCAGCGCCCCCGCGACCCCAAAAGGAACAAGTGATAGAAAATGGATGGATGGATGGAACTATAAAACATCATAGTTCCCTTTTATTTTGTGTCATGAATGCATGATATAAAAAAAAAACAACCCCAAATGGATTAGTTTATTATGTTAATAAATATGTTAAATCAGCCCCAGTTAATGAATCTGAGTGTGAATGTTGTCTATCTGTGTTGGCCCTGTGATGAGGTGGCGACTTGTCCAGGGTGTACACCGCTTTCCGCCCGTGTGCAGCTGGGATAGGCTCCAGCAACCCCCCGCGACCCCGTAAGGGACAAGCGGTAAAAAATGGATGGATGGATTTTGGTTTTTGTTAGTAATTCATTTAAAAATACCTGAGACAGAATCATATAAAAAACAAAACATTTTTCTCTTAAAGGGGTACTGCATTCTTCGGGGGAATTTAGCCTATGTTCACGATCCTTATTATACACAATAAGACATAAGGGTTTTTTTTGCATTCTAATTTGTAATAAATAAATGATAAAATGAGTAGGAAGAAACTGAGTTTATTTAATCCCACTCGATGGAGAGTTGTGTATTTGGTCCAGCTGATGGGGGACATTTTTTCTGGTTTACTTTGGGTAAGCACTCCATTTTTTTGGGCACAGCTGGGCTCAAAGCGGCACATTTACAGCGCCAAGTCACGCCGACCTCAATCTCTCGCCTTATGTGTGCTCCGTTTCAGCCTCTCTTCGCGCTCGCTAAGCTTCTATAACCAGCAGTTATCCTCCGTATATTCAGCTTAAAAAAGATAAGGTTGTCAATCCTATTTGTCCAAAAATAGTCATCTTCGTCGTCTGTTACCCAGTCTGCCATGATTACGACACACTCGCGTTTGTTTCCGGAAGTAGTCACACACGTTTGTTGCTGGAAGTTGGAAGTGCCTTGCTATGGTAACGGGGTTAAAAAAGGGGGGGTTAAGGAAAGAAGTTCTAGTAATGTATAAAAGGACCAATACGATAAATATTTGACATATTACATATAGTTATGAATGTGTCTGGTTTTACAATTTATATATATACTTGCAGAGTATATGTAACAGGTTGGATGGTTTTGGAGTTATTAGAGGGTTTTGTAGGCTACAATGGTGACACCCTCTAGCTGCATCTTTCAAACGTTTTTTTTATCATCTTTAAAATCCTAAAAAAATATGTCTGATTGTGTGTTATTGTCTCTCATAATTGTGAACGATAGGCAAAATTACCCCAAAAACCCATTTTTCATGCATTCTAAATCGTAAATAAACGCCGGCAAAAGCCCACTAAAAATGGAGCCAATGGGAGTTGCTCTATTCGGCCTATAAAACACTCTAAAAAACCTCCAAAAACCTCCATAATTGATTTATATACACACTGTAAGTATATATGTCATGTAGTAACAGGCGCGTTCATAATAACATGTATTTGTGTATTTTGGTAATTTTAAAGATACAGCAGCACATTATTTTCAGAGACTCATCACATTGTTTACTTTTCCTAATCAGTGTAGTGTTTTGAATACGAATCATTAACTGTCTAGATAATTCCCTTAATCATTGCTCTGTGTGTGTATTATAATCTGATATGGTCACAAGTGTGTGGAATGTGAAACTGACCTTGTTTGAAGACTGTTTGTTTTAGCCACTCATCTTCGGGCACAACATCCACACAGCTGTTTACTATTGTTTCATCTTATTAATATTCATATTCTTGTGTACCGGTACTTACCTGTACGTCTGCTCATAAGGTATGCACGATAAATGTCGGACCGATGATTATCGTGCTGATTTGAGGAATTATGACATCATACAGATGAATCCGATAACAAAAAAAAAATAGGCGAGATTACCCATACTGCGCTGTAGGTGGGTTAGGTTGAACAAATCAAGCGCTCCTTTTCTCCTTCCTCATAGGATGTCATACACTTCCACTGGGCTCACTGTAAACAAACAAGGTGTCGATCGTGTGGGACTCCTTCACTGTTTCAGAGGAAACTGTCACTTGCAATTTACCCCAAATGTTTTGCAAACAGTTTGCGAGGAGGAGAAAAACATTGAGGTTCAAACCTTATCAGCTGTATGAAACACCAGCATTTCCACAAGTGTTTTTAAAGCCCAAAGAAGCTCTTCCAGAGTCATCACAAAGAAAGTTGTGCACAAACGACAGTTAAATCTAAATTTAAAAAAGGAAACATAGATATGTTATCACTATCGGTTTTGAAAAGCAGGAAGTTATCTGTTTGGTATTTGCTTGAAAAAGAAAACGTAGTCCATCACTCCTGCCATTTAGAGGAGCTTTGACTTGCATTTTTGCAGTTTTAATGTATCTATGCAGTTTTATTTGTCGAGACTGATTTTATTCTTGCACATTCAGAAGTTCAGAACTCTGCCTGTAAATAAAATGTGTCAAACTTTTATTAATTTCCTCACTTTTCCAGCTTGTCTTTCTCACTCTCTCCTGCTTTTCTATCTGTAAAAGCGCTTGTTGTGTCTGTAACCCCTTCCCTTCCTACTCAGTGTGTACTCTAAGACGCCACACATTATGTATCTGACCAGTCAGATTCGCCTTAAAACCATCTGCGATTGTTCACTTAAAATAGTTGTCTAAAAGAGCTGCTTTGTTCGGGACCTACACATCTCTATAGACTGTTGTCTGTAGCGTTCGTGACTGGGCAAGACACAGCTTGAATACACTGTTTTGTTTTGTACTCCCATGTTAGTTTGCTCAAAGGGGAAAGGTGCTTATTTAACACTGAAGACCACATGCTGCTGTGGTATCAAGTTTCCTCTTCAACTAGAAAGGTTCGAAAACAGAATGGCGTATTATTGTGATTGACTAAGCTGTGCTGCGTTCAGGGAGTGCTAAAAGCGGGGGAAACATGCACGTTGGGTCTTTGCAAGTCAAAGCAGGGTATTGAAAGGTGTGTGTGTGTGTGTGTGTGTGTGTGTGTGTGTGTGTGTGTGTGTGTGTGTGTGTGTGTGTGTGTGTGTGTCTCTCTATCTCTCTCTTCTTGACTGATTTTGATAATTAAATTCAGCTTTATGCATGGTGCCACAACAATATCAATGCTATATACCGTAACATGTAAGACTTGAATTGTTTTTTTAATTACGCCACATATCCGCTAATTACATTTCTTGATGTTTTCTATTTTAACACAAACCCAAGCAACTTATTCAGCTCTTGAATATTCAGGAACAGATCATACATTTGCATCCTCACATTTTTTTCTCCTGCCTCCATTTAATCAGTTATACAGTTCAACCTGATTCCAGCCTTGTAGTTCCATCATGAATATTCATTGATGTAAACACACTTGCTATGAATAATGCATCTGCGGCAGTAATACATTCAGAACATGCCATCCCAAAGCAATGAGAAAAGGATCCAGTCAGACAAGCTTCTTCACCACAGAGGAATGAAATCAGTTGTGTAATTTTTATTTTTTTATTTTTTTTTTAGCTACAAAACAAATGACACTTTGTGTTGTGTGATTAAGTAAAACCTACACAGCCTGTTCAGTGTCTAGTATAACTAGAATACTGGACAGTACTTCTATCCCTTGGTGTTAATTTTGAGTTAATCGTAGGGCCGCTGCAGGAATGTGTTTGTCTGAATCTGCAGTCATTTCAAAGAGCGCACTCAAACTTAGTTTTGTCAATGTATATAAAACCCATCATCCTATCTTTTTGAGTCATTGTATTGTTGGGCTGTCGTCTTTTGAAACCATAACCGTATCAAATAGTGGTGGAGGAAAGAGATGCATCACAATTCGGACGGGGACGATTACAAAATAGATAAGTAAACATCAAAAATCGATTTATTTATTGTAAATAAAGTAATGCAGACAGTTTTAAAATTTAGCTGACAGCAGCGAGCCACCTTACCAACCAGTTTATTTATTATATGGCTTTTATATTCCAGTTTTGCGCACATTTCCATTAATTTAATAAATGTGGGAATTCATTAAACTGTTATTACAAATGCACTGTTTTTTAAAGTTGCAAGTGATAAATGCTTATTTAGTGAAATAAAAAGGCTCCAGCACCCCCCGCAACCCCTAGGGGGACAAGTGGTAGAAAATGGATGGATGGAAAAAAAAAATTAAAACGGCATCAATATACATAAATTAAAGATGCATCAATAATCGATTTTTATTTAGATCATAGCTCCTGAATCTGTAGGTTGATTGGGGTACAAGTTAACCAGTGTGTAATCAAACTTGGCCTGGTAAGTGAGTTTTGTCGCATTTTTTGTGTGCTTCCGTCCTATATTATTTTCCCCGTTTTCACTGCACACCAAATTTCTTCTCCTTTTTTTTTGCTAGTCTAAACGCTCCAAAGAGCTTCAAATCTGATTGATTTTGCATCAGATATGGGCCACATCAGGAGGTAGTCCGAATCTGCTCTTTTCAAATGTGACTTCAGTCCAAACGGAAATGCGACCTAAATGTGACTTGATTGCGACTTTTATGTCATCTTTAGGCGTGCTACATCATTCGTGTGCGTGAGGATAGATGCAACCTGCCAGCGAAAGTGGATATGTCATCAAAACATCTGTTTTTTGGTGAGCAAATTCTTTTTTCGGCGGCCGAATTTTCGGTGAATCACTCATCAATAGTGCGTAAATAATACGCTATATGTAATATGTGAAGATGTATATTATGTACTTTAAATCCGAAGAAATAGCAATTGTTAAAGACCAGAACTGACGTGTACGCTATGGCGTATTTTCTTACATGTGTGTACAGTACATTGCGTAAGTTGTTAACATAAGTGAGTTGAACAATAAAGTTAGTGTAGATCCACACTCAGTGTCTCCTTTACTTAACAGCCATAAAAAGATTAGAACCCCCCAAAATGTATCACATTATACATATCCATTCATACATTGTTACTTTAATTAATTTTCGAGTAAATAACACTTGAAGGTATGGCGACTTTTATTTTGCAAAGTAGTAGTAGCGACTTCCTTGGTCATTTACGGAATCTGGTCAACTTCCTTTGTTTTCACTTTTATCAAATAGATACAGTAGAACAATTTCTAACTTCCCGAGGATGCTATTTATCAGTGGAAAGAGTGTCTGGGAGCCAGGTAGAATGAGCGCTGCTAAGGTAACTAAAACAAAAAATACATTCTTTCTTTCTTTCTTTCTTTAGTTTATTTCGAACATGAACACACTTACAGCATAATACATCACACAATTTCATATCATTTAATTTTACATCATGTCCGAAAAGGAGTAGGAAGAAGCAAAGCTTATTTAATCCTACCCCTTTCCCACTTCAGAGCGTTTACAAATATATAGAATCCTTTACTGACCTTTTCATAGAATAAAATAACTTCTATGAATTAGTATACACAACAGTTTTGTAATATTTAATTAATTAATTCAGTCATTATTAACATACTGAGATGAAGAATATATTTTCAATAAGGTTGGAAGTATTTCTCATAATTCTTCTTCTTTGTACTTTGTAAGCACTATTATTTTGAACAACCTCTTAAACTATTATTATTATTGGGTGGATATCACGGTTTCTCTTCTTACTCCATGTAGTGAATCCACAAAAAGACGCGCAACCACACTAGTGTTATGAGAGTCGCGAATGTGTGTGTGCTCCTTTTAAGAATGGCAGCAGGTTGGGTGAGTGACGTCATTAAGCAAGCGGTAGCATGCAAGTGCAGAACTAGTGGCGACTGGCGAATGTAGAAATGCAGAAATAAGAATAAAGCAATGAAATTGTCACAAATCGGCGGCCTCGTCATTTCAACCCGAAAGCAGAGCTTAGCAGACCCACGGTTAAAGGGAAGGGTGTTACCCCAGACGAAAACATTGGCCCTGGAGGGAATGTCTCCCATGCGCTCATCAACTACAGTCTGGGACTGGGAGCCGAACGGCAGGAAAGGTGTAGTTGATACTGTTACGTGATTGGCTGTTGGCGTGTCCCTCCCATTTCTCAGTGAATACCGTTAAGTAATTGGCTGTTAGCGTGTCCCTCCCATTGCTTAGTGACACTTCCTGTTTCCTGTAGTCCCATAGCGCAAGTGACTTCATGAAACAAATCTTGCTTCATCTTTTCTGTTTTTTTCCGACCAAAAAATATATATTTACATCAACTATTTTATCGAACGCATTTTATATTGATATAGATTAAGTGTCTATTGAGATATCTCTCCTATCTATCTATCTATCTATCAAAGTTTACTTATATAGCCCTAAATCACGAGTGTCTCAAAGGGCTGCACAAGCCACAACGACATCCTCTGCTCAGATCCCACATCAGGGCAAGAAAACACTCAACCCAATGGGATGACAATGAGAAACCTTGGAGGGGACCGCAGATGTGGGGACCCCTCCCCTGAGCGACCGGTGCAAAGGACGTCGAGTGGATCTAGCATAATATTGTGAGAGAAGGTGACGCAGTTCACAGTTGTGTGTTGCATGTTCCACAACAAAACACCACAGGTTGGCGCATGAATCTACACTAAATGACTGTCTCCATGGTAACAGTCTGTATTACTGCAAAAATCTCTACTACTTTTGCACTTATCAATTGCGTTAGCAGTTTCCGTAGATCACAATAATAATGATAGTGCATGCAATATTTAGCACTTATTTTGGATCTCAGTTGATCAGGTCCTTGTTGTATTGTGCGGGTGTATGGTCAAAGTTTGGTCTTTGTGTCATGTTGAATCTCTGTTTGCATTAACTCCTCCCCAGCCTTCCCGTGTAACGGTGCTAATAAGATGGTTATTTAAAATTGTCTGTGCAGGGTAATTGTCCGTTGCGTTGTTCCACTGCAGTCTTTTTTAAGTCATCTTGTACACGTTCAATTGGATGCTGATCCTTGAACTATTGTGCAGAAAAAGGCTAATTGTCAATGTCAACCCATGTTGTGGTTTGGATTAAGAAGAAGTTTGTACGCAGTTCTGTAATGCTGGGTTGCATATGACATCACATCCACTTTGCTTTGTCGCAGTGTAATTCACATGAGGGTCAACAAGCTTGAGCGTAGCGTTAAATCAAGTGAGAAGTGTTACTAAATGAAGAGTTTAAACTGGAAATGCCGCATTGCTATGCTGTTCCAAGCGATTAAATACAGAGATGGGACTTTAATGAAAAGTATTTCCAAACAGAAGTGGTTCATAAAGTCAGGGAAAATGCGTTATGGGAAATGTCTCTGAAAATATAACTTTCATCTTGTGGAATACAGTCGAACCATATGTGTGTCTGGAGCGATAACATTGTCAAAAGTTTGTGTGTACATATGATTTGTTTGAGAAACTTTCTGTCTTGCAATCGAGTTCTGATATATAGGTAGTGTTTGAGAGCAGAACTAAGCACAAAGAAAGGACAAGCGATTGCATTAGTTGGTTTGTGTTTTTAAGTCATGTTGTAGTTGCTATGCCTAACTATAACTACGAAGACCTGATTGTGGACATGAACTAACGTCATGTTAAGTCCTTGTAATGAATAGTGTGATTGTTCGCCCAATCCACTGTTTTCGTTGTCAATTTTCATAGAAGAAATTAAAAGCTTAGTTGTTGTTGTGCAAGAAAGCTAAGGGCTTTATTCAACATGGATGACCACATTATAGCGTCTTTGGGGATATTTGTTAGCATGAAGAAAATATCCTTCGTAGTATTGATAAACTACATGAATAAATCTCTCGTAGGCTCAACAGCATACCGACTCTTTATACCGCTGAATATTGTTTGAAACCAAACATTGCTGAACAACATGGGAATCCAGCTAAACAGTGAGACAAAATACGAACTTCACACCAATAAAACAACTCTATTGTCTTCCACCGATTATTGCTTAACTTGTGGACCCGTCAGGTGTTAAGACATTATGTGACTCCAATTTTTTTTCTTTAAATCCTCATAAGTGTCAATGAAGTGTGGTCGAGGCGAGCAGTAACGTATACTTCGGTGATAATCAATGGTTTAAATCTTTCGAAAATTATTTTTCTTAGTGTATAAATCCACCACATCCCATTTAAATATTTTTTTATTGGTAGGTATTATTATTATTATTATTATTAATAATAATATTATATATATTTGCTTCTACACATTTAAAAATACACCCAAATTTGCACTGATGCAGGTAAATAAACAGGACCCTAATGAAACCCAGAAGTGCCTCTAGGTCACGTGATTGCAACCCAGCAATAGGAACCTTTTATACCTCTTATAAAAGCAAGAGGGTTTTATTTACTCAACTACAGAGAATACCAGGTGCCGATTTAAGATAAGGTGTTTGTTAAAAGCTTTCCTTTTATTTGTACAAATGAATTTTAATCATACTACATAATGTAAAGGTTTTCCTACAAACACAAAAATAAAAAATAGACATCTCATAAAAGTGAGTACACCCCACACATTAGAGCAACCATCTTTATTTAGTCTTGCACACCTTGGGCCCCTCCGCCTTCTACCTGAAGAGCCACGGGTCTGAAGGAGAGGAGATGAGACATAGCTGTAATACTACTTCCTCAGCAAAGCACCTGTCATCTTGGAGGTGTGCTTGGGCTCTTTATGTTGGAAAGCTGCCATGCCTCCTACTCTTTACTGGAGATACACAATATTATAGGCAGCTGATAGTTTTCCACCATTATTTACAATTGTGACATTACATGGATAATTCCGATAATGAAAGAGAAATTGATCAAATGTGCCGATAAGCTTTTATTATTATCATATTTGTGTTTGTTGTTGGACTCTCTGTGGCTCGTGCTGGCGCCTCAACCTCAACCCCTCTCTACGGTATGGTCGCATATCTGGGATGTCATGATACTGTGTGTTGTAAAAGCATCATGGCTCAGCAGTCACCAGTGTGAGCTTTCTTTAAAATGTCAGAAGAAAACATTTCACTTCTAGTTTGCAAAACTTGTTCTGCAGAAATTAAACGGGGAAAGTTAAAAAACGAGCTTCAACGCAATAAAATCTGATAAGTCACCTTAAAATTCACTAATGTGAAGATTTATGAAATCAGTATGAAGCTGCCCTTGCTGCTAAGCCAAAATCTAGCGTTAATAGCGGCGACCGCAGCTAAGGTAAAACCACAGGACTGGTGAGAAAGCATTTGATAAGAGGCTACAGCTTGAAAGAAAATACCTTAGAGCAAAATAACTTGACAAAACAAGTAGTTGTTTATGTTTAACTTTATGATTAATTTGGAGGCACGGGCAACTGTTTATTACCTTTTATGATTTCTTCATGTTCTACAATTGAATGTTGCCTTTCTAAGGGGCAAGCACTTATTGTACTATTTTTATTACTTAATGCTGTAAGGGAAAAATACATATTTTTTTGTCAACAATTATTGCGTTTCGGTGTTGTTGCTAACGGCAATCCAGAACCTCATTGGCTTAGTTCTATTGGCCTCATTTATATATGCAGCGTTGGACAGATAGTTTTTTTCATTGTATGAAATCATAGTCAGAATGTTTGTTGGTTGTTGTCAATCAGTAAAGTAATTGAAAAGTTTAAATCTCAATAAATTCCAAAAATGTTTTGCTCCAAGCAATGATTGTAATTGTTTGTCAGAATTATAGTAGGAAATATATTTGTACTCAAATTATAGTTAAGTAAAGAAATATACTTTGACATTATCCTTATCCCTAAAATGATTTGTATATTTTTTGTTAGAGAGTATACATTTTGGGCAAAATAATGAACTCAATGTTTATTGTTTATAATGAACTTAATGTTTTGTTGGTTATCGATTCCAATTTCCATAACAGTGCATCCCTAGTTTTTACTTCACAGTGGCACCATGCATGTTGGGATTCATGTTCCCCCTCAATGAACCATTGCAGCACCACAGCACTTGTGCAGTACTTAACTAACAAGACGATTAATCTTGCTACTTACTACTTTTTAGCCCATAATGGCTTTTTTTCAATTAATTTTTGGTGAATAGTAAATCGATACTGCTATACAAGCTGCACACAGACTACTCTAAAGCAGATCTAAGTTTACTTTCTTTAGTTTTGTCCCTTGAGGATGTTCTGTATATTGTCATAAAATGGTTACTTTAATGTGAGTAGTGTACTCACTTTTGTGAGATACCGTAAATCTTTAATGATACATAATAAGTACTTAGAGATACTGTATAGTATTGCGGCCTCTGTCACTCACTGAAGGGTAGGTTGGGTTATTTTTCTTCTGGCGGGTCTGTAAGTTGATTAGTGCTGATGTGGAATTAGTTCCTAAGCCCCCTTTTCCCCTTGTGGACTGCCATACAGCCACACATTCCAGCCCAGGCGCTGGGGTCCAATGGACACACATGCAGGCCCCACCTCCACTGCATTACCACTGCCTAAAAGTACATTTCAAGTAGCTCCAAAAGTGAAACACTAATGGAATGTAAAGCTAATCTAAATATGCTAATCCCCACCGCCTCCCTTCAAAAAAAACCTTGATAAACATCGGCAGCAATCTACCCGCCATTGCTGTAGTTGCTGGCTGTGGAATGCTTTAGCCACAGGGGGTCCTGCAAATAATGACAGGCTTGTGTTGTATTAATGTAGAGTTATTGCTTTCCGATTGAGTGAGTACCCCCGTTTTCCTATCACCAATCCTCGTAACAACCATTTCTCTTTCAGCGTTTAAGCCCGAGGGCGGTAAATGCAATGGATGCCCTGAAATAGCCGCCTTTCTGCAGCCGTCTACCTGCTCTTAGTTAATTAATTTGAAGCCCCCCTCAGTAAAAAGGTGCTGCTGCTGAAACGCCCTGATACCCTGTTTTTTCTCCTGCTATCGTCAACCAAAAGACATCCAATTAATATGCTAATAAGCTGATAAATATTTATAGGAGCTTTAAATTATGCAGAAAGCTTTCATTTTATCCCAGTGTGAAATGCGTCACTCGGAGGACTTCAAAGCCGGGCATTGCTAACGAGGCGGCGGAAGATTTGCATACAGCTTTAATCAGCTGAATACTGATTATGCTTCATTATAGAGTGGGAGGAGGGGGGATAGGCCCAGCTGCACTTGTCATTTGTTTCAATGCAGCAAGAAAGAGGGTTAACTTATTTTTTTCCACAAGTAGTGCCACTCTTGTGGGGAGAGAGAGAGAGAGGGAGAGTGGGAGAGCGGCAGTGCTATAAGAAAAGAAGTGAGAGGGAAAGAGGGCTGTTTGCCTAAACCCTGTTAGCTTTGCCTGTGCGTATCCCGGTGTTGTTCAGTGAACCGTGTGGCCGAGCAGAGCCACTGCTGCTATTGAACTCTGCACAGCGGCCAGTGGCGAGGAGAAGGGAAGTGGGAGGAGCAGAGTGCCGGACGCACAGTCAGGGGGGGGGGGTTGTCCGGCAGAGGCATTTTTTTCCCCCTGGCAACCATGCTTGAAACCACAGGTGGAGCTAAGACCGGTGAGTTTTTGTAGTGTCTCAGGTGTCCTGGAACTTTGCTTGATTTTTCCCCACCTGATACTTCACATTTTTTTTGCATAGCACTTATGGTGTTTTGGTCTACTTTGCATTGTCATCGTCATGCAGATTGTAAATGCATTAAAACAACAGTGTTAGTAGAGGATGATTCAACTGTCCCCCGTCTGCCTCTTGCAGATGTAAAAATGGAGCCACAAAGTGGTGACAGGAACACTGGTGAGTGACCTTGATTTTTTTTGTGTGCCTGTTTTGCTCTTTGGTTGACATTCTCAACCCATGCAACAGGTTTCATCGTGGCATTAACATTTGCACACATCTTTAGAAACATTGTCAATTTGTCACACTTTGTTTGGGGGAGAAAAGCATCTTAATTTGCTACTTTGTTGGTTGCTTATACTTGTTTCTGCTGAATGTTATGCCTTACTGCTACTTTTCTGATTTGCTACTTTGTGTGTTGCATGATATTTATAAACCTACTAAACAGTTTGCATGGCTACATGATCAAATAAGGTCACTATGCAATTAGTTTGAATGTTTCTAGCTTGTTGTTAAAAGTTTAAACGGCCCCACATCTTTGAACTGTGCTCACCAGACATGTGCGTTTCTTTCCACAGGAATCCAAATCAATGGATTGGACTTTCAGAGGCTGAACGTGCCGACCACTACTGCAATGACCAACGCTCACGCACAAGCCCTCCTCCAACAGGTAACACGCTGCTGACCTGAGCTTACTCTTGAAAAATGGAATCATCAATGATTCAGAGTGCAGTGGTGCAAGCGGGGATTTTGAGATGAACTTTAAAGGTGTGTGCTGCTAGTCTGCACCCCTGTATGCACACAGAGTTCATTTAAATGAGCCTCGGCTCCTCTGGCGTCGCCTGGCAACAAGGCAGATTAATCAAGCCGGTATGCTAATTAGCTGCTACCCGCCGTTGCCCGGAAACAGATGGCGGGGAATATGCAAATCTATGCAGAATTTTACATGCGCCGCATAACCGCTATTTTAATTAGCAATCGTGGCGGCGCCTCCCTTCCCTCCCTTGTCTCAGAAGGCTGCGGCACTTTTTTTCTTCTTGTTTTTGAAGTGTTCACACTTCCTCTTTGAATTCAAATGCTCTCCCTCACACTCACAAAGTCACTCAGGTGGCTTTTTTCGGTTTCATATTCAGTATTTTCTGTTGATAACATAGATCTGGTAATAATAACAATAATCTGATTTAACTTGATCTCAAATCCCCTCAGATGAAAAGACGTATAAGCGCTCATTAAGTCAACAATGCTCATTTCTGCCTCTCCGCCTCCACTAGTCAAAGTCAGAAGACTCAAGCGCTCTTCCCACATCCGTCCAGCAGAGCGTGTTGCCT
This sequence comes from Nerophis lumbriciformis, assembly GCF_033978685.3. Lineage (NCBI taxonomy): Eukaryota > Metazoa > Chordata > Actinopteri > Syngnathiformes > Syngnathidae > Nerophis > Nerophis lumbriciformis. The sequence continues at coordinate 30,392,552 of NC_084560.2, forward strand.
CAAACCCAGCTAATGTTGGCCGGGGGACAGCTTGCAGGAGTAAGTGGCCTATTGCCTCATGTTTCCGCCAGTCTGGCAAAAGTGAGGACACAGTTGCCTGCACTGATTCTGTCGCTGCAAGGCCCTCTGCCTCCTTTGCCTGTCTGCCTGTTCATCGTTTATGGTTGTCCAACTGTCTGTGAATGCAACCACATGTTGGCTCAGTGGTGGGTTTTTTTTCCTAACCTGTGCTCTCACATTTATAGCCTAGGCCATTTAGGTTTATAGATTATGAACATTTTTGATTTGAAAGTGACGTAATTTGTTTCACTGCATGGCTCGTCTTCCCATCGGCCCGCCTGGCATCATTAAGCTTTGATACCTTTGTAAAGTTCCGAATGAAAGTGTATGCTGCCATTCATTACGTCAACGCATCCACTTTACTATCACCTGGATGCAAGAGCGTGTCCTACAGAGTGCTTTTAAATTCATAACAGAATCTTGCAGCAACCATTTCTACAGCCCTTTCCAGCAGTATCAACCACTGCAGTCCACTAGATTATTTTCTACCTCGTGAAGATGGACCAGACTGTTATCTATATATTTTACAATTACCTTTTTTCTGTTGCTGTAGTACCCTCATGGATCTCATAATTTAACATTACACAGGTATCAAAGACATCTAGCAAATGCACAAACTCATCCATTGATGTGAATTGTACAGCATTAATTTCTTCTCTCTTGGTATAAACTCTGATGTTTCTCTTCCCCAGCTGACTCTGACCCCAGCACAGCAGCAGCTGTTGCTCCACCAGGCCCAGGCTCAGCTCCTGGCTGCTGCTGTGCAGCATTCAGCCAACCAGCAGAACGGCACCACTGGGGCCAGTATCTCAGCATCCGCAGCCACGCCCATCACCCAGCTACCCCTCTCACAACCCATCCAGATCTCTCCTGTAAGACTCAGGCACTGTCCAGCTGTTTTTTCTATTGAAGTCATGAAAAAAAAAAATCAAAATTAAAGCAGTTTGTAATGTCCGTCTATAATCAAAATTGTCCCAAAAAATCTTTGAGTTTATTCATTGGGACAGCAGAGGCCACTATTTGTGTTGTTATCCCTATTACAATGCAAGTATCTACTTATCCCTTGTTGATGATGTAAATTACAATATTTAAATGTGTCAGTCTGTTTCTAGTACAAATACTACTTGTCTTTCAGCAGCTGCAGCAGCAGAATTTAAGTCTGCCCCAGTTTGTTCTAGTGCAGCCCGGCCACCCGATCGGCACGCCGCTGCAGCCGGCTCAGTTCATCATCTCGCAGACGCCGCAGCAGAGTAAGCAGAACAACACAGTTTAGACAACATGCAGGGGGGGGGGCAGTTTCACTGAGAATATTGCACTGTAAGAGAAGCTGCTTTTTATCACCTGCCCCCGTGTAGGCATATTGCAAGCCCAGAGTCTTCTAACTCAACTACCTCAGAGCCAAGCCAACCCACTGACGACTCACACAAGTATATCCCTTGCGACACAGGTTGGTGCTGCGTTCTCAATGTGCCGTAATTCCTACTTGGCACCCTGTCAAATCTAATTGGTGTTTTTGTAACTTGCAGCCTGCGACTCCAACCCGCACCACAGCGACCACGCCCCTTCAGTCACTTCCCCACAGTCAGACGCCACCCAAACGCTTGGATACGCCCGTTTTGGAGGAGCCGAGTGATCTGGAGGAACTCGAACAGTTTGCAAAGACCTTCAAACAGAGGCGGATCAAATTGGGCTTTACACAGGTGAGAATCTGATCAATTGAACAATGTGGTTCAGTCATTTGGAAGTGCTCAGCATTGGGTCAGGTATTTAGATGTCGCTGCTTGGACTGCAGCTATCGATTATTTCAAAAATCGAGTATTCTTTAAATGAATATGTTCGATAAATCGAGTAATCAAATAAAACGCACTTTCTAGCCTCAAACTGTCTTTCAGGGAAAATAGTTAAAATAAACAAGGATTTTTCAAATGACCTGTATTCTTTCTTCTTATAAAGGCACAAATTGCACTTTTACAACAACAGCATCGCAATATATTACTTTTAAAAAAGATAAGTTAATAAGTAAAAAATGAAAAAAATGCAGTGTAGCCAGATGAGCATGAACAAGGTATGTATAACTAATACAATAAAAAATCTTTGAAGTCTTAAAGAACCAAACTAAACAATAAGACTACTTAATAAATTAATAAAGTATGTTAAGTCACAATGTATTTAACAATTTAACATATACATATTTGAAAAGGTATTTATTGGAAGACGGTTGTTTGATTTTTTTTTTGCATTAACATACAAACTGTAGATTCTAACATGTCCTCAATTGTGTTTGAGTCAAATATTCATTATGCAAGTCACTCATATAAGGTAGCGTTTGCAGCCAAAATAGACCTTTACCTTGTTTCTGCTGGTTTGCTGCTCTTACACATAAACTAAAGGATGTTTTCTGGTAATGTGCTCTATTATTGATGTAGTGCTGTTGACAAATGCTAGCTCTTTGACAGAGCAAACGTTTCACCACAATGTGAGTCTTTTTAACTTTTAAATGATCGCAAAACTTTTTGACATTTTCTTTCGTTTTCTTTCTCTCATCCACTTTGTTGTTTTTCTGGGCTTTCTTTTTCGGCACTCCACTGGTTTCCCCCCCTACCATATACACACACACAGACGCACACACAATGAAAATGAATCTGATAACTGTGCCTCGATAAATCGCCATGTACCTGCGTTGTTACGGGCTGCAAGAACGGTCACTCTATGCATCAGTTTGAGCAGATGCGGGCGTTTGTACTACATGCACCACATAAATGCTAATAATGATGGTAAAACTTAATAACCTATTACATTAAAATGATCAAAAAATGTTGATAAAATTATGGAACCACTGGTGTTAGCTAGCTCAAATGCTAACTTGAAAACAAGAGACATTAACGTCTTTTCCCATTAAGAAATTTCATACCCCATTATAAACTTGGATAAACACATTACTGTCTAAACTACTGAGCTACAGTATTCACATTGGACATAAAGGCTGTGCTCTCTTTGCACAAAGTGATCGATATATACTCCAGTGTTGAGTTGAAACCGGCGGAGGTGCTGCAGAAAACCCAAAGCGAAACAAAGTGATCACCCAATTTGCATTTATTAAAAAAAACATTCTGAAACATTTATAAATTAAAATGGAAGTAGATAAACCTATATAAACACACAATTAAAAATAATATGGCTCTTATGAAGTCATAACAATATTTAATGTTTATTCTGAAAGTAAAAATGTCAATCGTTATAATTAAGTTTTTAGCCATTTTATTTATTTTGGGTTGTGTATATTTAAGGGTACACCACCCCTTCCTTAACAAAGACGGAACCTATTTTATTGCTTTTGGTTGTGATTTTTATTCAAATGCAAAATTTTGCAAACAGACTGTGTACCGGTATATATTTTTTTTAATTTTCATTATTTTGTTTTATTTAACTTGATATTGAGATATATTCAAATTACAATGTTAAAAAATACGAGAAATACAAGTTTATTTACGTTATTATTATTATTATTATTATGTATGACTATTACATTAATGGTTAACTTGGTCTGAAAAAATTGTTGACAATAATATCATTTTAACTGCAATAGTTTGTAGGTCAACATATCGCCAAGCAAAATTTGTTATCGGCCCGGGCCTACTTTAAAGGGCGTACTTATACTAAGCTGATGATACCTAAAGGCCGATATTTGACTAATTGTTTAGTTTGACTAATGTCAGTGTATAGATCAGAGCCCAGTCAATGCACATACATATTTACGCATGCGACGTCGCAGAATCAGAAAATGACTAATGCGACCAATCCATGCTGATTCTTAATGAAAGTTGACACATTTCATACTAGAAACAAAATGCAAAACCTAAAATGATCCTAAAGTCAAACCCAAAGCACGCTTGCTCAACCATGACTACATTTGTGTGTGCAATATAGACGTGTCTTTTAGCTGAGATAGGCTCCAGCGCCCCCCGCGACCCCAAAGGGAATAAGCGGTAGGAAATGGATGGATGGATATAGACGTGTCTTTTAATTTCTTAGTCACACTGGCCACATTGCACAAAATAATCAGCATGGTTTGAAATAAGATTGAAAACAATCCAAAACAGCTGAATAAAAGCAATGGGAGAAGTAGATGGCAGCATGAGAGGGATGAGGAATTGCACCGGAGCCTAGATGTGTACGAATGGCCTTGTGCGAGTACAAAAGGGCTATTCAACTGGCGGCCGGGGAGCTAAATACAGCCCTGGAATGACACTATACTGGCCTCTGAGTTCAGGTCAAAACTTGGGAGACAAACATTTTTGCAGAAAATTCCTAAAAACACTAGTGCTGGACCATTTTAAACGCATTGGCAGATCCTTTCATTGACATTTTAACCTAGCTAAAAACATTTAAAACACTGTGGTCCAAACTTTTGATTTACATACAGTAACCGAAGCGGTCCTCAAGGCACCCCTTTAAGTCCCCCCCCCCCCACCCCCCATTTGGCCGTCACACATTTTTTACGTAATATGATTTATGTAGCTAATGTGTTGCTGTCGCTTGTTTACTTCAGATGCAGTCAGTAGTCATTTGTTCAACATCTAAAGTTATACTAGTGGTGTTCCTCGAGGTTCCATTTTAGGTCCTCTTTTTCGTCATTTGGGCTATTCAACTGGTGGCCCGTGAGTTTAGTTAAAAAAAACTTGTCAGAAACTCACTTTTGCAGCAGATTCTTAAAAACACTTTGGTGCTGTAAAACAGATGATCTTTGACTCGCTTTGTTTGAAGACGGTCCTCAAACAGCAGATCGGTCCTGTAACTCTAAAAAAATAAACAGAACAAAACCAAATGTCTTCAGTAGAGGATGCTGGTTCTCCTGAATATACAAAGTAAAACTGATAGTAAAGGGTCTGGACCCCGGTCCTTAGCTTTCTGGAAATGTGGCCCCCAAAACAATTTGTTGAATATCCCTGGAGTACATCCTTACGTTCCTCTTTCTTATGTTCCAGGGAGATGTTGGCCTGGCCATGGGTAAGCTGTATGGAAATGACTTCAGCCAAACTACTATCTCCCGCTTCGAGGCCTTGAATCTGAGCTTTAAGAACATGTGCAAACTCAAGCCGTTGCTGGAGAAGTGGCTCAACGATGCAGGTTTGTCCCTGAGCCTCCTTATAATGTTGTTTAACGGTGAAACTTGTCGCAAGCCAGACGTCTTTACCTTCCTCTCCTTCTTTTTCGTCGGTGCTGTTTGTGCAGACAACCTGACTTCTGACCAGGCGCTGTCCAGCCCCCTCGGCTCTTCAAACATAACCATCGAGGGGATCAACCGCAGACGAAAGAAGAGGACCAGTATTGAGACAAACATCCGTGTGGCCTTAGAAAAGAGCTTTCTGGAGGTGAGAAACCAGTTGTATCAGTAACACATTGACCTCACGCTTAGAGTAGATGTGTGCGGTCACGACTGACCTGTGCTGACAAGTACTCTCCGGCGTCTTTGCCCTCTTCTAGCAGAACCAAAAACCTACCTCTGAAGAGATCACCATGATCGCCGACCAGCTCAACATGGAGAAGGAGGTAATTCGGGTCTGGTTCTGCAATCGCCGGCAGAAAGAGAAGAGAATCAACCCGCCGAGCGCTGGCAGCATCGGCGGGGGTGTCACCCCCATCAAAACTATCTTTTCACCCAGTAGCACATTGGTAAGGAAACACACAAACCGACATAAGGGGAACTAATGCAAAGTGCCCCAAAACTGTGACATCATTTCAAATGTTTGAATGACTACATGTCCCATACCTGTCAATATTTGCATTTAAAAAAGGGACATTTTAAGGGAGTTTACAGAAAGTGGCACAATTTGCATCCTAAGTATTTACACATTTTGCCTGTTTTTTCAACTTCATGACAAATATTACCGGTGGTTATACTACAGCTCAGAGAAAAAGTCTCATTTTAACTGTTAAGTTCTTTAAAACTTTCTTCTGCCTGCACCTGAAAAGGCTGAGAAGATGGTAGAGGACGCTTTGTCAGCTCAACTCCAGTAGATTTTGTTGAGTTTATTTCATACCACATCTATTACATGAGCTTTTTAGGAAAAGTTGATAACCCTAAACTAAAGAGGAATAGCATCAAACACTACTAGCAGTAAACACTCAATGTTTAGTAAATAACAATAAATGTACATCGTATTTACAGCCAACTGTATCTTAGGACCAACAATAGTAATTTACATAACATGGGTCTCTGCAGTCTCATTACAATTGCATTCCTGTAGTCCTGCCCATTGCATCTGCATCAAACGACTGAATTCTGTACAAATTATTTCTTTTTATTCTATGGATGTCACATAATATCAAGAATCAAACATTCATACTTGCATCAATGCCATAAATATATTTTGTTCGTCATTAGTATCAGTTTTGAAAGATGTACCCATACAATATTGGTATCATAGTCTTAAAATATGTATCAGTGGTGCATTTTAGCTTTGAGAATCATTATGTTTACATTTGCCAAATTTGACAGACCAATAACCATGGAACCAGATATAAAACGCATTGCAAAATAATGTGGCTGTCCCATGCAATACAATTAATTTAAGTACTAGTAGAATGGAAAAACAAGTTGACTTTGTATGCTTAATTGTGTTTCATTGTATCCATTGAACCATATCCAATTGTATTTCCAAGAAATATGTGAAAATACCGTCTAAACATCACAAAATGCCACAATTTCAGACGGCCCCTTTAAATATTCTGCTCCGAATGTCTGATTCGGGGTCGGATGACGTCACGATGGGAACGCTTCTGCGCTCTGACCATATCAGCAGATCAGTCATACCGGAAATATGCGAAAATTGGAAAGATATGTGCTGCCTTTCATTCGCAATCCCTATATAAGTCATGAACACTTACGTTTTTCTTTTTTTTATGCATTTTAATTTGTAAATAAATAATTACATAAAAAGTCAGCTAATAATTTGGTCAGTGGCAGCTCCCTATTCTGCCCACAAAGCTCTCTAAATAACAATCCAAAACCTGACAACAATACTCTATTTCCATATCATGACCTGAATTATTATTAGCAATATTGTTATTATAAGTGCTAACGCAGACAAACTATTTTTAGCGGTGCATCGTTAACAGAGAAGTAACTAGCTTATGCTGCAGCATTGAGTCGGTCAGTGTCCTGCTGCTGCATCGTGTCTCAACTCGTCAAAGTTATTTTAGATTATAAATCATGCCTCTCGTCTGAATAATAGGAGGGTGTAGCCATTAATCTAGAAGTTCTTCATCTGTGACATTCAATTTATAACTGGAGATGGAGACAAAGACATGACAATCGCAGATGGTGTCTGCAGGCAGCAACTTTTTGTGTGGATTATGATTAATTCTTCATCAAAACGGAAAGATAAAAACGGAAAGATATGAACATCCTATCAGTCGTCATCGCAGTGAGAGCAGACACTGTACAGCAGGGGTGTCCAAAGTGCGGCCTGGGGGCCATTTACGGCCTGCAGCGCGATTTTTATTGGCCCGTGACACATTCTATTGACAAACTAAACCGGTCCCAAATTAGAACAAAAAACTCAATCAATCAAATTAGAACAAAAAACTATGAAAAATTAAACGGGACCAAATCCCCCAAAAATGGGACCTGAAAACCAAAATGGCCGACAACCTGAGCGTCTTACTGTATGAGGTCTTTGATGATTTCCGTGTGTCCTGTCATGATGAAAAAGTGTGCACATTTCTTGTGAGACATGATGTTTTTGAGTGTACTAAAGCCCTCAAAAGCGTTTCAGTTGACGGTATAACAGCAATATTAGTAAATACAAGCTAACTTTCGAGCACAGTTAACATAAATACAAATAAAATCATGATTAAAATAATCATGAATGATTTTAGTGCTTTATCTATAACACAAAGCTAAGATGTAGAAGTGTTTTTCAAATGTTAGCATATGTTCACCTACATTGTTTTGGTTTGAGTATTTTTCATATACCCAAAATGTATAAAAGTGGCCCTCGCAACCTTCATTTTTCTCCATGTGGCCCTCGCTGGAAAATGTTTGGACACCTTTGCTGTACAGTAATGGATTGTTTTATTATGTTCGTAATTTGTATTTCTTGCACTTAATAATAGTGCTACGTGATGCGATAGTGGTTCACTAAAGCTGGATCTGTTTAGCACAGCTTCTAAAACTTGTAGCTCGTCCTTATGTTTAGGCTAAAAAAAACAAGTTCTGGTTTTTAATTTTTCCCAAAGTAATCGTTGTTGGCTCTCACAAAGTCGGCATGATTGGCATTGTTGTGGTTCCACCTCTGTCACGTATCACGTGACTGGCTTTCTCATTATCTCTCAAAATGGTTTGGGAATCTCCATGAGATTGATACTATTTTGATCATATCTATTTACTCGCAAACCTTGTACGTCTTTTAGTCTTATAAATGTTTTATATATATATATATATATATATATATATATATATATATTTACACACACACACACAAACATTTCGGTTCGGTACATACCTCGGTTTAGAGGTCACGGTTCGGTTCATTTTCGGTACAGTAAGAAAACAACAAAATATACATTTTTGGGTTATTTATTTACCAAATTTGCAAAATCTTCCACCAAAAATATTTTTCTTAGTGGAATATTTGATGTGAAGTAATCGGAGCCTTGGATAGGTCAATAATTCATAATAACATTGATTTTGATTCAATATTATGTTTTGAGCAATGACAGTTTGAAAAAAAAAAAACAGCTTTGTTTTATTAGTCAACATTAAAACTTTTTCTAGATTTCATTTAACCTTTAAGCTTTTTCATTTCACTTTTTTTATGTTTTTGTTTATTTTAATATTATTTTTAGAATGTGCCGTGGGCCTTTAAAACATTAGCTGTGGGCCGCAAATGGCCTCCGGGGCACACTTTTGACACCCCTGCTATAGATAATAAAAAATTAAATCTGATAAAAAGCAGAGCCTGGCGACGCATGCGCGTTTATCATAACTCTCTCGCTTTCTCTGTCTCTGCCCCTCCTTCACGAATGCTGCTGCGTGCACAATTTGTTTTGTTTTTAACCCCTTCTTAACCCTGAATGTACATTGAAAATACACGCAAACCTAACTCAAAATGCCGGACATTTGAGGCATTTAAAAAACTCCGCCCTGACAGCTCCGCAAAAGAGGACGTATGGTCAGTCTATCCTAGCCCGTTAGCTGCTAGCATGCCGTGTGTTGTGCCTCGGTGTGCATTGTTTACACAACGTGCGTTACGTTACTTAATATGTCCGTGTGGAAACTCGTTCGGTACACCTCCGAACAGAACCGGAACCCCCGTACCGAAAAGGTTCAATACAAATACACGTACCGTTACACCCCTAATAATATAAATATAAATATATATATATTATATGATAACAGCTTCAATATAGAAGCCACTTGTTTTTTTCCATTCTACTGGTACTTTAAAGTGAAGTAAATGAGTGCATTTGATATTTAAACACTTCCAATTGCAAGACCGGCAATACTTTTAAGACGCCACTAGACGACAGTGTTGCTCTGCAAACTCCTTCGTGTTGCCTCAATAGTCTGACTCTGAGGCAAACTTGGCATGATTTTCTTTTGTGAACAAAATCTGCTCAACTTTTGAGGTTCTATTGCAGTTATTCTGTTTCCATAACCACTGCTGGTTTATGTGCGGTTTTCCTTTTTTGAAGGTGGCCAGCACGGCTATAAACACGCCCACCACGTTGACTGTCAACTCAATAATGCCTCTTACCAGCACCAGCGTCTCCGGTTTAACCTTCACAGGTATGTTGTCAAGTAAAAAAAAAAAAAACATTAATACCCCAAACCCTAATGGCCACCTTCTTTCTAAGGCGCAACAATTGGGGCCACGAACACTGCATCCGTCATCTCCACCACACCCGTAATTTCCACGGTAACCAGCTCTCCGTCTCTAAGCCCGTCCCTCACGACCAGTCAGTCCACCATCGCAGCGATGAATAGAATCGGTGCGCAGGCCATCGTCACCCAGGCACCGACATCCATAGGCACCGCCACCCTCGGGTCGGGCCAGGTGATGGTGGCCGGTCCGGGGCTGTCGGCAGCGCTTCAGGGGGTCACCCAATTGCCCACAAGCGCGAGCTTCGCCGCCATGGCCGCCGCGGCTGGGCTAGGCCCCGGACTGATGGCCTCCTCCCAGTTCACTCCAGGGTAAGTACTAGCCACAACAATTAAAGGATCACCTCAGCTGTTTTCTTCCATTGTTAATGTCAGTGATGATCTGGTGTGTGTTTCCAGTGGTGCCCTGCTGAGTCTGGCTCCCGGTAGCCTCGGCAGCGCTCTGAGTCCTGCCCTCATGAGCAACAGCACCTTGGCTACTATCCAAGGTGTGTATCATCGCAGCCGTTACTGTACAATCTTCATCAATGCAAGAATGAGACAACAAACCAAGCACAAGCCTGTTAACATTCATTACCAACATTTATTTAAGCCCCTCCACTGGTTTCTACCCTTAGGGTCGGTTGTTAATTGAATAAATTAATAAAATATCAAATCAATTAAAACGTTTACCAGTGAGCCGTTTCTGAATATTTACATCACATGAAGGAAAAAGGACATTCCACCACGGTGTTAAGATGAATCTATTCCCTTGCATAATGAAAGCTCATTTAAAACCCCCTTCAGGACACATTTTTAACTCCTAATACCCCTGCTCGGATTTTTAATGTGTGTCCGGTGGTGTTTTCGCCTTCCACCATAAGTTTAATCACCTCATTAAAATGACATCTCTACAATCCTGCCTCATTAAAAATACAGAATCAATGAATATGTAAATGCAGAGAAAAGGTCAGCTGTTGGACACGAGCTGTCTCCAGCTTCAGGGCAAGAACGTTTGTACTTCAATATTGTTCTCTTGTAAAAGCATGCAGTTGACAAACTATTTGTGATGGAGCAACGTTTTATTGCTATGATAAATAAAACCTAGGATAAGCATAAGAGACATTTGGATGTTCTTAGAGCCGTGCAGCCAGTAAGCTCAAACTTATAAAATGTTTAATTTGAAAGATTACACTACAGCTGACATCTTAATAAACATGCGCATACCTTAACCTTGGCGGGTCACACAAAAAAGACGCCAGGTGCTCTCTGCAGTTGTCAACTAATACGTATAGATGGACTATACGTGTATATTGTGTCTTAAAAGTAATAGTTGGACTTTATTAGAAAATAATTGCAATTGAATAATCAACTTTAATTGTATGATAATTCAACAATATCCGAAACAATAACCAATGTTTTCCAATTCAATGACTGAATCACTGAAGGCTCAACGTATTCTTAAACAATTCAGTCAAAAATGTGTATTTTTCTATTACCGTAAGCTATTTAAATGCACAGATTAGTCCATTTTTTAACAAAATGCAATGATAAGTTTCAAGATGCTATTAGCACAAGATAATTCAAGGATTAAATGTCTTAAAACACATGTATCCAGCAAGTTTGTTGATTTTTGCCAGACATGGGCTTTCTTAGCTTGGCTCTGAACACCACACCATCATGCAATGCTCACACAAACATGCTGCTCTTCATGTTTACATCACCAACACTTGGCTTAAAAATATATTTTGGTGTTGGCATTACTGGTGCGTTAACATTACACAAATGCATCTTGTCCACTGATGTTGATGCCGTGTCAGGAATAATGAGCACCTAGGAAAAGTTGTCGCAAAATTATGTGATTTAATGCGATAGGGCTGCAACGATTAATTGATGGGAAAAATCTTCGATTTATATTCTGTTGCTGTGATTTTATCCTTTATTAGTGTAACTAATAATAATGAATAAAATACGGTCTACATAGAGTGCCAGGTATTTTAAATACGTGGACGTAGTTTCTGTACGGCCGACGCAATAGAGCGCACATGACAGTGATAATGTGTGGGTGCCGTCATCTGTGTGGCAGTAAACAGCTGAGAGGTTTTAATTGTATTGTGTTTATTAAATTATGCACACTTGTTAAGTGCAATTTTAAAAGGAAATTGTACTTTTAACAACCAATTATGGCAATATTACTTCAATTTGGCCGACGATAGAACTTTTAATACTATCGTTATATCGTGGTAATACATGTTGATGATACATTCTAGCCGTGTACGCAAATTTGACAGCGACAAACTAAGGCGTCTTCAATGCAATGTAGCGTCTTCGCTAGTGGCTAACGTCCTTCCATAGTGCAAAGTCACTTCTACGTCAGCAATCTTCTCGCCTCATGGCAAAAAAACAGTTTCTTACAAATCATTCCAGGAGGACGAGGAATAGCTAAACATGTTAAACTACCGTACACACCGTAGGCGGATATCTAACTGAAAGCTTTTGGTCTTGAATGTAAACATGATGGTCAAATTGATACAAATATCGACAGTAACTATACCAAGTAGTATAGTATTAGGTCGATACCATAGTGGTTAGATTGATATTTTTTTACTACAAAAAAATCATTTGTCGTTTTTGTTATTGTTTACAAAGTCAGGAAATAAGTCCCTGGACACTGGAGGGCTTTAAGAGCAAAAACCAAAATATTTAAATCAGAGCCTATGGTAGGAAATAATTTAAATATTTAATCGATGTGTTTACACCGCCATTTTGTTTTTTTGTTTGATTATAATCGCGATCAAAAACTGAATCATTCAATGATGTTGAAAATGTTAAGTATAAAACTTGTATCGATACCCAAATTTTTAGTATCGCGCAAAACAGATGTATAGTATCAAACAGAAGAATAAGTTCTTAGACTATTTTAACTTATGTGTAGATAGAACCATGTTACAACAGAAAGTAACCAGATAATAACAGGAAATTAGCAAATAATGAGAAAATAATGAAAATGGAATTGATGCAATATGTTACTGCATATGTCAGCAGCCAAGTTAGGAGCCTTTGTGAAGCATTTTGAAATTATTCTACTGTTATTTACATACCAAATAATATTTTGTGATATATATCGTTATTGCAGGAGGCTTCAATATATGTCACAATATAGATTTTATATTGTCCATCCGTAATTTCAATGTTGAGGATGTGCATTTATTTTAAAAAAAATTAAGTTTTTGCAAGAAGAAAAGTTGTTTATTTCACTCTTATTCTCAAAAATAGGCCTTTTGGCTATTAAGGGTGTTTTATCTGATCAATCAATCGATAGATTACTCCAACCATCCATCTTTTTTCTACTGCTCGTCACGCTCAGGGTTACGGGGGCCGGGGCCTATCCCAGCTGCACTCTGGCGAAAGGCAGGGTACACCCTGGACAAGTCGCCACCTCATCGCAGGGTCAACACAGATAAAATAATCGATAGCTGCAGCTCTAAAATGCAATGTTGTTCTGTAATTAATTAATAGTAATTAATACACTTCTGTTTATAACCATTGGAGGCAACTTGCATGTCCATTTGTTCTCTTGCTAAAAAACGCACCCGTCTCTCCACAGCCCTGGCATCGAGCGGCACCATCCCGTTAACGTCTCTGGACGGAAGCAACCTGCTGTTTGCCAACACCTCTGCCGGCAATGGACACAACCTGGTGACCACGCCGCTCTTTCTCAACCCCCAGAACCTGTCGCTGCTCACCAGCAACCCGGTCAGCCTGGTATCAGCCGGGGGGGGCGGTCTGCAGGTCACCGCCGACTCTCACCACCAAGCCGCCACGACCATTGCCACTGCCTCCAAGGCGCAGTGAGTCCCTAACTGCATCCCGAAAGAACGCCCTGTTTTCTTTAGTCGCGGCGCACTGTTTTCCTCATGCCGCGCAGGAAATAGGGAGGCGGTTTGATTTGGGCTCTGCGCTTCACTAACGAAAACACACATCCGCTCCATTGTAACTACTACTATTTGGTCCCCTTGCTTTTACCAAAAAACAACCTCACCAGGTTGGGCTTTTTGATTTTGGTTCTCTTTGTGATATTTGGACATTTTTCCTCCTATCTCAAGCAGTAGCCAGGAAGAAAATGTCCCCCCTATTCATTTTGTATATATGTCCTATTTCACTCTTTTTCTAACCAAAAATGTTGGATTTTACTCTAAACTTACTAACTTCACAATACACGTCATCACTAATCCCCTTTACTTATATTTTTGTTGGACAGGCCTTGACATATATATCAAAAATGTTTTTTGTTTTTTTAATCTTTCCTGTAATTTTTTTACATTTTCCGAATTGTAAGTCTAATACTACAGTAAATTAACTTTTTTTTGTGGTTGTAACGCTTTAAAAACAAGTAATAAGTGGCCGATATAAAGGTTATCATTGCTTTAAGGAGACCAGTCGGGTCTCTACGAGTTTCTCTTTCTGGAAACACTGACTTTTACACTTTGCCTCGGGGGCTTCTGTAAAAAAAAAAAAAAAAAAAAAAAAAAAAATGGTGCAGATTGTAGACACTGATAGAAAATGACTGAAAACTTTAAGAGCTTTAAAAACGTGGAGTGGTGTGTTTGTTTCGTATGTAAAAGCTCAGTATGAAGCTGAGACCTAAGTAACCAAATTATCCAGACTCAGTGGTCTGGGCTAAGACCACCCGTCAGGGGGTGTGGTCACCACACTAAATGTTGGCTAAATGTTTGTTTTCTTCCTTCTGTTTCTTTGTAATGGTAGTACCGTCGTATCTACTTGTGCACAGTATCTGTACCAAAAAACTGGATTGGTGAGCTGTTGTGGGAGGAATTACCTTTTTGTTTTCTTTCATTGTGTCTGCAGCCACTTGAGTGACTGTGTACTTCACATTATACCAAAAATATTTGTCGGTGTAACTTAGTCTAGTTGATATATTTATGAACAGAAGCTCTCTTCATTGTCAGCGGAAGATAGAAATGCAATATTTAGATTTATTTCCAAAGACCTTTTTTTTTTTTTTATAAAGTCTTTCACGGTTAATTTACGGTAATTGGCAGCACAATTGACCAAAAATAGGGAATGGCTGAGTTTTTTTGTTTTACTTATCAAACACTTTTTAATTTTTGGAGCCATTTGATGGCGTTGAACCATTTAAGTAGCAGCTTTTGGACGTCAGTAAAGCAGGAAAAACACCCTCTTTTTTTTATTTGGGTTTTAGTACTTTCAGCCATATGACAACAGCTTGAACCAAAGTGGTTTTCCTCAGTAGCGGCCCGTGCCTGTCCCAGCACTCATGTTGCTGATCACATGATCTCTTCACGCTGCTTACTAATGTCAGTACCTGCTATTCTTGATCAGGTGCGGTTGGGGATGGGATGGGTGAATGAAATGCTAGCATGTTAAGAGGCCTCCGCCATGCTTTACTAATAGCTTTATTAGCACGTCCTGCCAAGAGCGGGTTTTGTGGTTCGACTGGAAGGATCTGCTGTCAACACCAGGAGTGGGCATTGTAGTTACCGTAACCTCAGACTAGATTCACCCATGCCTTTTAGCGGGATATTTCGGCAATTGTGCTTTTTATATAGCAAGTTTTTTATATATTGCAGTCGAATAACTGACATCGGCATCTAAAATACTAGACGGACAACAACATTGCGTAATACCCTTTCTGTTCCAGCTCTGGTACTGCCTCCAAAGCTGAAGAATTTCCACGTCAACTTTATGTCTGACCTTGCCTCAATTTAATTTCCATTCGTTTATGTGGAATTGGTTAATCGTGCCATGAGGCGATTTTGTTAAAACGGAGTGCAACCTGCAGAGGCGCTGTTGATTTAGTCTCAACTGTCTAAAGAAAATAATATATGAAAGTTGAACTTTATCTGTCGTCTTTGGCACCATTTTCCGGCATTCAGAACATCCCAAGAGGTTCTCCCATCCCATTAATTGATGATTGACCATCAAATGCCCACCCCTAGTCTACACACAGATCCTGTCTGATCATCGTTACTGTTCAGAACCAGCATGTTAGATTTGCTGCGCCCCAAATGTTTTCCAAAGACGCTCCGGCCTCGTTTCTAGGACTCACCGGGCTGAGTACTGTTATGTGCCACACATTCAGCCAAACTCCACACAATGGCGTCGTCGTTCTGCTGCTCCTTCTTTTAACTAACAAATCATTAGGAAATCACTGGGGCAGCCAGAGATCCTCTTGCGTACCTACTTCTTTTTCTCTTTCTAATTGTGACTGAATATACCTCAGCAGCACTTAAAACATAAGGTTCACCTTTTTTTTTCTTTTTTTTCCTCGACATTTCTGTGTACAGAACAGTGTGGAATGTATAATAAGTAATGTCATTTATACCGCGATATAGGACCCGAACATAAAAGGACAACTACTGCTATTTCGAGTACTACTATTTAATTTTTGTCTTCTGAGGTGTTGTTTTTTTTGAGATCCTTTTTGCCAAAGTAATAGCCTTTCTCTTTGCAGCTCTGCCTGCCGTATGGTCAACGCACCAATGGAACCCAGTTCTGTTTGGGCGCCGTTTTTTGTAGTTACACAAGCGCGCTCGCCATGGGGCACCATAAGATGTTACTAAAATATTTATCTTGAGGAAAGACCTAAGAATCAGAACAGTTCTTTTCCTAATTCTATACATATAAATATATATATATATATATAAACATGTGTAAGATATCCATATTTTATATTTGAACCGGTATGTCAAAACTGAATGTAGTGTTTATGACTCAAAAAAATCTCCCAAAAATGCATTTTTTTTTCTATTGTTGCAAAAAACCTTTTTTATTTTAAACTCTTAAGACCAAAAATTGAAAAACAACATGACTCTCTATACTGTGGCGGGTGCCCCGGTCTATGATAACATGTGTCTATCTAACAGGAGGGGGTGCTCCTGATGCACAGGTCCTCTGGTTGGGGTAAAGCGGAGACTCTGAAGTATCTTTATTTTGTAATATTGTGCTTTTTGTTTTTAAAAACTATATCGTAATATTTTTGGTTGAGTCATTTTGGACTTGATTTGCTGTGATGTCTTTAACAATCATTGTTTTTTTGGGGTTTTATTGTTCTTACTTTATGCCTTTAACTGTTTTGTATATTATGAGAGGGCAAGATCACTGGCTTTCTTAGTTTGACAAAAACGTTATCATTTATGCCTTATTGTTACGTACACGACATGGTTGCATTGTAGCATGAGTGTTTGTGCGTGTATGTGTGCGTGTTTGACTGAGGCAAATTTCACCTCACGCTTTGTGTCGCCTGGTGCATTGTCACTGAAAACAATACAGTGTACTTATGGGCATTTTTTAGGAGATGGGGGGTGCCGGATGCTTACATTGCTACCTATGTTTTTTTTGTTGTTTTTTTTTTAAGTGTGGCTCGGACAATGCCTGTAAGCAAAGCTTTACTAGTAATTCTAGCAGGTGTGTGTGTGAGTGAGCATCGTAGGAAATAGACACGATCTGCAAACCGCTAATGGGGCTTGAAGCAGGGGTGGGAAGCCTAGGGCGCCAAAAACTAAAAAGCCCCAAAACATTTAACCCGAATATAAGACACGTAAAAGGAATCTTTTCCTGAATCAATGTTTTTAACAGCTCGACAACGCTTTTATAACTAGACTTTACTGATCGTCATTATTTCCAAATTAGCGTATTTGTTTGCAAATTGGATTGTGTGAGCGACAGGTAGAAAAGCTTTAACTTGTATAGGGGGAAGTTGAAGGTGCCCCGCTGTTACGTGTATACATCTGTAGATTATAAATTGACCCATCTTATACAGGATCATTACAGTATGTAAAAATAGCTCCTATTTTAATCATATTGTATTTTAACTAGTGCTGTGAAACTATTATTTTTTTAAACAGATCAAACACACTTGTGATTTTTGATTAAAATTGCAACTAATTGCATAGTTCCCATTTGGTAACAGTTTTATCTAGAAGTCCCGTCTGGGTTTTGAAGCAACATTTTCAAGTCTGTCTCCTCACTCATCTTTGCACTGGCATATGCAATGATCTGATCACCGGCCTGTGTTTATACATGATTAATGCCATGATTAATCACATGAGTTAATGCGTTAACTTTGACAGCCCTGATTTGTACTTTATAAAACATTAATAGGAAACAGGCTCCCCCACCCTTACCCTTTTAAGCATACAGATTGCAAGTTTTGATTAGTTTCCCCAAATTATATTCGTAATCTCTTTAACCTCATTTAGCGGTTGCAGACTGGCGCTAGTTTTTTGCTTCAAACACTTCAGTTTGATCACATGACGCACCTTTCCCGGTGGCTCGGTAAACCCACTCCACGCTTGTTTATTTTATTTTTTTTAGTTTGGACAAAGAGGAAATGTGGCGCACCAGTATACCTCATTCCTAACTCGAAACTGAGTGAACCTGCTTTTAACCTACTTTTAATAAGATTTCTTGTTGACCGTCAGAAAAGCCCGCTTATTTCACCAGTACTTGCCTATGTTTTATCACTTTCTTGAACACTTTTTGAGTTGGGGCGGGGTTTCCCAAACTTTGAATGTACATAAACTAATAAACAAACACAATTTTTTTTCAAGAAATTGGACAATGGCGATCCCATTTTTGGCCCTGACCCTAAGTTTGGAACCCCCTGCCATTATTTCACCAAATGCCCACTGTCCTTCTATACCTAACCTTTTTTAAGTTTGACAATCCTATTTATTTTCTAGTGCACGCATGACCCTGCAATTTTAACACCCCACTCCCCACCGTGGTAACAACATTAACCAAAGACTTGTAACTGATTGTACATGAGCCCGCCGCCCACCCTGCACCCCCATCACGCTCACCACACTCACCACTTTCTCAGCTTTGGCCTGCATGCGAATGTTTTGGTGCTGCGGTTTTTCAGTGCCTGCGGGTGGGAGGACGTCGGGAAGGTGCAGGGAGGGGCTTCTTCGACGGGTTGGTGGTCGCCGGGTGATTGTTTGTTAATACACACTGAGGGTTGATCCTGTGCACTCAGGACTCCATGTCTGTCTGTCTGAGTGCTGTTGCTGGGATACGCATGCTTCTTCGCCGTCTCAAGGAATTTGCCTCTCGCACACTCCCCACCTCCCTTCCAGGAATGACACGCATCCCGTACTCACTACATTTTCACTGCTGTACCCTCCCCTTACTCACTACAGACTGATCAACTGTGACACTATGCATCTCCCTCCCCCACCGACAAAAACTTGGCGGGGGATCATTCGGTGACACTTTGCTTTACTCCTCACAAAGCGCTATCTATCCCAAAGCAAAACTCTCCAAATATTTGTATTTTTTTGTTATGATTGTTATTGTTTTGGACAAAATGCAGATACCAAAGATATCCCTCTGTCTCTCTCTCTTCCTTCTTCCACCCTGCAGCAGCATGTGTATTAAGAGACAAGCACTGGCTTTTTTTTAAATCCAAGCCTCAGTAATTCCAAAGGTTAGATGTATATTTTGGTATATTTCTGAGAAAAATGTGTGGAATAATAATATTAATAATAGTCTGTTTGTTGTATTTGTTTCTCTCTCTGTGTCGCAGCATGGAACTAATAGCAGAGCTGTCTTACTAGGTTAAAATATATTTTTATATGTTTTTGGGTGTGTGCCCGCAATATCAGCCCAATTGACCAAAGGATTTAACAAAAAAGAAAAAGAAAAAAGGCAAACATGTACATAATATGTCTGTGTATCTTGAAAAAAGGCATTGTGTAAACCAATAACTACTCACAGTGGACACTTGGGCTCATCTAAAGGAATGTTTCCCCACTTTTCCCTCCCTTTTTTCTTACTCTGCAGTCTAATATTTCATAAGAGAACTCTTCTTGTAGAGTTTCCATCTTGGACTAAAAACACTGAGTTTCTTTCGAGTACAAACAAACAAAAGAGAAAAAAAAAAGAACTAAAAAAAACAAAACAAAAAAACAACTGAACTGAAAGATTGTGTAGGAGTTTTAAGTATGTGAATCAGGATACATAGTAGGTTTTGATGCATTTGTCTGCTGTATTTTTGTTTTTATACACGTATATAAATAATCTTTTACTGTAAATGTACAGTTCTCTTTTGTTGTAAACATCATTAAACCATTTTCAAGTGTTTTCACATGCCCTTGCCTGTTTTTTGCTTTCAAACTCATAGAATAGACCTGTTTGTACTCACCCGAATATAAGACACTTATTTTTAGCAACATAGCGAAACTAAATTTTTTATTACAATTTTACCTTTTGTCGAACCGAATAATAGACCATACATTGTATTCAGAACGTATTCGCAGTGCTTCACTTTTTCCACATTTTACGTTACATCCTTATTCCAAAATGGAATAAATAAATTTGTCCTCAAAATTCTACACACAATACCCCATAATGACAATGTGAAACACGTTTTTTTAATGACATTTTGCAAATGTATTAAAAATAAGAATCTAAAATCACATGTACCTAAGTATTCACAGTCTTTACTCAGTACTTTGTTGATGCACCTTTGGCAGCAATTACAGCCTCAAGTCTTTTTGCATACGATGCCTCAAGCTTGGCACACCTATCTTTGGGCATTTTCGCCCATTCCTCTTTGCAGCACCTCTCAAGCGCCATCAGGTTGGATGGGGAAGCGTTGGTGCACAGCCATTTTCAGAACTCTCCGGTGATGTACAATGCGACTCAAGTTTACAGAGTTGTCCTGAAGCCATTCCAGGTGAAATGTAATGAGATCATGTTAAAGTACCAATGATTGTGCAATGTTGACTGTGATAACACAATTTTCTTTTCTTTAAAACTCTTCAAAAAAAACCTAATTAATCAAAATCAATGTTATGAATTATTGACCTATTGGCTCCAATTACCTCACATCATATTTGTTATACTTGTATAGCGCTTTCTACCTTCAAGGTACTCAAAGCACTTTGACACTATTTCCACATTCACCCATTCACACACACATTCACACACTGATGTGTGTGTGGAGCTGCCATGCAAGGTGCTAACCACGACCCATCAGGAGCAAGGGTGAAGTGTCTTGCTCAAGGACACAACGAATGTGACTAAGTTGGTAGAAGGTGGGGATCGAACCAGGAACCCTCAGGTTGCTGGCACGGCCACTCTCCCAACTGCGCCATTCCCCTTTGAAATATTTTTTGAAGGAAATATTGCATATTTTTTAGGTGGTGACTTGTCCAGGGTGGACCTCGCCTACCGTCCGAATGCAGCTGGGATAGGCTCCAGCACCCCCGCCACCCCGACAGGGACAAGCGGTAGAAAAATGGATGGATGGATGGAATATTGCATATTTTGTATGTTTGTCATAAACTACATTTTCTATGACAACAGGGGCATAAAATAAACAAACAAAAAACATATAAAAACGTTTAATTGACAGATAGATCTGAAGTTGATATATAGAATAGAATAGAAAGTACTTTATTGATCCTTGGGGAAAATTCAGATCTATCTGTCGATATAAAGTTGAAATAAAAAACAAAACAATATGTGTGACTAATTAACACATTTATGAGGAGGAAGGATCCCTGAGAATTTCAGTAGGATTTTTTTTTTTAACTGTCTTTGCTCAAAAAATATATGTTATTAATTATTGACCTATTTAGGGCTCCAATTACTTCACAGCAAAATATTCCACTTTGAACTTTTTTGGGGGGTGGGTGGGGGGATGCATATGTTGTGGTTTTGTCATTAAAACAGGGTTTTTTTTTTTAACAAAAAGGGCATAAAACGTAAGTAATACAACTTTATATCGACAGATAGATCTGACGTTGATCGAGACTTAAGCGTTGAAAAAAAAAAAAGGCTATTTTTTAAAACATTTTTATGACCCCAAAAGGGACAAGTGGTAGAAAATGGATGGATAGTTAGATAGATAGAAAGGTAGCTAGTACTTTATTGATTCCTTCAGGATTGATTGATTGATTGAAGCTTTTATTAGTAGATTGCACAGTACAGTACATATTCCGTACAATTGACCACGAAATGGTAACACCCGAATAAGTTTTTCAACTTGTTTAAGTCGGGTCCACGTAAAACAATTCATGGTAAATTCCCTCAGGAAAATTAAAATTTCAGCAGCAGTGTACAGAATTGAGATCGAATTTAAAAAAGAGAGGAGCCAGATGAGGTGGTTCGGGCATCGGGTCAGGATGCCACCCGAACGCCTCCCTAGAGAGATGTTTAGGGCACGTCCGACCGGGAGGAAGCCACGGGGAAGACCCAGGACACGTTGGGAAGACTATGTCTCCCGGCTGGCCTGGGAACGCCTCGGGATCCCCCGGGAAGAGCTGGACGAAGTGGCTGGGGAGAGGAAAGTCTGGGATTCCCTGCTTAGGCTGCTGCCCCCGCGACCCGACCTCGGATAAGCGGAAGATGGATGGATGGATGGAAAAGTAAATAATGGGGGTGTAAATGGAAATAAAATAGAAAATATTGTAGCGTCCCGGAAGAGTTGGTGTTGCAAGGGATTGTGGGTATTGGTTCTGTTGTGTTTATGTTGTGTTGCGGTGCGGATGTTCTCCAGAAATGTGTTTGTCGTTCTTGTTTGGTGTGGATTCACAGTGTGGTGCATGTTTGTGAATGTTGATGTTGTTTTATAGGGCCACCCTCAGTGTGATAGGTGTGGCTGTTGACTAAGTATGCTTTGCGTTCACTTGTGTGTGTGTGTGTGTTTTTGAAATTGATGTGATCATTAAAAGTACAAATGATCGTACATTGCGTCAGCAATTCTTGACTCCCTCAAGCAAAGACGTTTGTCAAACCCATCCAATGCTACATTGGTGTCAGAAGTGGGATGGCTTTCTCAAAGAAGCTTGAAGATCTTATCAAGTGCTGGGAGAATGCTCTTCCGGATGAAGACTACCTGCCTCGTCACCAGGAAGAGGTAAGGAACAAGCGCCGTCCTGGTGGATTGGAGGCTCAACTACCTCATCAACAAGTAAATGAGAGGAACCTGCGCCGCCCTAGTGGACGGGAGGCTCATCCATTTGGAGGAAGAATGGAAGCTCAAAATGATGGGATAAGATTGGAAGTTCAGCCAGATGGAAGAAGTGCGCCTCGTGTGGGAAGGAGTGCCTGGCGAAGAAGTGCCTCTCCTGCGGTGATGGTGGACACAAATTCCCTGCGAGATGACTACAGGCCAAGCATCGCCACACCAAAGCTTCCTCACTATAGTGGAGAAGGCTCTATTGAATCCTTCCTTCTCCAGGTCCAGCTAGCAGCACGTTTGAATGGCTGGTCTGATGTGGCAACCACAGGGCATGTGGCGCTGTCCCTGGAAGGCCCAGCCCTACAGTGTTTGGTCGATTTACAAGAGGAGGAATTGGCTGATTGGGGGGCCATGCGTGAGGCTCTTCAACGACGTTACGGGCGACCAATCCATGCAGACGAAGCACGAGAGCAGCTGTACAAGCGGCGACGCCTTTTGGGAGAAAGTCTCGGAGCTTATGCTGCCGACCTTCGCCGTCTGGTGCGAAGGGGCCACCCAGCGTTTCCAGAAGTATTACAGGAAGAGCTCACCGTGCAAGCCTTTGTCCGTGGTCTACAGCCTGAACGACTTCGGGAACATCTCAGACTGTTTGCTAAACACTCTCTCTCTGCCGCATTGACTGAAGCCGAACGTGTGGAGCACGTTCTGTGTCCAGATGGCCGCCGTGATGTTCCGCGAGTCTGCCAGGCTGGATGGGACGGGACGGGACAGAACGAGAGGGAGCCGACCAAGTGACTGCAACGCCACGGCCACGCTCCTCCCGGAGAAGGCAGACCGAAGTGAACTGTTACCGCTGCGGTGTCCCTGGCCACATTGCAAGACACTGTCCAGCCCCTGCCCCCATTGATGTTGCCGCTGAGGCGTCGTCAAACTAGAGAGGGGTGTCAGTGTCGGGGAACTGACACCCGGGATGATTTCCACTGTACCCGAATGTGATGCACAGCGCCTGGGCCGCCTGGGCAGGGCCCGGGGGCTATACCTGGAATGTGAGCTTGATGGAACAGTCTGCAGAGCCCTGGTTGACACGGGGTCCACTATCTCCATCATCCGGCCGGGTGTCCTTCCCCACTTGCAACACAGCTTGCCATCAGGCTGGACTAACACCAACACCCGAATTACAACCGTCACAGGGAGCAAGGCTGCCATGCTGGGCAAAGGAACAGTGTGCATTAAGGTGGCGGGTCAAGAGAGACGACATCCATTCTGGCTGGCCAACATTCAAGACCCCTGTATTGTTGGGCTTGACCTGTTGGAGATGTGGAGAGCTGTGGTCGATGTGCCTAGGGCCATGCTTCATCTTGGTGAGAAAACAGTTTCCCTCCAGGGTACTGATGAGCCAGGCGCCTGCAGAGTGACAGCCCCCACAGAGCCATCCGCGGCTACGGCCTTCATGGTGGACCAGAAGAAGTCTCACCCTAACCCTTCTACTAATAGGCCGCCTACTATAGAGACCCAGCAGGCTATTGCAGAACTGTTTGAGCGAAGCAGTCAAGGCCTGGATACCACCCAGCAGGAGCGACTGAAAAGCTTACTGAATGCCTTCCAAGACATTTTTGCAGCGAAAGATGAAGACTGCATGCACACCAGTCTCGTACTCCACGACATCGACACAGGAGACGCACGACCAATCCGGCTACACCCACGCCGTCTGCCCCTTGCCAAACGAGTGGCTGCCCAAGAGAAAATCGAGGAGATGCGCCAGGCGGGCGTCATCGAGCCCTCCAGCAGTCCATGGGCAGCACCCGCAGTTCTGGTCAAGAAGAAAGACGGCTCGTGGCGGTTCTGCGTCGACTACAGACGGCTCAACGATGTAACACGCAAGGACTCCTACCCGTTGCCGCGCATAGATGATACGCTGGACTACATCACTGGCTCCTCCTGGTTCAGCTCCCTGGATCTCCGCAGTGGCTATTGGCAGGTGGAGTTGGCCGCCGAAGCTCGACCAAAGACAGCGTTCACAATAGGTCAAGGACTCTGGCAGTTCAAGGTGATGCCGTTCGGGCTTTGCAACGCACCTGCCACGTTTGAGCGGTTGATGGAGAGAGTGCTGGCATCCATCCCCCGTGATCGCTGTGTGGTGTACCTGGATGACCTCCTGGTGCATGCTTCAGGATTTAAGGGGGCTCTACAGAACCTCCAGCATGTGTTCCAGGCCATTCGTCAGGCTGGGCTGCGATTGAATCCCAAAAAGTGCCATTTGCTTCGGCGTGAAGTTTCCTTCCTGGGGCATGTCGTCAGTGGGCAAGGTGTTGCCACTGATCCAGCCAAAGTTGCCACTGTCCGTAACTGGCCGGCGCCAAGGGATGTTAAAGAGTTGCGGAGTTTCTTGGGACTGGCATCCTATTACCGGAGATTTATCAAGGACTTTGCAACCATTGCTGGCCCCTTGCACCAGCTCACACACAAGGGACAGTTATTTGAATGGACTGACAGCTGCAATGAGGCCTTTGCACAGCTGCGAGAGGCCTTGGTCCGAGCCCCAGTGTTGGCCTACCCAGACCCCAGCCGACCTTTCGTGGTTGATACAGATGCCAGTGATGTCGGCGTGGGGGTTGTGCTGTCACAGGAAGGGAATCACGGTGAGCAGGTTGTGGCCTTTTACAGTCGGGGGCTGAGTAAGCCAGAGCGGAACTACTGCGTCACCCGTCGGGAATTGTTGGCAATTGTCCTGGGTCTTCGTCATTTCCGTCCCTACCTTTATGGTCAACGGTTTGTGTTGCGGACGGATCATGCCTCCCTCACCTGGTTGCTGAACTTCAAGGAACCCGAGGGGCAGCTGGCCAGGTGGGTCGAGATCTTGCAGGAATATGACTTCACGATTTCTCATCGACCAGGCCGCCTGCACGGCAACGCTGATGCACTGTCCAGACGGCCCTGTGAGGAGGCGTGTCGTTTCTGCCAGCGGGCGGAAGAGCGGTGCATGCCAGACCCATCAGTAGCTGCAGTCAGGCAACATGACATCTCAGTCGACCTGGACAGCTTCACCCCCCAACAATTGATCGACCATCAAAGACAAGACCCAGTGCTTGAGAGAGCTCGCAGCTGGGTGGGGGCACAGCAGCGGCCGGAATGGGCCACAGTGGTGCACTTGGACACTGAGACCAAAGCACTGTACTCCCAGTGGGACAGCCTCCTGTTGTCTCGCGACCTGCTATATCGTCGCTGGGAAGCCCCGACAGGACAACATGCTGCCCTCCAACTTGTGGTGCCCCGTGTGCTGCGGCCTCAGGTCCTCGAAGTGATGCATGGCTTCCCAGGGACTGGCCATTTTGGAGTGACCAAGACCTTGCTCCGACTGAGGCAGCGCTTTTACTGGCCAGGCTGTCGCCGTGACGTGGAGATGCACTTCCACCGCTGTGATGCCTGCACAGCAAAGAAAGGCCCCACACGCCGCTCCCATGCTCCCCTACAGCAGTTCCAGGTGGGGGCCCCCATGGAACGAGTGGGTGTGGACATTCTCGGCCCATTTCCGGTCACTGATAGCGGAAACCGTTACATCTTGGTGGCCATGGATTACTTCACGAAATGGCCAGAAGCGTATGCGGTACCCGACCAGAGCGCTGCGACAACGGCAGAGAGATTGGTTTCGGAGATGTTCTGCCAATTTGGAGCTCCAGAGGAGTTGCACAGTGACCAGGGACGGAACTTCGAGTCCCAGGTATTCCAAGAGGTGTGCCGTCGCCTGGGTGTGAAAAAGACTCGCACCACGCCGCTGCATCCTCAGAGTGACGGGTTGGTGGAGCGTTTTAATAGAACCTTGGCCACACAACTTGCCATCCTCACCGATAAGCGGCAGAGAGACTGGGATTTACACCTCCCACTCATTCTTTGGGCCTACAGGACAGCGGTGCAGGAGTCCACACGCTGCACCCCTGCATCATTGATGTTTGGTCACGAACTGCGCACGCCTGTTGATTTGGTTTTTGGCCCAGCCCCAGAACCAGAAGTGAGAGGAGCACCGGGCCTGGACTACTACTACAACCTTGTGGAGCGGCTGCGGGAGGCTCACGATTTTGCCCGCACCAGCCTGACGGAGGCTGGGGTCCAACAGAAGCGGGCATATGACCTCCGCAGTCGAGGCCAGGACTTTGAACCAGGCGCGCATGTCTGGGTCTAAAACCCGGTGAGAAAGAAAGGACTCTCCCCGAAGCTCACCAGCCACTGGGTGGGACCCTGCAAGGTCCTCCAGAAGTTGTCCGACGTGGTCTATCGGATACGACTGGCACCTCGGAACCGGCTGGTGGTGCTGCACCGAGACCGCTTGGCCCCATACCAGCCATTGGACCAGAGCCGGGGGAACTTGGAGTCAAGCACCCTGCCGCAGGGGGAGATACCCCCAGGAAGCAACGAGGATGCTGAGGTAACCCCCACTTCCGACCTACCTGCAGACAGTGGTAGCAGCCAGCCGACATCAGAGGGGCGTCGACGACGCCGGTTGCCTCAGCACTTGCGGGACTTTGTGATGAACGCATGGGCTGTTGGGGACAACGAACCCAGCTAGGTGGGGGCTGTGTAGCGTCCCGGAAGAGTTGGTGTTGCAAGGGATTGTGGGTATTGGTTCTGTTGTGTTTATGTTGTGTTGCGGTGCGGATGTTCTCCAGAAATGTGTTTGTCGTTCTTGTTTGGTGTGGATTCACAGTGTGGTGCATGTTTGTGAATGTTGATGTTGTTTTATAGGGCCACCCTCAGTGTGATAGGTGTGGCTGTTGACTAAGTATGCTTTGCGTTCACTTGTGTGTGTGTGTTTTTGAAATTGACGTGATCATTAAAAGTACAAATGATCGTACATTGCGTCAGCAATTCTTGACTCCCTCAAGCAAAGACGTTTGTCAAACCCATCCAACGCTACAATATAACAATAAAAATATAACAGTAAAAATAAGACTATAACAAGAGAAACTATGTAGTAGTGACCATGTTATGAAAATGTATTGCACTGTTTTTTGTTGCAATTTATTTCAGTAGAGCTGTAAAGGTTAAAACAAATCAATATATTGTAATGGTTTTGAAAATTAAAACTATCAAATTTTCAGTGCCGCAGTTCTTAAAACTTTGGTCAGCTCGCCACCACCTTTTTGTTGTTAGGAGGAACACTGGACTTCCTGGTCACGTGACGTTCTGGGTGCCTCCGTCACATGACCGACTCTGACGTCACTCTTTTGCGGAGTCGCTTCACAGCCAACACTCGCTACAAACACGACCCTTTTAACAGTCGTTTTTTTTTTTTTTTTGTATCTTTATAACTCAAAGAGCAATACTTTATCGTTTGATGTGTCAGCGACATAGACGTTTTGTTTTTTTAACGCGGTGTCGACACGAAACTCCATCGTCACGTGACTTCCTGCGCGTATCTCTTTAAAAAGCCCGCGTCACGTGGCCCTGATGTCTTTTTGTGATTGTGCGAAAACAACCCGACGAAAACAAGTCCTTAAAGACGAACAAACTTTAACAGCCGCGTACGTCGGAACACGACACCTTACAAGTCTTTATTTTGCTTTTTTGCTCACAAAGAACAGCCGTATCGCCCTTGTGTCCTCAAGATAGACCGGGACTGCTTTCCCCGCACTGCTCTTATTTTGCTGCTAAAGTTAGCTTGAGGCTAGCTTACACGGTTGGTTGTTTACGCCATTTCTGTGTTGACAAACATGACTCACATCGGCGGTGTCCTGGGATTCGCCCTACATCTTATTTTAGGTATGTATTGTTTTGGTTATTATAAACAAGCGTTTAACGACGATGTAAAGGTCACAGTCGTACTCCACGCTTAACAAGTTAGCATTTATATGTACGTTTAGCCTTTTCAACGCGTATACAAAGTATATTCTCATGTCCACTGATAAAACTGCATTTGCTTCTTTAAAACAAATGTTTTCTTAATTTCACGGGACTAAAGTTAGCCGACTTCCTTTCTTTGGAAACAATTTGCTCGTAATTGCGTTATTTGGATATAATGCAAGTTTACAGTAACATAGTCTACCTTAAACTTTCTAATGGAATTACCGTAAGTAGTTTTAACAATTTGCTTTGATTTGACGTTTTGTAAACTACATTCTACGTGTCAACGTTTGCATTAAAAAAACACTGGCAACCCAATTCCTGGAAGGAATTAATAAATTAATCGTTAAGAAACATCAAGATAGGTTAGAATTAGTGACGACATTTAGGGGCTGTTTGCAACTATCTAAAAAAAACACCACCGGCTAGCTTATGTTACCATTAGTTTTTTTTACAGAATAGATTTGTTATAAAATATACAATGGTTAGTGTTTACGGGAAGCGTGTGTAAAACAAGTCCAAAAGAAACAAGTCATGTTGTTATGATAGAATACACAGCTAAGGCTAGCCAGCAACACCCAAGGCTAATGCGCACGCACGTGTTATACGTACGTCATTAAGTCATATAAAAGTGGGTGACATTGTTATCACCAGGAAAGATGAGGTCACCTACCTAGGTACTATTCTAGAGGCTAATCTTTCCTGTGATAAAATGGCAACCAACGTAATCAAAAAGGTCAACCAACGAACGAGATTTCTCTACAGAATCTCCTCTTTGGTCAACAAAAGCACCATGAAGATTCTGGCGGGAACTCTCATTCAACCCTTTTTCGATTACGCATGCACCTCCTGGTACCCCAGCACCTCCAAAACCCTCAAATCTACCAACGTAATCAAAAAGGTCAACCAACGAACGAGATTTCTCTACAGAATCTCCTCTTTGGTCAACAAAAGCACCATGAAGATTCTGGCGGGAACTCTCATTCAACCCTTTTTCGATTACGCATGCACCTCCTGGTACCCCAGCACCTCCAAAACCCTCAAATCTAGACTCCAAACATCCCAGAACAAGCTAGTCAGATTACTTATAGACCTCCACCCCAGATCCCACCTCACTCCTACCCTTTTCTCCAAAGTGAGGGTGGAGGACAGAGTAAAACAACTTGCACTGAGCCTAGTATAAAATCCGCTACGCCTCCTTGATACCGAAGTACATGTCAAACTACTTCCATGATGTAAATGACCGCCATAACCACAACACCAGGGGGAGCTCCACTAACCACGTTTAAACCCAGAATCTGATCTAACAAAGGTCTTAACTCATTCTCCTTCTATACCTCATCAATATGGAATGCACTCCCAACAAGTGTAAAAGAAAGGGTGAAAGGGCATCTCTATCCTCCTTTAAAACCGCACTAAAAACACCTCTAGGCAACTTCAACCCTAAACTAACACCCTCCCCCTTCCACATCCCACCTCCCCGGATTGTAAATAATCAAATGTAGATACTTGTTCTTATGCTTTCTGATCTCTATCTCTCTGTCCACTACTTGCTGTCAAGTCATACCGACACTGTTTCAATGTCCATTTCTCCGATGATGCAATTGTTGATGACTGAAGTGCTGATATCAACCAAACCTAACCCCCCCTCCACATCCCACACCCCGGATTGTAAATAATTGAATGTGTATACTCCGATGATTAACTTGTGTGATGACTGTATTATTATGATGATAGTATATATCTGTACCATGAATCGATTTAAGTGAAACCCGACTTAAACAAGTTGAAAAACTTATTCGGGTGTTACCATTTAGTGGTCAATTGTACGGAATATGTACTGTGCAATCGACTAATAAAAGTTTCAATCAATCAATCAATAGAAGCCGTAAGAGGGCGGGATATAAAGCTTAAAATACATTGGAAAGTTAAAGTACCACTGATAGTCACACACACACTAGGTGTAGTGAAATTACCCTCTAAATTTGAGCCATCCCTTTGTTCCACCCCATTGGAGGTAAGGGGAGCAGTGAGCAGCATCGGTGGCCGCGCTTGGGAATCATTTTGGTGATTTAACCCCCCAATTCCAACCCTTGATGCACCTTCTGGGCATCTGTGTAAATGTTGCAAACAGCCCCTTTAACTAAAACAAATACACCAAAGACATGGAAAATAAATAAATGCTACAGTAAGAAAAAAATGAAATTATTAATTATTTACTTTAGGTAAACTAAGAAATATCAAATCAGCGATAAATGACCTGTGTTCCTTGATATTGTTGCACTTTGATTGTTGACGTCAAAGTTCAAGTCTTTGGGAGTTTTCTTTTATTTCTTTGGAGTTGAGATGATGTCGTCTTCCATATTTGTCCAGTTTCTTGATGTATTTTGACAAACAAGTGCTTGCTCCTGGTGTGTAACCTGCAGATTTTGCAGTTGTAGCTCCAAATGTCTTGACTTTTCTCCTTGTGCTTTTGGACCATAGTGACGGTTAGCTTGTCTTGATAGGATAGATACATTTGAATTGTTTAATAACAATGTTTAATTCAAAAATATTTTATTTAACACTGAGCTGATAATGATAAATGCGCTGTACAGTTAAAAAGTTTTGTCACACTTCTGAGTCATTTGCTAGTGTTATTCTTCCATATAATTGCAATCAAACATAAGATGGCTGTAGTGTATAGGCTACAGAGGGCGTTTGCAGAGTTACAGAATTAGACCGGCACAATGAAAGTGTCAGGATGTTGCCTCACCGTCTGAAAATAAAACCAACAAAACAAGTGTCCCTTTGAGTTGATATACTAAGTGTTTTGTCATCAGGAAGTAGTCTTTGCCATTATGTTGTCTTTTGTGGGACCTTACAAGTGTTGTACTATAAGTACTGTACTTATTACACAATAGCTGTTTCAATCAATCAATCAATCTTTATTTATATAGCCCTAAATCACAAGTGTCTCAAAGGGCTGCACAAGCCACAACGACATCCTCGGTACAAAAGTTTGTAAAGTGTATCTTAGTAATAGTTTTCATTATTGAATTTGGAGGGTGTTGAAATCGGCATGTAAAAATGCTAATCTACAGCATGCCTATGACATATCCAATGTAAATTAGTATCAGCGAGCGCATTTTGGCATGAAAACTTGCAACATTACCGAGAGGCAGTCTGCTACAAATAATTTTCCCACCAAGTGCTGAGGGGTGTCGAGTCTACAACAAGATGTGAGGTCACGCGTAACAAAAATATCGAAATAGTGAGTCGGTACTCGGTAGGGGTGTAACGGTACACAAAAATGTCGGTTCAGTACGTACCTCGGTTTAGAGGTCACGGTTCGGTTCATATTCGGTACAGTAAGAAAACAACAAAATATACATTTTTGGGTTATTTACCAAATTTGCAAAATCTTCCACCAAAAATATTTTTCTTACTGGAATATTTGATGTGAAGTAATCGGAACCTTGGATAGGTCAATAATTCATAATAACATTGATTTTGATTCAATATTATGTTTTGAGCAATGACAGTTTGAAAGAAAAAAAACAGCTTTGTTTTATTAGTCAACATTGCAACTTTTTCTAAATTATATTTAACCTTTTAAGCTTTTTTATTTCACTTTTGTTATGTTTTTGTTTATTTTAATATTTTTAGAATGTGCCGTGGGCCTTTAAAACATTAGCTGTGGGCCGCAAATGGCCTCCGGGGCACACTTTTGACACCCCTGCTATAGATAATAAAAAATTAAATCTGATAAATTTATGGATAAAAAGCAGAGCCTGGCGACGCATGTGCGTTTATCATAACTCTCTCGCTCTCTCTCTCTCTGCCCCTCCCTCACGAATGCTGCTGCTCGCACAATTTGTTTTGTTTTCAACCCCTTCGTAACCCTGAACATACATTGAAAATACACTCAACCCTAACTCAAAATGCCGGACATTTGAGGCATTTAAGAAACTCCGCCCTGACAGCTCCGCAAAAGAGGACATGTCTGGTGAAAAGACGACGTATAGTCAGTCTATCGTAGCCCGTTAGCTGCTAGCATGCTGTGTGTTGTGCCTCGGTGTGCATTGTTTACACAACGTGTGTTACGCTACTTAATATGCCCGTGTGGAAACCCGTTCGGTACACCTCCGAACCAAACCGGAACCCTCGTACCGAAACGTTTCAATACAAACACATGTACCGTTACACCCCTAGTACTCAGTAATACTATTACGGAATTCACTCTGTACCTACAAAAGTACATTATTCGCTACCCATCCCTATTTGCTATCGACAATACTTGCTATCGTTTTTTGACGAGTTAGTTCCTCCTGCTGGATGGTATTGAACCCAATGGTGTAAACCTACACATCTAGAATTATGGTTGAGAACTAAATGTTAATTAGTTGCATTATAAATGAAATTACTGACCTTTTGAGTGTACTGTGAGTTGTAATGTGTATATTGTGTTTTCAAGTCCTGCAACAAAGCTTGGCTACCGTCGCCCCGCCGACCACTGACGCTCCTCACAAGAACCTCGGCAGACCCGAAAGGGGACACTACCAAGTGACCGGAACCAATGACACCGTGTGCTTGCTGGCCTACATGGGCCTCCAGTTTAACATCAGCTTTACCTCTGCCTCCTTGAACAAGGTTGTCAATCCTAAACACGTTATCGTTTTTCTATGCATGTATGTAAATACTAAACTGTGCATCTGTTGGTGCAGACGGTGCAAGAAGTCATCAACCTTCAACCCAACTTGACAAAAACTTCCGGGTCTTGTGGTGCAGACCGTGCCTCCCTGCGGCTGTCGCTGGACGCAGATAAAACCAACCTGACCTTTTTCTTCACTCTGGTAACTTTTATTTAAGTCTTAAGCGGTTAGGGGTGTCTCCTGCAGGGATATTCATTTGTTGCTACTTCCTTAATTGACAGCTAAATGGCAACAAAGTGAACTTTCTGACCATACTGTCATTTTCTATTTTCTTTTGCTCCAGAACACTACATCCAATAAGTACCATCTGAGTGAAATTTCCCTGGATGCCACCTGGCCGGACATGAAAGGTAAATCATTTTTCTTTTCTTTAAAGCTTCACAGGCGACAACAATTTTTAGTATTAATTTAGTACATAGTTTATCGCAGAGGTGTCCAAACCTTTTTCACACGGGGCCACATACTATCAATCAATCAATCAATCTTTATTTATATAGCCCTAAATCACAAGTGTCTCAAAGGGCTGCACAAGCCACAAGGACATCCTCGGTACAAAGCCCACATACGGGCAAGGAAAAACTCACCCCAGTGGGACGTCGATGTGAATGACTATGAGAAACCTTGGAGAGGACCGCATATGTGGGTAACCCCCCCCCCTCTAGGGGAGACCGAAAGCAATGGATGTCGAGTGGGTCTGACATAATATTGTGAGAGTCCAGTCCATAGTGGATCCAACATAATAGTAAGAGTCCAGTCCGTAGTGGGGCCAGCAGGACACCATCCCGAGCGGAGACGGGTCAGCAGCGCAGAGATGTTCCCAGCCGATGCACAGGCGAGCGGTCCACCCCGGGTCCCGACTCTGGACAGCCAGCACTTCATCCATGGCCACCGGACCTGTGCCCCCCCCCCCCCTTCAAGGAAAAGGGGAGCAGAGGAGAAAAGAAAAGAAAAGAAACGGCAGATCAACTGGTCTAACGGGGGCTATTTAAAGGCTAGAGTATACAAATGAGTTTTAAGATGGGACTTAAATGCTTCTACTGAGGTAGCATCTCTAATTGTTACCGGGAGGGCATTCCATAGTACTGGAGCCCGAATAGAAAACGCTCTATAGCCCGCAGACTTTTTTTGGGCTCTGGGAATCACTAATAAGCCGGAGTTCTTTGAACGCAGATTTCTTGCCGGGACATATGGTACAATGCAATCGACAAGATAGGACGGAGCTAGACCGTGTAGTATTTTATACGTAAGTAGTAAAACCTTAAAGTCACATCTTAAGTGCACAGGAAGCCAGTGCAGGTGAGCCAGTATAGGCGTAATATGATCAAACTTTCTTGTTCTTGTCAAAAGTCTGGCAGCCGCATTTTGTGCCAACTGTAATTTTTTAATGCTAGACATAGGGAGACCCGAAAATAATACGTTACAGTAGTCGAGACGAGACGTAACGAACGCATGAATAATGATCTCAGCGTCGCTAGTGGATAAAATAGAACGAATTTTAGCGATATTACGGAGATGAAAGAAGGCCGTTTTAGTAACACTCTTAATGTGTGATTCAAACGAGAGAGTTGGGTCGAAGATAATACCCAGATTCTTTACTGATTCGCCTTGTGTAATTGTTTGGTTGTCAAATGTTAAGGTGGTATTATTAAATAAATGTCGGTGTTTAGCAGGACCGATAATCAGCATTTCCGTTTTCTTGGCGTTGAGTTGCAAGAAGTTAGCGGACATCCATTGTTTAATTTCATTAAGACACGCCTCCAGCTGACTACAATCCGGCGTGTTGGTCAGCTTTAGGGGCATGTAGAGTTGGGTGTCATCAGCATAACAATGAAAGCTAACACCGTATTTGCGTATGATGTCGCCTAGCGGCAGCATGTAAATACTAAAGAGTGCAGGGCCAAGAACCGAACCCTGAGGAACTCCGCACGTTACCTTAACATAGTCCGAGGTCACATTATTATGGGAGACGCATTGCATCCTGTCAGTAAGATAAGAGTTAAACCACGACAAAGCTAAGTCTGACATACCAATACGTGTTGATACGCTCTAATAAAATATTATGATCGACGGTATCGAAAGCAGCACTAAGATCAAGAAGCAGCAACATAGATGACGCATCAGAATCCATCGTTAGCAGTAGATCATTAGTCATTTTTGCGAGGGCTGTCTCCGTAGAGTGATTTGCCCTGAAACCGGATTGAAAAGGTTCACAGAGATTGTTAGACACTAAGTGTTCATTTAGCTGCTGTGCGACAATTTTTTCGAGGATTTTCGAAATAAAGGGAAGGTGGG
Organism: Nerophis lumbriciformis; assembly: GCF_033978685.3. Classification (NCBI taxonomy): domain Eukaryota; kingdom Metazoa; phylum Chordata; class Actinopteri; order Syngnathiformes; family Syngnathidae; genus Nerophis; species Nerophis lumbriciformis. Next base: position 30,428,253 of record NC_084560.2, read on the forward strand.
ACACCGGTCGGTAGTTTACCATGAGGTCAGGATCAAGGTTAGGTCTTTTGAGCAGAGGATGAATAACCGCTTTCTTGAATGCTAGGGGAACAGTGCCAGAGGAAAGTGATAAGTTTATAATATTTAGCACTGATGGACCTAATAATACAAAAAGCTCCTTGATAAGTTTCCCAGGAAGTGGGTCAAGTAAACATGTTGTTTGTTTTATCCCACTTACACGCTGTAATAGTTCCTCTAATGTTATTTCATCAAAAAGAGAGAGACTATTTTGTATTGCAGTATCCGTCGTAGATACAGTTGTATCTGTGTTCATAGAACCCAGTTGTAGCTGGGATGCGTTGTCTTTAATCTCCTTTCTAATGAGTTCAATTTTCTTATTAAAGAAATTCATATAGTCATCTGCCGAGTGGGTGGAGCTATTGGGAGGAGTCCCTTGTTGGGTTAGCGATGCTACTGTACTAAACAAAAATTTAGGGTCGTTTTTGTTGAGGCGGATGAGATTTGAGTAATATTTAGCTTTAGCTAAGGTAAGCATGCGTTTATACGATATTAAACTATCACTCCATGCTTGATGGAAAACCTCAAGCTTGGTCGCGCGCCATTTGCGTTCCAACTTTCTACATGATAATTTATGAGCTCTGGTTTCCTCTGTAAACCATGGGGTGCGCCTTTTAGGGGCCCTTTTTTGTTTTGGCGGTGCTATACTATCAATGGTTTTGCGCAGGGCATTGTCAAAGTTGTTAGTGAGGTTATCAATAGAGCCGACATAATTTGGGAATGGTGCCATTACCGAAGGCAGTAGGTCAGCAAGAGTCATCGTTGTGGCGGCATTAATGTTGCGGCTGCTATAGCAGTTATTATTATTATTAGTTTGTTGACAATGAGTCAGAACTTCGAATTTTATAAGGTAATGATCGGACATTACTTTAGTATACGGGAGTACCATAACTTTGGAGGTGGTGACACCCCTGACCAGCACTAGATCTATCGTATTGCCGTTGCGATGCGTAGGTTCATTTATTATTTGTGTAAGACCACAGCTATCAATTATAGTCTGGAGCGCCACGCACTACTAAAAATTGAAAAAAATTGCCGGGGCCACTTGGATACATATTGTACTTTTAAAGAAGCTAAAACCACTTCAATGTCCATCAGAATATGCTGAACATTCTTAGTTTTTATCGTAGGTGACAAAGGAAATAGTTGTCCTATTCTAATATCTCAGTAATAAGCCTGTCCTATTCTAATATCTCAGTAATAAGCCTGCTCAGTGGCCTTGTGGTTAGTGTCCGCCCTGAAATCGGTAGGTCATGAGTTCAAACCCCGGCCGTCATACAAAAGACTATAAAAATGGGACCCATTACCTCCCTGCTTGGCACTCAGCATCAAGGGTTGGAATTGGGGGTTAAATCACCAAAATGATTCCCGAGCGCGGCCCCCACTGCTGCTCAGTGCTCCCCTCACCTCCCAGGGGGGGAATAAGGGGATGGGTCAAATGCAAAGGGTAATTTCACTTCACCTAGTGTGTGTGACTATCAGTGGTACTTTAACTTTGATAATAAATAAATGATAAATGGGTTATACTTGTATAGCGCTTTTCTACCTTCAAGGTACTCAAAGCGCTTTGACAGTATTTCCACATTCACCCATTCACACACACATTCACACACTGATGGCGTGTATTCATTTAATTATCTGAACATGTCAAAGGCAAAAAAACCCTAATGGGTGCTAAAATGGCCCCGGGGTCCTACTTTGCCCTCTCAGAATGTAGGTATTTCGTCTGGCAGGTAAGTAAACAGGTCTTTAGTTTAGAGACGAAAACACTTCGAAGTTGAGGTCGTTTGATTGCCTCCAAGTAAAATTACTGTAAAACTTAGCACATAAAGTTCATTAATCTACAAATGAAAAAACAAAAGCATGTACAAAGTATGTTAAACCAATAATACAGCCTGGTATGAACTGAAAAATAACTGAAACATACAGTAGAAACGTACCTGCTAGCTTGATGCAAACACAATGGATTTGACCATTGACAGGCTAATAAAAAAGTAGCATCGCAATCCTGATCTTGTTGAAAATGTCTATTCAATTATATTTTAAGAACAAATGTGACATTAAACCATATGTTCATAATTACTTAGACATATATTCTCCAAACTCTCAAAGTGAAGATAAATGACTGGTGACTTTGAATACCACTATATGTTAACTGGCTACAAAATAACACTACCACTGTTATGTGGAATAACTGCCATGAGAGGGCAGCACAGTGAAGACAGGAGTGCTTCTATATGTTGTACAATCTAATGAGATGCAGATGTGTATGAAAAAATTATGTATAAAGCAGTTTTAACTGACAGTCCACAAAAAATGTTTCATGTCTGTGTTAGAGCCCTTCTCAGTCCGTAATGCCACCCTGGACTACCTTCGAGGCACCCGGGGTTTCTCCTACATGTGCCGCGAGGAGCAAACCCTCGCTGTGGTCCCACAATTGTCCATCAACACCTTCCAGTTGCAGGTGCAGCCCTTCAATGTCACCAAGAACCAGTTTGGCGCAGGTAGACGGAAACATCTCAAAATGCCCGTCGAGACCTTTTGTCTTACAGCCTTTCTGTCTTCCCCAGCCGAGGAATGCAAGCTGGACAAGGAGGACATGTTGATCGCCATCGTGGTTGGAGCCGCCCTGGCCGGCCTGGTGCTCATCGTGCTGGTGGCCTATCTCATCGGCAGGAGGAGGAGCCACGCCGGCTATCAGACCATTTGAGGTGGCGTCCCCTTACATGCCCTCTCCTCTTCCTCCACTGACATTGATCACTGTTACACAATAACACTCCTCATCCTCCCTGCTCCTCTTTGTGTGCTTCCCACTCCCAAATTCCATCCTTAAAATTGATCTGGGGGGGTAGACGTTTTTTCTTCATAACAAAAAAAATGTAGAAAGATGGTGATGGAAGTGCTTTTTGTTACAGAGCAAAGCAAAGGACAAATCCTCATTGTTGTTCTGCTATTTATGATCTGTAAAGGGAATTGTGGAATTTAAGGGATTTTTTGTTTTGCTTTGTTGGTTTTAATTTAAGGGAAAGAATGTTCATTGCACTTAATTTAGTTACGCAAATATGTTAGCGGTTTGTTTAGTTTTTTTGTCCGTCCTGCCGCTCATGATTGTCTCAGGAACACCCGGTGGAAATGTTGTTATATTACGCAAACATGCACTGATGGGGGGCTCATTTTTAAAAGTTTTAATGTTAGTCACCTCACAAAAACACTATAGTCACCACTGCAATGGTTACGATAAAGCTCCGCAGCATACTATGTCAGTTCTGATATAGCATCACAACACACTACGTCGGTTCCAGTAAAGTGGCACAACTTACGACGGTGGCTCCAATAAGATGCCAGGGCTTAGTATGCCAGTTCTAAAAATGAGGCACAATGTACTACGCTGGTTTTGATAATCCTCTACATGTGATGTTGGCGTTTACAGAAAATCGGAACAACTTTTGACACTGGTTCTGATAAGATGCCACAGCTTGGTACACCAGTTCTGATAAGGCACCACAAGGTACTACGCTGGTTTTGACCAGGCTAAACTCCACAACTTGTTACCCCGTTTACGATAATAAATGTGCTTAGTTCTGAAAGCATTACAACTCACCTGCTGTATATAGTCCCAAAAAAGCGGAAGAACCTTGGATGCTAGTGCTGATAAAATGCTGCAGCTTATTACACCAGTTTTGATCAGGCGTCAGAACTCACTTCACCCGTTACGATAAAGCGCCACAACTAGTTACGCCAGTTCCGATAAACATACTCTGTTGGTTCTGATAAAGCATCACAATTCACCTGGTGTTTCAAATAAAGCAGAACAACTTTGTAGGCTGGTTCTGATAAAATACCACAGCTTGGAACGGCAGTTTTGATCACCAATAAAACAATTTGGTACATTGTTTGCACAATAAAGCCTCACAAGTTACTTTGTCGGTTCTGTTAAAGCGTCACAAGTTACTTTGTCGGTTCTGTTAAAGCGTACTGTTTTCCGATAAAGCGGTCCAACTTACTGCAGTTTTCCGACAAACCGACTTCACAAGTGAAAATCAGCCCACATGTTCAACAACCACGATAATGTTAGCCTAGCTTTGCACAAAGCATGTTGTTGCTGCCTCACATAGTGAAAATGTGTTTTTTTGTTACCACTTGATGCTTTCCCTTCAAAACAACCCTTGTAGTGTAAAAATGCTACGGTCAGTGTTTTTCTGTTATCAGTGCCTTTTCCTGCCTGCTGCAACAAACAGATGATATAGGCGTACCTGCTCGGTACATTTATGGAAGGTGTTGTGTGTCCGGCGTTGCTCCTTGTACGGAGCCTGATGTATTAAACACGCGTTTTTAACGTTGAGAAAGTGCAGTTTTCATATAACCTCCCTTCTCATCTAAATCATTGTTTGGGGACTTTATTTTGTGTGCTTTTATTGTATTATGAGATGTTTTTTAAATGACGATCAATAAAGTGTTTCAATGGTTACTCCTACTTTGTTTTGCTTTGTTGTAGGCCAGTTTTGCTTTGATGTAGGCCACAAATGCCCCCTTGTGCAGTTTCACACGCTATTGAAGAACCGAGGAATGAGTTTGTGTAAATCAAAATAGATAAATACATGTTCCAGTCTCCCCTTTATTGTAGTAATGGAATTTCCAGACCTTTACAGCCGATATTTATGTACACATACAAAATGTACACTAACGAAGGGATAAGAATAATGTCGAGAGTACAAACACACTTCCCACTATAACCCTGACCAAATTATTGCGTGGAGCAAAAAATACATTCTTACATTGATAGACTACAAGCATAAGCATTCTGAATGATTTAAAAAAAACTGCCCAACACTGCATACATAAATTATGCCAATAAGATTCGGCATTGCCAATAACACCAAAAAAGTTTTTCCCTGACAATAAAATAATGCAATAAGTGCCTGTCCCGTAGACTCAATTATAGAACATAAAAGAAATCAGGGTTCAAATAAAGTGCATTTTTTTCCATAAAGAGTACCGGTACCTGTTTTTCCAGATGAACAGTGAAGTAAAACAACTCATTTTGTCTCGTTCTTTCGCCCTAAGTTCTTTCAATTATTGCTCCTTGTCACTTATTCATCAGTTCTATGGCTTCACGTTTACTGTAGTCGCCGCTATTAACAATAGGTCTTGGCTTAGCAGCAGGCAGCTTCGTACTGCTTCCGTAAATTTTTACGTCAGTGAATTTTAAGGTGACTTACCAGATTTTATTGTGTTTGAGCTTGTCTTTAAACCCATGCCATTTTATTTCTGCAGAACGCGTTTCACAAACTACGAGTGAAATGTCTTTTGACACGGCAAACTCGCACACGCCATGATCCTTTTCTCTATACAACAGGTCGTGCACGCAGTATCATGACACCGCAAATATGCGACCATGCTGTAGGGATGGAGAGGAAGCAGCCAGGCCAAAACAGCTAGAAACCAACGACAAGCACGAAAATGATAAGCATTTATTATTATCGCCTCATTTTATTGATTTTATAATCGGAATTATAGATGTGATGTCGATAACTATCGGCCCCCGATAATATTGCGCATCCTTAGCCTGCAGTTTGGTCCGTTTTACTGTTGCCCTTAGTGTCAGCTTGGACAGAGCTAGAAAGAAAGCTACAGTTGCCTGTTTTTTCTACCCTCGGTCTCCTGTTGGATAAGGCAGAATGGTAGAAATATATTTAAATCAACTTGTTCCATAGATCACTTTGCTCCAGTGGAATAAGACCAAGCTAGAAATTATGGTAAAAATAAGCAAAAACAGTCTCCACTTTAAAACAGGAGTTTGTTTCTTGCTGCCCTCATTCTGAACAAAAACATCTGTGCTCCACAGTCTCCACTTGGCTGCGGCACTGCCATTTTCTTACTACCACAGTTCAATTTGAGTCACAGCTTGCTAAAAGTGGCCCGTTTTCTTGATGTCCTTCCTTTTAGATAAGACACATGTATATAAATGTCCTTAGTCTCCTTTTAGATAAGACATAAATATAATGATAAACATAGAAATATAAAAATGCATGTCCCACAGTCTCCATTTTGCTGTCGTCGAATAATATCGAGCTAAACATGACAAACTTAGTGATATTGCTGGACTATCTGTTTTCTTGCTGCCCTAACTCCCCTTTTGAATAAAATTAAACAGATTTAGAAGCAAAATGTGTTACAGTCTCTGCTGCAGTGTGCGGTTTTCTTGCTGCCCTCAGTCTCCTTGTGTATAAATAGTGTCTATATGATTACCAGTAATGTCATGTCATTTCGGGGAAACTTTAGAGCCGTCTTGATTCGTCTTCCTGTATCCCTTGCCGACATTTGTCTCTCAGTTTATCAATAGTTGCCATAGACAGACTCCCGGGCTCAGCAAAGATTTTCTGCATGAAACACAAAAAAAACAAAAAACATTAGTGATTGCTCCTCATGCCTGTCCAGCGTGGGAGCACCGAAGGTGTACCTGCATGAAAGTATGGCAGTCCAGCGTGAAAACTCCACAGGTGATCTGTTTGAAACACTGGCACACATCCTGCAAAGAGCGAGCTCGCAGGATTTCCGGCTGGTTGTGTCGGATCAGAGTCAGTGCCACCCGGAAAAGTACTTTGGAACCTTCGTAGAAGAGACAGTCCCAGATCCGTAGGACGGTCTGAAAGCACAGCGACATTAAGAAACACCCGCTACCTCAGGACCATTGGAATATTATAGCCTCGCCTCGATGGGCAGAATGTCGACGTAAAGACAGATAAACCAACGTGACACCACCACACTCCATATGCCAGGATACTGGTCCATGAGCTGGCCCACAGCTGGAGCTTTGGTCTTCACCAGCTCCTTAAGAACCTCCTGGTCCGTCCTCAGGCCCACCATGGCCGGACTGTAGTAGTCTACCATGACACAACATTGTAGGTTATAAACAAGGTTGTTTATTCTGGTCATTGTTCCATTAGCTTTCCATGAGAAGTAAAGGATATAAAAAATTTGATAAATGCTCAAAAAATTGCCTAGACCAGGGATGTCAAACGTGCGGCACGAGGGCCGGATCAGGCCCGCAAATAAGTTTTATCCGGCCCGCGGGATGAGTTTGCTAAGTATAAAAATTAACCTGAAATTTTTGAATGAAAAAAACAGCTGTTTTAAATCTGTCCACTGGATGTCCCAATAGCAAATATTTATATATTTGTAGATGATGCTACATATGTACAAAATAAACCACATGATGTTAGTACATCAGTCGAGTCATCAAACTACATAAATAACATACTGTCATTTGATTTTGATATAATTGTTTTATCTTGATAGATGGAAAATTAACACCAATGAGTTGACTGATGAACATTATCACATAATTTATTCAGAAAATATAAAGACAAAGTATATATACTATTAATCGCAATAGGAGATTGTAAAAAAAAAAAAAACAACATTATGATTTGTACAATTTCAGAATGTGCTTGTTCTTTTTTTTTTTTTTTTAAAGAAAACAATCTGAAGTTGTCTTTATTTTTTACCAGCCCGGCCCACTTGGGAGTAGAGTTTTCTCCATGTGGCCCCCCATATAAAATTAGTTTGACACCCCTGGCCTAGACATTTATTCAGCAAGCGGAACTGCATGATTTCTGAACATTTCTGGTATTAATCGCATTTAATTTGCCCCTGGTCCATCAAGTATTTTAATCGGATGTGTTTAAAGTGGTGTGCCAGAAGGCTCTCATTTAAGTTTTTTTATGGTATTATTTTGAGGTACCCTTTGCTAGGTACCTTTTAAAATGTGTTTTTGAAAACCTATAGTTCATCTTTAGTACACTAAAGTCTACCTGGAAGTATTTTTCCCAGCAATGCATCCATCAGCCAGAAGGCTTTTTCCTCCTCCTTGGTGATTATAATGATGTAGCCTGCAATAAAGTTCATCCCCTGGAAGAATGAATGGGGATGAGTGATGAAGGTAAGTGTAAAGAACACATTTTTGTTTGAAGATCATTTGTGCAGATTTTAAGAGGTTCCATCATTCTAAAAACACCGCTGATGTTCGCAGTCTTTACCTGACAATACCCCACATCCGTATTATGGTGTCCATATGCCAGCAGCACATTATGCAGTGCCTTCAGCAGGCCAGGCTCTGCTTGACTTTGGAAGAAGACATTGTCAGGGAAGGTCCTGTGGACGTCTTGGATGAAAAGTATTTTAGATCATGTCGAGAAAAAGAAAAAAAAAAAATACACTGGTTGTGAAAGGTGATGCTTGCACCTAAGTGGATGGTCTCTGTCAGCCTGGGGTCATGCTGCATGTCCAGAAGAGAGCGGTAGTAGCCAGGCTTGCTGTCCAGTCGCTCCTGGGCGCCACTGGTTGACATCCACACTTTGGCACGGAGCTCGCTGGGTACGCCTTTACGCACAAATCTCTTTACTAACAATAAATGGTTATGGTTTGAGTTTATTTCGAACATGCATGTAATTACAACATGATACAAAGACCACAATTATTGTTTTAACCAGAGGTGGCATACTTTTGGTACAGTACAGAGATTAATTGCATTTTTTCTATCAGGGTGCAGTTTTGTTCATTAAGCCCATGTTTCATTGTTGTTGTATTACATTCCCCCCCGAGATCCTCTTTCTCCGATAATATTTCCTCTCAATATTTATATTTACAGGCTCTTATTTTGAAAAGCGTATTTTATTTGTTCGCTTCATTTCCTGTGGCACATCCGTCTTTTTTGGTGCACGCGCTTTTTCTTAGGGAGTGTAAACAAGTCACGGTACGTATTCTTATTTGTGTCAAAAATGTTTTCAAAAAAGATGCTGAATATTATTTTATTAGGGCTGCATTCGTTATTTTAGTACGGAGTAGTGTTTTTATTAACGTGCGTACGTCTAACTTGAGGAATACCAAAGTTTTGCTATTTACATGCTACTTAAGAGAAGGCTCACCCGCCATTTTTGTTATTTTTCGTCTCCATTTATTTTAGTGCTGTGAATCCTGTATAGTTTTTATGTGTCAAAAAATGTATTCAAAAAAGGATGGACGGTGGTCTGAATATTATTGTATGACTGTTGTATTCTTTTTTTTTGGCAAAGGGTGACGTTTTATTAATGTGCGTACGTTTAACTTGAGGAATACAGAACTTTTGCTATACTTACATGCTAGCTAGCTACTTAAGCTAGGCTACACAGTAAGATAAGGTCCTCCCGCCATTTTTGTTATTTTTTTTTGTCTCCATTTGTTTTTGTGCTGTAAATCCTGTATCTATAGTTTTTATATATTTAACTGATAAACTAAGGCACATATTTGTTTAGTTAAACGGATACTTAGACTTAGACTTCCTTTTATTGTTATTCAAATTTGAACTTTACAGTACAGATAAGAACAACATTTTGTTGCATTAGCTCGTTGTAGTGCAGGATAAAAGAGCAATAAGGTGCGGATATAAATAAATAGATTACTGTACAGATACAGCCTTGTACCTACGATATATATCAAATATTGTACAATTGTCATATCAAATTGTTTTTCTTACAACAATATTTGATCAAAAATGTCCAATTCCTGTCTAGTGCGTGTATTATTATTTTATAGGGATGTCCGATAATGGCTTTTTGCCGATATCCGATATTCCGATATTGTCCAACTCTTTAATTACCGATACCGATATCAACCGATACCGTTATCAACCGATATATACAGTCGTGGAATTAACCCATTATTATGCCTAATTTGGACAACCCGGTATGGTGAAGATAAGGTACTTTTAAAAATAATTAATAAAATAAAATAACATAAATAAATTAAAAACAATTTCTTGAATAAAAAAGAAAGTAAAACAATATAAAAACAGTTACATAGAAACTAGTAATTAATGAAAATGAGTCAAATTAACTGTTAAAGGTTAGTACTATTAGTGGACCAGCAGCACGCACAATCATGTGTGCTTACGGACTGTATCCCTTGCAGACTGTATTGATATATATTGATATATAATGTAGGAACCAGAATATCAATAATGGAAAGAAACAACCCTTTTGTGTGAATGAGGGGGGAGGGAGGTTTTTTGGGTTGGTGCACTAATTGTAAATGTATCTTGTGTTTTTTATGTTGATTTAATAAAAAATGATAATAAAAAAAACCAACAAAAAAAACAACCGATACCAATAATTAAAAAAACGATACCGATAATTTCCGATATTACATTTTAACGCATTTATCGGCCCCGATATTATCGGACATCTTTATTATTTTAGGTATAAACTGTTGACATTGTGACATTTCGTTGATGTATCGTGATTTGATCCAAAATATTTTTGTAACATATATTCTGTTATGTAAGCGAAACATAGTATTGAAGTTCCACTGTGATTCCCATGTCGCGTGTATTCATGTATTTGATCTACGTTACATAGATGTTACGAGGTGTCTTAGATGTTATATTACAAAGGCTCTATCGCAAGCTAGGATTCCAACTCCTAGTGCACGTGTTAACTTATTTGAGAACATTATTACGATTAGTGGTCAGTACCTAAACTCGGTTCCATAATGACAATGATTACCATGAATTGATTACGTGGACCCCGACTTAAACAAGTTGAAAAACTTATTCGGGTGTTACCATTTAGTGGTCAATTGTACGGAATATCCACTGTACTGTGCAATCTACAAAAAAAGAAGTTTCAATCAATCAAAAAACACTGGTGCCGACACAAAAAGGAGTAACAAGAGCGTAAGAAAAGTAGTTATCAGTGCCTTATTTCAGTGTTAAATTAATGCAGACTCAGCCACTTGTAGTAAGTGTTTCAATGCGACATCATGCAAGTAACGTCTTGTTGGTAGAAACACAGAGTCTGACACTTTTTTTAAGCTTTATTGCTGACCATAATATGCCAACAGCAACTTTTTTTACTCAGCCCCCCAAAGCGTCTACCTTTTTCCCTCTGGCGACCCATCACTTTTTCTGTTGTGTACTCATGTACAGTGTTGGTCTAATCTTGAACAGGTTTTTGATGAAAATGACATTTCGTTGTACTTGTACAATGACAATAAAGAGCATACCATACCATACCATACCATACCATACAGTGTGGAGCTACTCTCCTAAGCTAATAATAATCACCTCCATTACGGCAAATAAACTACATTTGTATCTTAAGTATTACCGTAAGTATTATTTTTACTGGAGGACGAGGCTGAGCATATTAGGCATATGGGAAGAAAACAAGGAATATTGTTAAACCGTCAGTAGCACTCACCATAAATGAAGAGAATAATGTATCGTTGATACAATTCAAATGATTTGTCATTTGCAAAGATTAAACATTTTATTACTAGAAATGTCCCTAGTTTTAAGAGCTATTTACTTATTCACTCATTGAGTAATCTTATTGTAGCATGAATCATTTGTTTGTTTATTCTACTTAAAAAATGTATGAAATAACTATTCAAATAAGATATTTTGGTTTTGCCCACATAGAAAATATTTTTTTAAAGATCATCTCGAGGATGCTTAATTTGAGAATTGCAAGTTGAATAATGTTTGTACTTATTTCTATCTTAAAAGTCTTGCTAATTCTAGATATACAAATCTTAATTTAGGATGTTTTATAAAGTAAAATTATCTGTGTATGTAGCTGGTTAATTTCACTAGTTTTTTTTTTTTTTTTGTAGTAAAATCTAGTTTAAAAAATCTTAGTTCTGTTTTTCAGTGTACACATGATTGGTATTGGTATCGGGTGAACTCATTAAGGGATGATCGGTATCGGGATGGGAAGCATTGAACCCCAATCGAAACACCCCCCTTTTTACTTAAATGATCTTGATGTATAGTAATTGCTGTATTGTGCTGTCATCCAATTATCCTAACGTCATCGTATTGCAAGCTACTGTGTTTGTGTAATACCTGTCCAGTCCTTCTTGACATGCGGTTTCTCTTGAAGGAGTTTGGACCACCTCATGGACCGTCTGTTGAGGACACCTTCATACCTGTCCATCACTTGGCTGTAGGACTCCACATGGTGACGCCTCTCAAAGCCGTACGTGTCTGTGCTGCTGAGGCAACGTCCATTGGTTATTACACATTGTAAAGAAGAAAAGGGTCAGCTTTCCTCCTCTGTCCACTCTTCTTTCTTTTTCTCATCCCTTGATGACAAGCACTGCCTCCTCCTGGCTTGTGTTTCTCTGGCTGGGAGATCAAATGCCCTGACTGGTAAGTTTTAAGTTACTTTTATGGTGAAAAATAACCAGCTCGGAAGTCAAAACCCTGTGAATCAAACAGGGTATAAAGTCTGTGATGTTCTTTTGCATAGTCACTGCATGTGTAAATTTGAAGAGCCCTGCTGCAAATGTTAGTTCTCATATTCCGCTGTCAAAAATATCGTCAAAGAGGGAAAGATACATCCATAAATGCCTCTTACCTGTCACTTTTCCCCTTTGTATCTTCCTCCATTGCTCCAATGGCAATAAACAGGTTGCACTGCACAGCAGAGGCTATTCCATATGCGCTCCTATCAAGGTAAAAACCAATAAAGACACCTGAGCGTCTAATGTCTCACCTTACAGAATGGACTAGAAGGGGAGGAACTGCAATAAGAGACATTCAAATGACATCAATTTGCATAGAAAACAGCTCAGACTTGATTTGGAGGATATTTAAAGGGCAACTGCAACTGGAATTTTGTCTGTCGTTCACAATCATTATGAAAGACATGACCACGGATGTATTTTTTTAATGCATTCTAAATAATAAATAAATGCCATCAAAAGTCCGCTTACAATGGAGCCTACGGGAGCAGCTCTATTCTGTCTATAAAGCCCTTAAAAACATCCCAACACCTCCATTAAGGTTGTATATACATAATGTAAGTATATATGTAATATAGTAACAGGCACATTTATAATAACATTTAATATTTACGTATTTTGAACATTTTAAGCATACGCGGCGCATTAATTTTAAAACCGCATCACAACGTTCAGTTTTTTTTCAACATTATGACTGATTATTACTCACTGCAGACTTCACGAGAGCCAACAAACATAATACAACATCACTTACTGTACAAGGTCTGCTGTCATTAGGATGCCGACTCCTAGGATGTTCATATAATCCCATTTAGATGATGAATGACTCATAATCTTCACGAAGAAAAGGGAGGTGGAACCAAATGTTTTTTCATGTCGTTCTCGCCATTTCTGAGTTTAAGTTGGCTGTTAAAGTATACCAACTTGTCAGAATACATCCTCGTCCTTCTACTATCCAGGTGAGAGGCATGATTTATGATCTACAATAAAGTTTGACAAGCAAGAAAACAAGGAAGCAGCTGATCAGTCGATCATTTCAACAACGGCGCCGCTATAAATAGTTTGTCTGTGTTAGCGTTTATAATAACAATATCACTAATACTTGGTCAATATTCAAGTCACGAAATGTAAATTAAGTATTGTTGGCGCTTTTTGGATGGTTTTTATTTAGTTTTATGGCAGGAATAGAGGACCTCCCACTGTCTCTGCTGTAAACAGACTTTTATTTATGTTTATTTACCAGTTAGAATGCATTAAAAAAAAAAAAATACATCCGTCGTCATGTCTTTCATAATGATTGTGAACAATAGGCAAAATTCCAAAAAAAGTGCAGTTCCCCTTTAACACTAAAGCACAATTTATCCTTTTGGATGCCCTAATATAATACAAACTAAGGTTTCTTAACCTTTTTGACCTCGGGGCCCAACTTTTCCACTACAGAGAGGTCCGGGTCCCACTTAAATATTAACACTGAATTAGTAATCTTGCTCTTGATTTTAATCATATTCAATCATTTATACACTGAATAAATCTTATTAAACCTTGTCAAATATATGAAACCATGTGTTAATCACAAAGAGTATTACCAAGGCTTAGGTCATGCCGATTACAAAAAAAAATACTAATGCAATTTACTGCAAAAGAAGCAACTCATAAAAAATAAATTTAGATACAATTACAAAGTGCTAAAATAAATACATTCTAACGAGATTGATAATAAATAATAACAATGAATATGTTTCTTAAATAAACTCTAAGTAAAATTTTAAGTGCAATTGAAAATACAGCTTCACCACTTTAGTCATATTTTTTGCACTTAAGAAAGTACTCTATGACTTTAGATCCAGACTTCTTCTGTTTGTTTGAGATTGTCATTACTGCCAGAAGTAGTGGAAATTTGTATCGCAACTTGAGTAGTGTTGCGACCCATGCGAACTACAGCTGAGAAACAGATATTTTTTGCCAGCCCTGTATGGGGCGCTCTTGGCCCAACAATGGGCCCCGGCCCCAGTCCCTTGCCTGTCCACAGAATCAGCCGTGTCCGCCCTAGGCTGGAAGCTGTTTATTTTTGTTTTTTTAATATTTTTTACAGGTAAAAAATAGGACGATAAGTGATCAAAACAAAGGCTTGTTGACTAAGACGATTCCACGTAACTGACATGTTAGTTAAAGTATAAATATAAGACGAAAATGTTGACAGAAATGAAATTCAATCATATTTAATTTTGTCTTGTAGATGGGTAGGAATGAGAGCCAATCCGATGTTTTTCCTTACAAGATGAGGAAGTCACTGCCAAAAACAAAATGTGTGTACTTAACTTTGTTCCACACTTGTTCGTAGTATCTGTACACCTGGGACAAAATGAGGAGTAGACATGTCATTTTTACTGCTACGGTGCCATCAGCAGGCGAGTCATCGATCGTGTCATCTACACAGCTGTTAGTTAAATCTATTATCTGATGCTTCCGGTGTTTGGCCAAAAACTGATTCCCGTGATTCAAAATAATATTTGGATATTGACACATCGCATCTGTGGATCTCTAGTAATTTATGCACAGATGAGATGTGTCAATATCAAAATATTACTTTGAATCCCTTTTTGGCAACCAAGAAATACAATAATTTAATGAATACAGCCAAACAGTTTATTAACATGTATTATGTGCATAAACAACTAAGAGTTAATATTGTATGTAGCTTTTAAACAAGAAAGAGGTTTTAGCAAATTAACAACAGAAATGGCCGACTCTTTTATTTTTCGAACATGATAAACACCTATCCTTACCATAAGCACGAATATAAAGTGCTTGTCTTACATGTAGTAGTCAGTTGTGAACAGACAAAGCCCCACCAGGGCAGCTTTAACAAGTGTGTGCGCTCCGGCGTCAGAAATCAAATTTTGGCAGGGGTGCCCCTGAAAAAATGTAATGCCCCCCCTTAAATGTTTTTCTGCAGCCGGGTCTGCCTGGTACTATGGTTAATAACCACTGACATAAACAATCAGGTTCATTGTTATTTTCATCTGGAAAAATGTGAACAATTAGCTTTATGTGCATGTTTTTGAAATGTGTAAGGAAGCATGAGTATTTGAAGAAAACCAACACATGGGAAAGAAAGAGCAAACTTCATGAAGAGATACCCAAGCAGGAATTTAAACCTTGGATCTCCTGTAGAGGTGGAAACCTTTGGGCACCTCACAATTCGATTTGATTCAGGTTCTCGGGGTGACGATTACATTCAGAATCGATTCTAGATTCAACTCAATTGTTTTAATATATTACTTGGTAAAAGCTTCTAATAACAGGCTACAGGTTACAATAGCTCCTTTTGGCTGATGATGTACTTATACGAGCAGTCTTGACCTAAAAAGTGTTTTATATAAAAATGTTTAAATACATTTTATTTACAAAAGTCACTGAATGGTATTCATTCCAATAAATTAAATTATAGCAACTCCAACTCCGACCCAATCCCAGCTTACAAAGCAAGACATACAAATGCAATTCTAAAACTAGGAAAACCCTAAATGTATAAAAGCACGGTATCAATAGTAGTAATAATATCAATTATAGTTAAGTGTTAGAAATCCAAAAAATCTTCTTAAAAAAATTGGACCAAATGAAAATTATATATATATATATATATATATAAATGATTCTCAAAAAATATGAATCGATATAGAATAGGAATAAATAAAATAATATATTTTACGCACCCCTAATCTGAATGTGAGTCCAACAAATTAAAGACTGTTCCACATTGTGACCTAAACATTTCTAAACAAGAAAGCACTCGAAGATTGCCTTATCTCCCAATATTACATTACCTTTTTAAAAAATTGTGAATTCAGACGGTGACCCTGATCGCCCCCAAAAACCTAATCACTTGTTCCTTATCCAAGTTCGGACATTTCCTGAAAATATGTCTGACAAACCCCAGTGAATACTGCTCGTGCCGGTAAAATGTAGCACAAAAAAAGCATAGGGTTTTCTGCCATTTCAATACTTTTGTGTCCTCTTTTTAGGACATAGGTCTGGTAAATGTTCAAACCCTCACTAGGACCCCCCAAAAAGGCCAGATATTTACCTAATTTTCAAACCAAACTTTTTGCAATTACAAAAATCTACAGTATAATCCCATTAAAATGCAAACAAGCCCAACTTTGAACATTTACTGTATATTCTAAATTGGCCTCTACAAACTTCCCATGAAAAACACTATTAACCCAAATATAAATCAGTTGTTCCTATGTATTTTATTTGGGATCTAAAGATGTACACACACCAGCAAGGGGCACCAAGTGATGTATCCCCTGAACAAGTTAGAGCTTTTCTTCCTGTCAGTCACTTACACCGGTGACTTGTGGACTTTTGACAATTGGGTGTTGAAGTAGAGGAGTGGTCTTCTTCATTTACAATGTTTTAAGCTCAACATGCTATGGTGTACCGGTATATGTGATACAATCAAAACCTTGGTCGATGTCAAAATGCCCTTGTGGAATTATGGGAAAAAAGCTCATGCTTTATTTGATCCGTGTTAAAATCAACATTATATACTGTACTTGCACGGATTAACAAGAAATGGTCACTTTCACTACCTGCAGTAACATTGGACAATTGGCTTGTCCCATTCACTTTTAGTAAATGGGTAGTTGAAAAGTGACAATGTCTGCCTGGTAGATTTGGCAGGACAATCTGAATGTTCAGAACTCCTTCCATGTCAGCGTTGTACGGTGCTGAGTTGTTGCCAATTTAGCTGAAGTCATGTTCTTCAGATGGCACATGAGTTGTGACTGAATCAACAGTGCCTCTGCTGGTTGTAGCCATGTAGTGCACTTCGTCTTGAACACAATCATTACACTCTACCATACTCTTGTTGAACCAATGCAATAATATCTTCATCCCTACTTGGAGACAACTTTCCTTGGGGAAAAGAAATGATAAGCAAAGTTGAGGCCAGCATTGTTTTGACAAGTACCACTGAAAAAAACATGATGGCTTTACTTGATCCAGCATGAGGTAACAACACATACATATGGTGACAATATTCTCCACCTAGACATGACATACAATATATCTCTATATATCTCTATATACAAAGATATATAGAGATATATATATATCAAAAACCATGACTGTACATAAAAGCATTTATAAACTCAACATATTTATATTATTCTTCATATAGCTCTTTGTAAACTGTCTCAGTAGATACAGTATGTACGGTAAAGTCTGTTTTCTGATGTTTTTTGTGTGCTGGTGGTGTTGCGAGCACCCTGTCCACAAGTCATAGTTTTGAGCAAGCTTGGAAAAAAACTCTTCTTTTTCGTACAATCTGCCAGGTCACAGCCCGTGTTCTGCCTGTGCTGTGTCAGCGTCCGACTCGTAGCGCAGTGCGGATGCAGGAGAGCGAAAATCCAACAGGGAGAGCCAGAGAGGACTCCGGCGAAGTGGCAACAAGGTAGGAAAAAAAAAAGGAGGCTGCTTCTCACGGTTGATAATTTCAAGTGCTTCTGTTGTCCTTTGCCAAGTCCACTATGTTTTTTGTAACTTTTTTCCAAAACAAACCCCAGAGAACTATGTAGTCGCTGTAAAAGAAACAGTCCGTTTTTTTTCTTAGAGAGTTTTACGTTTTGTTCCTGTTACAATCGGTCGAGCAAATTCCACAAAGTCGTCTATGAGGACTGGCCACGCCCCTAAGGAAAGAAAAACATGAGATATCATATTAGAACACAGAAAATCACATATTAATTGTACAGCAGGACATTTTTTTGACCGCTCTATAACCCATTAAAACTCTCATTAAATAATAAAATAACATTATATATGAAATTAATTAGAATGAATAGAATTTTCCTACATGTTTTAAAGACTACAAAAAGATATAAATTCCATGTGGTGAAAATAATTGGTACAAATAAATAAAATAATTGTCCTATGCAATGAAAGTCTGATGGAAATGAGTATAATTTAAAACTGAAGAATAACTTTATAATAAATCAAAAGTAAAACTAGCTACAAAAGTGATGAAAATGTATCAAATATTTATATTTAAAAATAAATGAGTGAATGCCACAATGTATAATGAAAATAGCTGTGGAAATGTTGTATGTTTTTATTTTAAAATGTTCAAGCTGTTAGAGTTTGGATATAGTCTTCCTTCGCGGTTTAGTAACTACGGTCTCAGTGAATCACAAAGTTTAAAGTACCATTGAGTAAACTGAGATTTAAGTAGCCATTTAAGTTGTCATGCTGAAATGACGCAAGTTTTAGAGTGTGTGAAGTTCTTTAATAGCATAGGAAGTGTTTATAAGTGTGTGGAAGCTGTTTGGAGGTCTTATATAAACTTTAAATGCATATAATATTCACACAATAAATAACTTCCCTACTTTGCGGAAGATCACCTAACTCCAGCAAACATCGAGGTAACACTGTTTTCTTTCCCAAAATTCCTTTAAAAAAGTAAGATGTACGATTTCTAGGTTTAATGTTTAAAGTAAATACAGTACATACCTGTATTTTGTTTAATAGTAGATAAGATCCCTAATGCCCTGTGATGAGGTGGCGACTTGTCCAGGGTGTACCCCGCCTTCCGCCCGATTGTAGCTGAGATAGCCTCCAGCGCCCCCCGCGACCCCGAAGGGAATAAGCGGTAGAAAATGGATGGATGGATAAGATCCCTAATGTCGGTAACGCACTCGGATTGCTGTTTTTCCCAGTATTCCACAACTAAAAACTGTTATTGTAATTTCAAAAGCGATGAGGATTCTGAAATATAATTTCCCTCAAAAACCTTTTTTTAAAAAAAAAAAAAGGATTTTAACTATCCCAAAAGTGCACATCACTTTTCCTACCATTTGAACATTCCATTACAAGAAATCGGAAAACAAGATTACTTTTTTTTAAACTTTTTTTAACAGCTAACTACTGTTAATATCTAATACTAATACATTCTGAGAACCCCCCTATTGTATTGATCCAGTTCAACTTACGCACCCTCCTCATCGTAGTTGGACATGTCATCTGCTATCATGTTACCAAAGTCCAACAACAGATTCCATGTGTCTTTAGGGATGGAGCGTTTATGGTGTTCCTGAAAACAGCATTGATAAGTTTGTAAATTTTTAGGAACCTGCACATTACATTTTGTTAAGCATTTTAACATAAATCTGGGTATTGGCCACTTAAATAAATGGCTTTTAGACAAGAGTTGTATAATTATTTCTGCCTTCATCAAGACACTAAAGCTCAGTATTGTTTACAACATCAGAGAGGTATTACTACATGAAGTATGTTAATTATTGTGGTTGTAGTTTGCACTGACGTTTAGACTCACCAAAAGAAATCTATTCCAAAGATCGAGGAACTTAAATCTTCCTAACAGAACCAGGTTCCAGTAAGCTACGGCCATCTCCAAGTCTACAAGCAAAACAACACAATTCAGAAACAATGATTTTATTCAAAGTACATTCCAAACCTTACCGAGCACAATGCACAAGGAGAGGTGAGGTCCAACATAGGGATGTCCCGATCCGATATTTGGATCGGATCGGCCGCCGATATTTGCCAAAAAATGCGTATCGGCAAGGCATGGGAAAATGCCGATCCAGATCCAGTTAAAAAAAAAACTCCGGTCCGTGTTTTCCAACGCACCTATTTAAATAATACATTCCACTTTTCTGCTGCTCCCTAATTTCCGTTCCGCATTTTCCAGCACACCTTCAACACATCCACAGGTCTGTGGATTCTCACGCAGTTGCTTTTAGCTGCTGGCATTACACGACAGGCTCTTCTCACTC
This sequence comes from Nerophis lumbriciformis, assembly GCF_033978685.3. NCBI lineage: Eukaryota > Metazoa > Chordata > Actinopteri > Syngnathiformes > Syngnathidae > Nerophis > Nerophis lumbriciformis. The sequence continues at coordinate 30,448,394 of NC_084560.2, forward strand.
TTTCCTGTGTCTCCTTCTTACAGACAGCAAGCGCACCTTCTTACACACGTCACACTGTCACGTCAAACGTCACATACGTATACGTCCTCCCCGAGCAGAGAGGTAGCAGCATGGCTAACGTTAGCTGTGATGCTAGCGCAGCCGTGTGACCATCGTTCCCTCTAAGGTGCGCGCCTGTGCAATTGCCACGCACAAAATCTAATAAAAAAATAAGCGCATAACATTTTCGACACACGGACACGACAGAGAAAACAGTTTTCGTCATCATTGTTCAAATATTGTAACGTCTGTCGAGACGCTTATCTCCATTCGGTGCCACACGTCCAAACCATCAAAATGCCGAGGCAAAAATTTCCAGATCAACACCGTATGAAAAAATTAGTGATATTTTTAGTTGTGATTTTCTTCTCTGCATGAAAGTTTAAAAGTAGCATATATTAATGCAGTATGAAGAAGAATGTTTTAATGTAGACATGCAAGCCTTAAAAGAAAATTTTGAAAATCAAGACTACATTTCCTGCAAATGGTTGCATTTCTACCCTATATTTTAACTTTAGATTTATTCTCATATCAAACTCTTTTGGCTGTCTTTTTGACACTTACATCCGGCGCCCCCCTCCACACCCTGGATTATAAATAATGTAAATAATTCAATGTGATTATCTTGTGTGATGACTGTATTATGATGATAGTATATATCTGATAGTATATATCTGTATCATGAATCAATTTAGACCCCGACTTAAACAAGTTGAAAAACTTATTCGGGTGTTACCATTTAGTGGTCAATTGTACGGAGTATGTACTTCATTGTGCAACCTACTAATAAAAGTCTCAATCAATCAATCAAAACACATAGAATCATCATACTGCTGTGATTATATGCATCAAGTGTTCATTCAAGGCTAAGGCAAAATATCCACATAGACATCGACGTCCCACTGGGGTGAGTTTTTCCTTGCCCTTATGTGGGCTTTGTACCGAGGATGTCGTTGTGGCTTGTGCAGCCCTTTGAGACACTTGTGATTTAGGGCTATATAAATAAACATTGATTGATTGATTGATTGATATATCGTGTATCGCAATATGGCCTTAAAATATCCCAATATTTAAAAAAAGTCATATCGCCCAGCCCTAGTTTCAATGATGCCATTTCTGTTTGTCATGTATAATTTTGTCTATTTTGTGTTTATCCTTGAATAATCAGGTCAGTTTCTTGTTACCAACCATTGTGTTAGTCAAACTCCACTAATTCAGCTGGCTAGTTGTTATCAAGAGTACTAAAACTCTTTTCAACATGATTCTGACAACTAAGTAGGCTAAATAACTTTAAACTTTAATACATGCTCGGATAGGCCAGTATCGGTATCGGTCAGTATCGGTATCGGATTGGAAGTGCAAAAACAATATTGGTATCGGATCGGAAGTGCAAAAACCTGGATCGGGACATCCCTAGTCCAACAATCAGTAATTACAACCTTTTTTCTCTATGACTTCTTTTCTTCTGACTTTGATATTTTTCTTCTGTAATCTAGTAAATGTTACAAGTCCTTTCAAATATTACTACCACTCCCTCCTTATATTGATGCAACTTTATTCTCAAAAACATTCACACTTCGCAGGATCCAACTTCATTTTTGTAAAATTAGGACTTTCCCCTGAAATGATACCATGTCACTCTTTTTATCTGTGACATTACAATTTCAATCTTATACAATTACAATTTACAGGTTGACCCTAAACTCTGGATACAGCAGATTTATCGTTATTGCAGACTTATTGCATCCAGTTCACATGAATTAACCTTTGCATCGCTGACATTAGAAATATAGTTACTATATTCCGGTTGAAAAAAAGTTGCTGAAAATGTGTTTACTTAAAACCATGCATAGTTATATGAAGATTCTAGTAATATTACAACTTTTTTGTATAATACTATGATCTTTTCTTATAACATAACTTTTGTTTCGTAACCATTCGTCCTCGTAAAATAAAAATCTGTTGTGCCATAACAAAATACTTTATTCTCGTACAATACTTTTTCTTATTATTATCACAACTTTATTGTGATAATTCGTTGAGGCTACCACTTCCTTGGTATCCTTCTGAGTGTTACATTTGATGATCAAATTCTATGACTCCCAAAAGAACGCAATGTTTGTTTGCTTTCCTTACCTAAACCCTTCTGCCCGGGATTTTTGGCAAAGTTAAAGGTGAACTGGTAGAAGTCCTTGAACTTCAGGCTGTCTTTCAGCTCCTGTTCCAATCTTGGCAAAATGGCCTTGAGTTTGTCGATGCTGTCACACCTGTGTGTGTGGGTGGTGGTGGGGGACAGAGAGGCTAGCTTAACGGCAAGGTAACCACGACAGCAAATGCCACATTAACCCATAAAGTTAATTACAATAGTGTCTACGTAACATAGGAAAAACTTAAAGAGGAACTGCACTTTTTTAAGAAGTTGCCTATCGTTCACAATCATTATGAGAGACAATAAGACAAAAGGCTTGTTTTTTTTTGCATTTCTACTTGTAATAATCGTTGTTACATTGTTATTGTAAGAGCGAACATTAAGGAACTATTTTGCTAGCGTAGTAACACATCGCCATGCTACGGCATTAGCCGTAAGCTAGCTTCTGCGTCAACAGCTGAATGGCTTTTGAGTTTGTTATGCACAACCCAATGCGATAAGACACCAATCTGTATTGACTGAACAACAAGAACAATCATATTGCAGTGTCTGTAAAGTTTTAGGCAACATTTCATGTCTTGTTTGTACAAAGCTAACTCAACAGCGTATGTACTGTAGTTGTACGGTGATGTACAGTACTTATATCATGATCAGTATTGTAGTGACTGACTAAATGGATAGTTGTCCGTTTGGTCAAGCTGGCCCGGGGACATTTGCAGTTGATTTGGGTAAGCACCCATTTATTTCTGTATAGATTGGCTCAAAGTTCCACTCGGCTTTCGTCTGCTCCAACAGATTCAAAAAGTTAAGGTTGTGAATCCTCATTTGTCCAAAAATAGTTCTTTGTTGTCTGTTACTAAGTCTGCCATGATTACAACACATACGCGTTTGTTTCCGGAAACGAAAATAAACGCGCCGAGGAAAGAAGTTCCGGTATTGCTTAAAATGACCAAAATATGGTAAATACTGTACATATTGTTATTAACGTGTCTGTTAGTCCATTATATATAGATTTGCAGTGTGTATATAAAATGTTTGATGGAGGATTTTGAAGTTGTTTAAGAGGGCTTTGAAGGCTACAATGGTGAGTCCTATTAGCCGCATCTTGCAAGCGTTTTTTTTAAAACATTTTTAAAATCCCCCTCAAAAAAAACGTGTGTTCTTGTGCCTCATAATGATTGAGAACGATAGGCAAAATTCCAAAAAAGTGCAGTTCCCCTTTAACTCTTGACACTCGAGCCACTAGCACCTCCCTTACTAAAGGGTTCTATTTTTACATACAGTATACTCATAGACCTTCCCATCTACAGAACATGTTTATGCTCAGCTTACCCCCTCGCTCGATGTCAACACTTACCCCAGCTCGCTCATGCCGTCCAGAAACTCCTTCTTGGTGAACTCGCACTGGGTGGCGGCACGAAACTTCCACGCCACCACCAGAACGCTGATGCTGGCCGGGTCCAGCGTGAGGTCGTCACAAAACTGCTGGATGCCCTCGATCCCGATCTTGTTCTCGTCCTGGGGATCTGACAGGCGACAATACAGAACTTTATGAAATAGGGGCTTCTACACTAATAGATGCTGGGTGCACAAATAAATGCCACTTCCCCTTTTTTTGCCTCAGGAAAAACTTCTCTCTCAAAGCCACTTTTCTACCAAGCGGTACAGTCCAGTGCAGTGCACTAAACTGACTTGGTTACAATTAAATCAATGTGAATACCTTGAAATAGCAACTATTAAATTGACATTTCAGTTTGGTACACTACAGTACATCCTGATTCAGTTAGCATTTTCACCACAGGTGGAAAGCGCTGCTCTGTCAATAAGGGAACATCAGAACTGGACAGTGTGTAACCCGCCAGTAAATGTAATCAAATAATAAAACACAAACATCATCAAATAATCTTTTAAAGCCACTCACTGATTGAAAAAGAAACCAAATGCACACCAGCATGCTCTTGCAGCCGTGTAGCAAGCGCTAACTCCAATAAACATCACAGCAGAGTCTATATTTCTTAATCGACGTAATGTTGAGGACTTATAGTGCTAGATTTATAATGCTATCCTTTGTGGTACTGAATTGTCCACCAACTTGTCGCTGTACGATGTAAATGACAATGATGATTTTTGTGTTCATGTTGTAGTACCTCGGTAAAACATTACTTATAGTATAAGTAATATAGTGTAAGTAATATACTTAATATACTTATACTATAAGTAATAGTGTATTGAGGTACACTATTATACACTATTACCCACAGTAAGTAATATACTTAAGTACTATATTTAATATACTATATAGTCTTAAGTATATTAAGTACAAGTATATTGCTTACTAAAAGTAATAGTGTATTGAGGACGGTACTACAAAATGAACACAAAAATCTTCATCGTAATTAACATCGCACAGCAACATGTTGGTGGACGATAAGTTAAAGTGATGAATGCGAAAAGATACAGCAATCAAAGAAAATATATTTTATTATCACTTTTATAAGAAGAAAGGGATTTCCGTTTGCTGCCACGTACTATATATTGTATAGGACGTATCTTATATCAAGATATCTCATAAGTGTCGTCATGAGATATTATTAGCAAAAGATCGTGCTAATATTGTACTTAGAGTTGCAGCAATTAATTGATTAGAAAAACGCTTTGATTAATATTTTGTTGTTTCGCTAAATTGTTCAAAGAATAATAAAATATATCAAACCTGGACCGTATGAAATGCACAAAACTTTGAATACGTGGGAATATTTTGCGCACAGCCGCTGCAATAAAGTGTACATGAGAGCAGTGGTTATGTACGTGTGTATTTGCTGCTGGCTGGCTCTACGCAGTGGTCTCGCGTTTCACGCTTGATTGCGCCATCGTGAGTAGCGACCGGACCCCAGTTTTCAGAGTTAAACTGGGTTTGCGTTGTTTCCACTACCACTAAGCACCAAAAACTCATGGCTTAGAACACATATCGTAGTTTATTCAGAATATCAAAATTTAATAAAGACTCATGCCACAAAAGTCCCCTGCAAAAAATCTACGGTGAGTAAAATGGTCATCCTAATTATAATGTAAGTTACACATTTATTAGTGCCAAATATTTTTTAACTGATCGATTCACACGCTGATTGTTTGAACCCAATGCCTGAATGCCTGGCCGTTTGTTTTTTGAATCACAAGTCGAATCCGAGCAGCCATGTTTACTCAAATTTTCCATCTTTTCCAACGCTAATTTCGTAAACAAAAAATACATCGTTAAACATTTGTTTTCTGTGTCTTTGTTTAGCAAGCTTTCCAATGATACCAACCTTTTTAAAATGGGGTAAATATTAAGAAAGTTATATTTTTTAACAAAAATATCAGATAAAATCTTGAGCTCCTTTGACTTTGTATTAAAGAGGTTGACCATAATTTAGTGCATTTTCACCAGTTTTAAAAGTCCATCACTTTTTAAATAATCATCGCAGACAACTTCTCACTGGAATCGTCTTTACGACACTTGTCTGAAAATATTGGTTTCATATGTATTTTTTATTTTGCATATACTGCACATGGAGGTTTGTCTGGGGGGCTGTGATCTTAGTGCGTTTTTTATTTCATTTTTAATAACGCACGCATGTCAAAAGTGCAGATTCAATGTTGAAAAAATAATGAAGGTTAGGGCATGCAGAAAAATAGTTGTTTATTTCAACTATTTTCCTTAAAATACACTTTGAGGCCCTAATCGCAGTCAAGTTGTGCCCCTACTTTTAAAGAGTGCATCTTTGGTGAGGTAAATATCTTGCTGTCGAAGTACCTGCTGAGCTTCGTGGGGCAAGTTCCTCTTCAAAAATTTACGGTTAAGTTGGAAAAGCTTGTTTTTCCGCTATCAATGATCAGTCAACTAAGCAACACACGGCTTTTGAATAAAAACTCCTTCCCCCTGCGGGCAACTTTCTAAGCAAACAGAGTAGATGTAAACAACTAGTCCAACATGTACCTTTATAGCGATTGTAGAGCTGCTCCAGCTTCTTGCGGTCAACGGACGTCCTCATGGACTCCTTGCAGTATAGGTCTGGGTTCTGGAAGTAGTTGTCGGTGGCCACTTCCAGCTTCCAGTCATTCTGTGTGAGGCAGTAGACGGCCGTCTTCTCGCCCGCCTGCGTGACGGACATGAACTGCCGCACCTTGTCCCTCTGCGCCGACTTCAGCTTATGCTGCAGGGGCGACAGGTCATACAGGCGGTCAAGGAGGGGTGAAGCCAGAACCCGCAGCACTGTCAACAACCCCAAATAAACACAGAGACAAACAAGCAGCCCCAGTAACACCTCCACAGACATTCACGCAAGTGTGAAGACACTTAGGACACACTGGAAGTGAATCCCGTCCAACTAAAGCATGTGCTTTTCAGATGGGGGAGTTGTTGACTAACTCATGTAATGGGATGCCATCCTGCAGTGTTCATAACAAACCCATTAATAGAGCAATGGTGAATTGGAATCAAGCTAATATGACACGTATATACATGTGAGGTTTGTTGCCAACCTTTAATTGCAGACTGTCATAAGGATTATTACGTGATGTAGCACTCTGACACAAAGTTAGTGTGGCGATTACTAGCAAATAGACGATAAGCTAGCATTGGCTACACACCACCGGCTAACGCTCATAACGTCTAGCTGCTAGCCACCGCTAATGTGTTATAACATGAATATTACATGTCAGCGTGGCCTTCAAACGGTGTTGTTTGTTTTGGTTTTGTAGCTAGTTAGCATGCGCGACTGTCAAACAGCAAAGGCTGCGGCTTGTAGCTACTAGCTAGCTTGCTCCCCAAAAATATCAACTGACCTTCCGTCAAAACAAGAGCGAACATCACACAGTGGTAACCGGACCAAAACGCGACACGAGCTGAACTTAGAGTAGAAAGAGGCGAGTGGGTCAGGTGTGTGACACATCGCTTCTCCGAACGCAATGAGTGGGATTGTTGTTTATTTTGGTTACCTACCATTTTCACACCCGCTATGTGACCACTTCGGTAGCCCGACCGCCGCTCATTGTGCGCATGCGCGGAAGTAGACGCGGAAAAAGGCTCAACTTCATATTATATTCTCTTCACGTTACGGTTTTGGTATTAGTTTATTTCGAACATGAATACGGTTACAACATCACATATTTCCACATTTGTTAAACTTATTTTAATCAACCTTAGCTATATATTACATTATTATTAGTTTTTTTTCCCCAAAAAAAAAACAAAAGATACACTTACAACCAGTGCACCAACCCAAAAAAACTCCCTCTCCCATCCACACTCATTCACACAAAAGGGGCTGTCTCTTTCCGTTATTAAACTTCTGGTTCCTACAATATAGAACAATATCTTGAAGCAAGGCAAGGCAAGGCAACTTTATTTGTATAGGACTTTTCATACACAAGGCAGACTCAAAGTGCTTCACAGCACAACATGTGGCACAACAAAGTGAAATGAAAGAAAATAAAAGCAAAATTAAAATGCAGACAATAAAAATTAAAACAGTGCGGACGTTAAAAGTTAAAAGATTTAGCTGAAAGCTAAGGTGAACATAAAAGTTTTCAGTAGAGTTTTAAAAGTAGTCAGAGTTGGGGAAAGTCTGACATCTTCAGGAAGTTTATTCCAGCTATTTGTTGCATAGTGACTGAATGATGCTCTCCCTTGATTTGAGTTCACCCTGGGAACCGCTAACAGATTGGTCTCAGAAGATCATGATTGTGTGTGCTGCTGGTCCACTAACATTTTCATTAATTACTATTTTTTATGTGATTGTTTTTATATTGTTTTATTTTCTTTTTTATTCAAGAAAAAGTTTATTTTTATTTTTATTTATCTTATTTTTATTTTTTATTTTTTTAAAGGACCTTATCTTCACCAGACCAGGTTGTCAATAAAATGAGATTGTTTAAAGGGTTCTTATTATTAGTTTTTCGTTTTTCATTTATTTCATTGTTTTTGTTTCACAATATTTTTTTAAGACATGTCTCTTGTATATCAGTGGGGTTTCAGTGTGTTAGGCAGGCGAGATTGGGGCCCTAAACTGAGTTTTATTTGGAGCCCCATTACAAAATTGGTCAAATTTAATTTATTTAAAATTATTTTTATACTTTTTCAATCCAACTTGAATTTGATTAGATCCCAAGAGGGACAAGCGGTAGAAAATGGATTGATGGGTGGATGTTTTCGACTAAAACTATCCATTCATCCATCCATTTTCTAACGCTTGTCCCTTTCGGGGTCGCGGGTGCTGCAGCCTATCTCAGCTGCATTTGGGCGGAAGGCGGGGTACACACTAGACAAGTCGCCCCCTCATCACAGGGCCCACACAAATAGACAGACAACATTCACACTCACATTCACACACCAATTTAGTGTTGCCAATCAACCTATCCCTAGGTGCATGTCTTTGCAGGTGGGAGTAAGCCGGAATACCCGGAGAGAACCCACGCAGTCACGGGGAGAACATGCAAACTAGACTAAAACTAATTCATGGTAAATACATTGTTCGATAATTCATGTTTTTACCATGAATTTGCAATCCTTCCTGAGACAACTACAACGTGCGCTCGAACGTGGTATGATTGCCTCACAAGACCAGCACTAATGGTGCAAACCATAAGTGACAGTCAACATTCTAGGGGTCAGAATATATTTGTCATTATATTCTTATCAGTGACAGAGCAGGAATGGGCTAATACTACATTGATGGTAAACTTTCACATGAAGCACCCTGTCATTCATTACTTAACATTTTACATGTCCGTTTTCATGCAAAAGCACAGAGGGCGCAGCAGCTTCAGAAAACTTTTTTTTTAAGTCAGACCTGCTGTGAATGTTGTCTGTCTATCTGTGTTGGCCCTGCGATGAGGTGGCGACTTGTCCAGGGTGTACCCCGCCTTCCGCCCGAATGCAGCTCAGATAGGCTCCAGCAACCCCCGTGACACCAAAAGGGACAAGCGGTAGAAAATGGATGGATGGACCTGCTGAACTATGTCAAACTCAAAATCGATTGATTTGACAGTTCCAGTGATGATGGAGTAAAATTAAGAGTGTGGTCAGAACACCACAAAATATGCTATTTTTGGGGGGGTAGAAAAAGCCTCAATCATATTCTCTAAAGAGAGGCTCATTCTAGCACACTTTGAATAGCCCTAATATGTATTATATAATAAATCACACCTTTACCTACTACTAATCCTATTTCAAATACAGTCATGTTGAATGGTATTTTTTGTTCAATGCAACTTCTATTTCTACTTGTAATAAACTAGAATAATAATATTTATGCCTCAAATAATTACAATATATATATTTGACAACATTTTGGAATGTCATAAATGTCATGTCATGTTTCACAATAGTGGATTATAAAAGCCATGGAGGGCTGCACCATGGCTTACTTGTTAGCAGGGCAAGATGGAGGTTTTGAATCTGATTGGAACATTTGTGCACCCTGCCTCTTGTTCAAAGTCAGCTTGGATAGGCAGGACGCCGTAACCCTAATAAGGACAAACAGTATAGAAAATGGACGAGTTTATCAAGTTGTGCCGCTACTTGTAGTTTTATCTGTGAATGCACTCAACAACATGTGTGAACGCCAAGCACAACTGGTGCTGATAAAGTTTCTGTTCGTGTCAGCCTTTCTTGTCTTTATTTGTCAGTCAAGGTTTCATACAATCCATACCCAAAGCTCTTAGGACCAGTAATAACATTGCTTCTAAGTTGTCTGGATGTTTTCATCCATCCAGGTCATTGTATTCTCAGAGCACTGAATCAATCACAACTGGACTGTTTAGATTGTCTCACAGCAGGGGTCGCCAACCGGTCGATCGCGATCGACCAGTCGATCTTTGGGACTTTACCAGTCGATCGCAAAAATATTGGAAAAAATAAAGTATTAATATGACATTACACAGAGAGTGACCAACAGGCACTCATTTTAACCCCTGAACACGCCCGCACGCCATAGCCTCTCTCTCCAGCCTCACATCCGCCGCTCTCGACACCTCGGCCACATCTCAGCAGCACACTACACTACACCCGCTCGTCTCGCAAACGCGCGTTGCAAGACATGCACAAAAATCATCGAGCTGCAACAATGCATTAAGACTGACTGTTACAATGCATCGGACATTTTGTAGCATCCAACTTCAAACAACTCTTCCCTCAACCACGACCATCATTGCTCGTCTGCGACGGGAAGCTAACGAGCCAAACACTAGAGTCCGTTGCTCCAAAGTACGGATTTTGTGTTGATTTATTGTGCATACAAAAGTAACACCGACATGTGCAAAACATAAAACAATGTGGCAGCTAAAAAAGGACCTCCCTGTTTATCTCCTCTTTATCACACAGGAAAAATCCACCAGGTGAACAGCTGATTTGACTACTTCCAGCACTGATGTAAGGCAACCATGTGACTCGCGTCCCTTATGTGACCATAGGACAAACACTTTTACTACAGTACTAAGAAGACTATAGTGGGCATAAACAGTTAGCTTCTACAGCTGGGATGCCCAAAATGCGCCACAGGGGCATGTTGTTGTGGCTTGTGCAGCCTTTCGAGACATTTGTGATTAAGGGCTATATAAGTAAACTTGAATTGATTCATTGATTTGTGGCCCGTGACACGTTTGTCATTGGCCATAGGCACAGTACAAAAAACAAAAAAACACCACCAAAAATTGGGAAAACAGCGAGAAGCACATTGAGAAAAAGCCAAAATGTTAACATTAGCCAATAATAACAACACAATGCTTTGCTTATATATATATATATATATATATATATATATATATATATATATATATATATATATACAGTATATATATATATATATATATTTTTTTTTTTAAAGTATTTATTTCAATATAAATTATATTATCAATATATTAGGGGTGTGGGAAAAAATCGATTCGAATTCGAATCGCGATTCACACGTACGATTCAGTATTGATTCTCATTTTTCAAAAATCGATTTATATATATATATATATATATATATATATATATATATATATTTTTATTTTTATTTTTTTATTTTATTTTTTTTTTAATTTAATTTTTTAATTTTTTATTTAATTTTATTATTATTATTATTTTAAATGTATTTATTTTTATTAATCAATCCAACAAAATAATACACAGCAATACCATAACAATGCAATCCAATTCCAAAACCAAACTCGACCCAGCAACACTCAGAACTGCAATAAACAGCAATTGAGAGGAGACACAAACACGACACAGAACAATCCAAAAGTAGTGAAACAAAAATGAATATTATCAACAACAGTATCAATATTAGTAACAATTTCAACATAGCAGTGATTGAAAATCCCTCATTGACATAATCATTAGACATTTATAAAAAAGAAAAGAAAAAAAAGAACAATATTGTCACAGTGGCTTACATCCCATCTCATAAGCTTGACAACACACTGTGTCCAATACTTTCACAAAGATAAAATAAGTCATATTTTTGGTTCATTTAATAGTTAAAACAAATTTACATTATTGCAATCAGTTGATAAAACATTGTCCTTTACAATTATAAAAGCTTTTTACAAAAATCTACTACCGTACTCTGCTTGCATGTCAGCAGACTGGGGTAGATCCTGCTGAAATCCTATGTATTGAATGAATAGAGAATCGCTTTGAATCGGGAAAATATCGTTTTTGAATCGAGAATCGCGTTGAATCAGAAAAATCGATTAATAATCGAATCGGGACCCCAAGAATCGATATTGAATCGAATCGGGGGGGACCCAAAGATTCGCAGCCCTAATATATATATATATATATATATGTATAATGTTGGCGACCACTGTCTTACAGTGTATACATGTTAGTTGTTTTTTTTGTTTTTTTATAAATTTGCAAAAAAAAATACAAATAAAAAAAGCTTTTCACACTGTGATTATGGGGTATTGTCTGTAAAAAAACAAAAAAAACAAATTCCATTTTGGAAAAAGGCTGGACCATAACAAAATGTGAAAAAAGTGAAGCGCTATGAATACTTTCCGGATGCACTGTCGAAGACATTTCACCTCTTATCGTCAACAACTTTTAAATTGTGTATTAACAATCTATCAGTAGCCTATTCTTCCTGAAATATAGGTGTTTTGGGGCATGTCCGACTGGTAGGAGGCCACGGGGAAGACCCGGGACACGTTGGGAAGACTATGTCTCCTGGCTGGCCTGGGAATGCCTCGGGATCCCCCTGGAGGAGCTGGACGAAGTGGCTGGGGGGAGGGAAGTCTGGGCTTCTCTGCTTAGGCTGCTGCCCCCGCGACCCGACCTCGGATAAACGGAAGAAGATGGATGGATGGATGGATGGTTTACATATGGAATTTCTGGTTTATGTAGACCACAAGGAAGTGTTTTAAATGTAGAAAAAAAAATCATAATATGACCCCTTTAAGTGTTATTTTGAAGTGATAAATCAAATTGAACTCAGGCCTCGAATCAACTAGGCCAGAGAACAATACAACTTCCTTTACGGTAGGTGGCAGTGTCGCGAATACCAAACAATTTGTTGTCCAATCAGAGCGTTGATGTAGATAATGGGCGGGGACTACTTTGACTGTTTTGCCGACGTCTTGCCGAAAGCGGCCAATCAGAAAGAGCTGAAGCCAGACACCGCCAAGATCAGATTGTGAGTCCCGCTGCAGCAGCGAGGCTAGCGGAGAGAGTAGACACAAGCAGCTAACGTCACTTGCTAACTTGTGGAGCCGGTAAGCCTTCTTTTATCAGTATGTGTCAACCTATATTTTTGTGTCGGCTCTTAAACAGAACACCACTGGCAGGGCCATGTTTCTTCCACTAAGGAGTCAAACAAAAACAGCGAAGCGGGTTCAAAATTGTTGAGCTAACTCCGGTGACAGCTGTGCGTTAGCTCGGCCGCTAGCTTGCTCGCTACTAGCCAGTCGGCTAACAAAGCAGCAGCACTGCTAATGAACCCCCCTTCCCTTCCCTTCCCTTCCCCATCATCGGGTGCTATTACCACACTCTTCAAACAGGTTGCTCACTCGCCCTTAGGCGGATTGACGTAACTCCTAACTTCACCAAATGCAAAGGCAAAAATATTGCTCGCAAAACCACTTTATGAGGCAACCCCTTCCTGCAGGATAAACACATGTAGGTCATGTAACGTTGAATTGCCAAAACAGCAGGTTATATTGCGCGTCTTGAGAATAAGTTACACTATTCGTATATATTTGGTGTTTGCGTTAAACGTAACATCAACAAACAGCGATGGCTGAGTTAAGTCAATTGTGTGTCATTATACATATCTTAACCCGGTAACCATGATCGGTTGTGAAGTTGCATTTAAAATAGTCCACAACTTTTACGAATATACATATATATAACAAAACTACCAACGTAAGTCGCGGCATAAATTGTTGAAGTAGTTTGACTTTGCTCTGTATGTTTCCTGTTTGCTAAAGGATTTAGACCTCCTCTTCCTCCGCTCTCAAATGCCAACAACAACAGCCGTCGAAGAATCAGCAATAGTGTCCTCGTAAGTGCACATCATCTCTCCCGCAGCTTCTCCCAAACGCGGCTAAATGCCCACGCGGGTGTCCGACGGTGGCCTCCGGGTAGGTCAGGAAGAAACAACGGGGCGATCATTTTGGCCAAGATTGGCTTTCAAAGCGTGCATTAGCTTGCCGAGCTAGCAACAGCGGGCTGTGCGTGCAGGCACGGCGGGGTTAGCGCTATCGGTTAGCTAGCCGCGCCTCAACAAAAGAGTTGCTATCGTTTCCATCACTTTCTGCCAAGTCCAGGCTTTATTTCTCCTGTTACGCGCTAGTGGTGTGCTCGCGGCCTTGCGTGAAGTTCGCATGTGTGCTTCTTTATTTTTTGTATCGCCAATGACCTGTAGCAGAAGTTCGCCTATGTCTCTCTCCTCCTTTCTCCTGACGTACCTGAAGTAGGCCTTGTGCGCTTTACACCATAAAAAGTTCCGTTGACCAGAAAATAAGACCCCCACCTTTCTAAATATGCATGTTTAATCAAACAATCAATCAGAGTTTATTTATATAGCCCTAAATCACAAGTGTCTCAAAGGGCTGCACAAGCCACAACAACATCCTCGGCTCATATCCCACAACAGGGCAAGGAAAACTCAACCCAATGGGCTATAATGAGAAACCTTGGGGGGGACCGCAGATGTGGGGACCCCCCCTGGGCGACCGGTGCAATGGACATTGAGTGGATCTAGTTAATAGTGTGAGAGTCCAATCCATCGTGGGTCTAACATAATAGTGAGAGTCCAGTCCATAATGGGGCCAGCAGTAGATCATCTTGAGTGGAGACAGGTCAGCAGTGTGGAGACGTCTCCAACTGATGCACAGATGAGTGGTCCACCCCTGGGTCCCGACTTTGAACAGCTAGCGGGTCATCTGTGGTCACCTAATAACCTCTCCACGCAGGAGAGGGGGACAGAGCAGAAAAGAGACGGCAGATCAACTGGTCTAAAAGGGGGGTCTATTTAAAGGCGAGAGTATACAAATGAGTTATAAGGTTGGACTTAAATGTTTTTACTTAGGTAGCATCTCTAACTGTTACCGGGAGGCCATTCCAGAGTACTGGAGCCCGAATAGAAAATGCTCTATATCCCGCAGACTTTTTTTGGGGCTCTAGGAATCATTAATAAGCCGGAGTTCTTTGAACGCAGATTTCTTGCCGGGACATATGGTACAACACAATCAACAAGATAGGATGGAGCTAGACCGTTTAGTGTTTTATACATAAGTAGTAAAACCTTAACATCGTGCACAGGAAGCCAGTGCAGGTGAGCCAGTTTAGGTGTAATATGATCAAACTTTCTTGTTCTTGTCAAAAGTCTCGTCTAGTTAATAGTCATTGTGCTGTTAATGCACTTTGTGCACCACATGGAACAAACATGTACACAAGCAGTTGTATGAACACAATTTAACTAAGTTAAGCCCATACTTTTTACAATGTATATTTTTAACTAGTATGACAATAACTCTTTTGTATCTTTCTGTCTTTTATGGATTCCCAGGTATCTAATCAACTGTATGTGTTCTCTTTCTAAAGGTCTGACTAGTGACATACAAGATAAATAGACCTTTCCAACTAAGGCTCAACCTTCTCGGTCCTTTGGGATCATGGCTAAAGATGTAATGGACTTGACACGATTAGGAAAATATGATTTCCTTTTTGCATCATTTAATTGTGTTTTTCCTGTCCATCGCAGGCCGGTCTAATAGAAACGAATGGAGAGCTGAAGGTTTTCATTGATCAGAATCTGAGCCCAAGTAATAAAGGTAATAGTAGCAGCTAATACTGTATGTGTCATGGGGGTACCTCGGTATTCTAGTAATCCAGAAGTTTGACGAAGACATAATCGCTCAACAACCTGCAATTTTCTGCACAAGTTAATGTAGGCCAAAATGATTTTCCAGGGACACTAAAAGAGTAACACAAAGCACATTTTACAGATAATAATTATAATGCAAAATACATTGTTACACATGACATAACATTTCAATTTTTTTTGGAATTTGTTAAATTCATAAGCTCACATTTTTGCTCAAATTATTAAACAACCAAAAGGAGTGGGAAGAAGCAGGCTTGTCTGGTCCCACCCATGTGGCATCAGGTGCATCTTAAAGTGAGTCAACTGAACCCCACGTGAGCAAGCACTTAGCGACAGAAGCCAGACTGTGGAGTGGCCGCCTGTCTCAACCAGTCTAGTAGCTAGATACATGAAATAATTGAAGTTCATAAGGAGTAGGATAAAGCAGAGCCCATAATTAGCATCTGATAGTAATATAATACATTTTACTTCAGTTCTGTTTTTAATTTTTTCCATAGTTTAATTCCACATACAGATGTATACATTTTAAGTTCAGTTTATTCACAAGATTATATTTTTGATTTGTTGAGAAATACAAGGCAGCCCACTAATTGTCATGTACATGATTTTTGCAGTTAGGAATCTTATAAGATGGATAAAGAGTAACCTCATTTTCATCTTTATTGAAGACTCTTTTTGGCAAAGACTGCAGCAGTAACCAGGTTCATAGTGACATTTGCTACGCCATCTCGCGATGGGCACGCGAGGAACCTGTATTTTTGTCTACAATCTAAAGTATAACAATTAGCTGAGAAAAAAAATTGTGCGCTGGGGCCCTCGTAAGCCGAGGTACTACCATCTTGGAAAAAATAGACTTCAGAAGTTGCTCAAAAAGCTAGAATTGTTAATTTTTGTTTGTTTGACTTTCTGACCTCACATCTGAAAAGTGCATTTGAACGCTGCACGAAGCAAATGACTTCCAGATGATGAAATTCAGCAGCACACACAAAGTTTGGAATTGAAAAACCAATTCCTAATAATTAATACCCTCATTTGGATTCCTGGGACTCGTTTGTCAGTTTTGTTAATGTTTTCTTTATCGCTTCCTGTGGGCGCACGTGACGTAACCACGCAAGGCGCAGAAGCGGCACGAATGCTGGAGATTTATATTTTCAGAAAAGATAATAGTGCGACTTGAAATACTTGCAAAATGGATATTTTATCAAAGGGAGGGAACACTACCAGAAACATTAGCACACACAGAATGTGATAACTTTTAATGTATTACACATTTTTTTAACCACTCCGAGCCGGTAGTGAATCTCTACCGGCAGCCACGTCAGCATGTCTTCTGCTGTTAATACTGCAGATAACTAACACTACTATGTTAGCGCCTCATAGTAAACCCTGCTATTATTAACTGTTACCATGAAATTAATTCATGCATTACATGTCGAGACAGCGTCTGAATGACTCCGAAGGTGCACACCTCCTACATAGGAGGTGTTCTCCACAGCGAGACACCACAATTAGTCAGCAAAATTGTGTATTTTTCCTGAAAAACTGGCGCTATTAATTGGGCTGGTCTGAGAAGTAAGCTACACTTCTCATAATCCCTTGCACAGTGCTGACAAGCAGAGAGGATAAATTCCTGCGAAGTTTAAAAAATAAGTATGGACACATTTTGGTTTTACGATAAACACAACATCGTAGAAAACATTATGTTGGAGTCTCTTGTCGGTCAGATGAATGAGCAGACAAGCAGTTTTGTTCTTTTGGTCTAAGTCCTCATGTGGAAGCGTGGGCATTAAAACCCCCCCACTGCGTACACTGCAACGTCTACAACGAGTAATACGATTCTTTGCACTTAAAAATAATTGTTTAGTGATATGATTTGAGCATTATGTTTGTGTTTAGTTACAGTAAGTGTGTTTATCCTTAAAATTCTTATACCACTTCATTTTACACATCTTAGTATTTTTACCAAGTTAATTTTTTTGTATAACACATTGTGGCTATAAAGGGGAACTACACTTTTTTGGGGAACTGCTTATTATTCACAATCCCTATGTAAGACCAGAACGCACATGTTTTTTTTAAATTTGTTGTTATGCATTCTAATTCGTACTAAACGGCAAGTATTAGTGAATCTAATTGGAGTACTCTTATTGTGCCAATAAAGCACTTTAAAAACATCCGAAAACCGCCAACAATACTCCATTTACAAGTCTTGACCTGAATATTAACAAAGTATGAGCGATATTATTATTGTAAGAACTAAGACCGAGGAACTACTTTTTTCTGGCGCTGTGATCACAGAGAGGTAACTACCTTATGCAGCTATTGACATACTTAGCCTGTGATCTGCTGCATCACCTCTGAGCTGTTGAAAGTTTATTCAATGTTATAAAACATGTCTCGCACTTGTATAGAAGGTTGTGGCCATAAACTGAGAAGTTGGTGAACTTTGACATTCAACTTAAACCCGTAAATGGTGGAAAAGACACAAATAGATGCTTGTTTTATTTTTATTTTTTAACTTGCGTGAGGATTATGATTAATTATTAATTTATATAGGAAAATATAAACATCCCATCAGGCGACATCACAGTGAGAGCAGAGAAGGTACAGTAAGTGTTTGTTTTATGTTCGTAGTTTGTATTTCTCAGTGCTACCAATTTACATACAGATTGTGCGAATTAGGGCTGCAACTAACGATTAATTTGATAATCGATTAATCTGTCGATTATTACTTAAATTAATCGATTAATAATCGGATAAAAGAGACAAACTACATTTCTATCCTTTCCAGTATTTTATTGAAAAGAAACCGCATACTGGCACCATACTTATTTTGATTATTGTTTCTCAGCTGTTTGTACATGTTGCAGTTTATAAATAAAGGTTTATTTAAAAAAAAAAAAAATTAATAAAATTGCCTCTGCGCATAGCCTAGATCCAACGAATCGATGACTAAATTAATCGCCAACTATTTTTATAATCGATTTAATCGATTAGTTGTTGCAGCCTTTGTGCGAATAGAGAGAAAGAAAAAAACACTAGTGCGAATATGGATTTCAACCTTTCAATTCTCATTTTGCTCTTAAAATAAATCAAATAAGTGGATCGAATAGAGTAAGATTTGGAGAAAATAAACTTTGTTGTCAACAGACCATGCTAGCGTTATATCAACCATTTGCGCGTCTGCTCAGCGAAGACATCACGTGTATACAGCATCGCCGCTCTCGACTATATGTAAAAAATCCAATAAACAAATGTTTAAAAAAATATGTATATTAAATTACACCAAAATGCTTACATTGAATTTGTTTTAAAAGCTCTTGAAATCCACTAGCTGCTAAAAAAATGAATCAGCTGAATAGACTAATATATTTTACTTCTGACCGTCCAAAATGTTGACACACACGTAGGATGAAGAATTCTCGTCTGATTATATTTGCATCTTCTCCCAAAATTATGGACGTTTTGACTATTACCATATATTTTGCATATTAATGAAGATAGACGAAAAAATTGATCGCACGCCCTATTATGCTTATCACCTGGCTTCTAAATCTTGTAGCTTATTGCCGTATATTCAGGCAAAAAAATATAAGCTTCTGGATCATTTGTCCCAAAGTAGTCGTCGTCTCCCTTGAAACTTATTTATGTTGTCTGCCATGTTTTTTGTTCACTTTCAACTGAAACATTTTAAGGTCTGACTTTGGAACTTTAATGTGGAATATCTTATTCCTTGCATTGCGTGAGACAACAACTCTACTAGTGTTTATCTTTTTTATGCCGCCACACGAGGGATTGCAACGCGTACAAATGTATTAAAAAACATAGAAGTTTCTTGTGATGTAGTGTCCTGGTGCACACTGCATTTATGCACCTTTTGTCAGAGCTTAGACAACAGGGGGCAGTGATGACTAACCACTTGTGTCCTGTCAGGTGTCCTGTCTTTGGTCGCTGTCCAGCCTGCAACTGCCCCCTTGGCCAAACAGCTCCTACCCAAAACACTTGGGCCATCCAATGTGAATATTGCTGCACATATGCAACATATACCACACATGGTAAGTTGTGCATCCACACACGGCAACATTACATTAAATCACTTGGGGAAATGTGCCATGTCGCCATTGTTTAGAGGTGTAAAAAACACGTGTCTGTGACATGTTAATAGTCAGTGACCCACAGAAGCATTTATGCACATATCTCCTCGCCGGCTTGCTCTGCTGTGTATCTCACCCCTGTATAAGCCCCCCATTATCATTGTAAGGGTGACCTGGCTACTGAAGAGTAGCTAAAGGTGGGCACTTGATCCTAAGCTTATCAATTCTACCGTCAGCAGGATTACATCCATCATCCCATTACATACATGGAATATTTACATCAGCTTAGATATCACCTTACACATGCCTTTACCATGCTTCATTTGTCACAAGGTGTACTCACTTTCTTTCTCATTATCGTGCACCGTCTTAAAACTTAGTGATTTAACTAAGTTTTGACCTTCAGCAGTTTTGCAGTACCAGAGAAACCAACACAATTCTTCCTTAACTCAATGGTAGAATTTTACTACGTCACATAATTAATTGTCTTGCAAGTGCATAAAGACATCATTGCCTCTAAGGCCATGTCGACACGAACACAGCGAGTTTAAAAAACACATTTGGGGTTAAAACAATCTCCATCCACACAAATGTAGTTTCAAAACTGTCTATGTCTACACACAAACACATACACTTGCTGTCATGCACATTTTGTCCAATCAGAAGCCTGCAAATAGCAGCAATAGCTGACTTGGTGGAATTACACTTCCTATTATGTTTATTTTGATCGACTTTAGACATACAATGAACATGTACAATATTTTTAAAACCAGCCTGGGAACATTATTAAAGAGCGAATGCACGCCTGTGCTGCTGAAACCCAACACTCATAGAATTCTAGCATGTTCAGCAACATGGTGATGTATTACATGTGCAGTGAAGTGTACATTATTTTTTAAAATCAGCCACATTAATGAGCCAAAGAAACCCTTTTGCATGTTTAAATGCCTATATAAAGCACATGGACGAGCGTGTGCCGCTGCAAAACTCTTATGGAATTATAAAGTATTTAATCATTGATATAGTGATATGGTACATGCGTAATGATAAACGATAAATGATAAATGGGTTGTACTTGTATAGCGCTTTTCTACCTTCAAGGTACTCAAAGCGCTTTGACACTACTTCCACATTTACCCATTCACACACACATTCACACACTGATGGAGGGAGCTGCCATGCAAGGCGCTAACCAGCACCCATCAGGAGCAAGGGTGAAGTGTCTTGCTCAGGACACAACGGACATGACGAGGTTGGTACTAGGTGGGGATTGAACCAGGGACCCTCGGGTCGCGCACGGCCACTCTTCCACTGCGCCACGCCGTCCCTGTGAAGTGTTTATTGTCTCTAACATCAGTCCACACTACAAGGAAGACGCCCTATTGTTTTTATTTAGTTGCTTGGTCGATTTTTTACGCGAGACACTGGAAGCAAGACACGTAAGTTAACTTCATGATTTGTTAAACAAAGACTAAAAACATAAGATAATACTGCACCTTTCTTATGACACAGAGCAAAAAAATCTTGGTTGTCAAAGTTGTCCCATCAGATGGAGGTTCCACAGCGATCGTATCCAAAACAGCTGACTGTCATTAGCGCCGGTGGGAGTGTCGCAAAGCCCATTTTGATGTCTTTTTTATTAATGTTGAGTGAAAAGAGCAGAATGTTTACGTTCAATCATACAGTAATTCATCTTATAGTGTGTTTAAAGGCAGCAAGGCAGTGTTGTTGAGCTTGGAAAAAAATCAGATTTGGGCTACTTTGACCTGCATTGTAAACGTAGTCTTCGTGTACCTTTCGCGTTTGAACCGATAAAGGACCAATTCCTGGTACCTTTTGTATCGGTACCTAACAGTAGACATTTTTGGTACCGGTACTTAAGCCTGTGTTCATGTGGTAATGAAATAAATGAATACATTTAATGCTGCAATGATAACGAGAACTGTGCTGTCCTGTTATGGATGTGACCGCCCTAACGATATGAAAATGTTATATCACGGTTATTGTGAGCAAAATTAGCATGGTAATCATTACTATCACAGTATTTTTGAATGTGCAAAAAAATTACTTGTACACACAAAAAATTTTTATTTATTTTTCTAGCTTCTTGAGAGCCATATTATTTTTATTTGCATGTTTAAATATATGTATCTTCTTTTGTTTTAATTTGTAAACATTTGTTTTTTAACAATAAAGGCCAAATGTATGTTTTGCGCTTCATTTTTGGTTTATGTGACGTGTTGCATTCCTCCGAGTATACTTTGTTCAAAGAGAGCACAGCCTGTAGGTTAAATGTACACAATTACATATCTTAGTTGCTCAGAAAGCAATGTTTATTTGGGGATATGTTAATAGAAAACGGGTTTGTGTGTCTTGTTTTTGTGTTAGTATTTAAAGGGGACCTATGATGTATTTAGTCTTTTCTGACTTTAAACGTTACAAAGTTTGATACTTGTGTGTAACAAATGTTGTGACCGGGTGAATCTATATAATGTTTATGAAGTTTATTTTTGACCATGTCTGGGAAAAAATACCAGTGACGACTTCAATATATGTATTTTAACAGTGTACTTTTTCTAAAGATAAATTAGGATACTTTTGGAGAGGGTGGGGCATGGTTTAATTTGCAATTTTGGAGTGCCTCCACAATATAACATCTTGCAGACAGACTCAAAAAATGGGTTATAAAAGTGACTCTGGAGTAAAATTTATACTGAATTTACACCAAAGAATATAAAATGTATTATTTAGACCACAAGAAAGTGTTGTAAATGTGGATTAAAATCATTATAGGTCCCTCCAGGTGAGCTGGCGCTAGCCAGTCTGTGACTTTGTCAAAATGCAGTTATCAATCAAAGTCTTACGATCATATTCATTTAAAACATTTACAATTATTACCTTTTTATTGTTACTGCGTGTCATTTGCCAGAATGCATTTGTTTCGGTTTGTCCTTGTGTGTTGCCAAAGTCAGGAAGTAGTCTTTTGTCATTGCGTTGGATGTGCCAGTAAGTGGAGCCAACTTGCCCTGGTTATAGAGGCTTGCTGAGAGACGGGGAGATCGCACAATTGTTTAATAAAAGATTTTGTGCTGCCCTACTTTTTGATTTATTTACCCTTTTCTGCGATTTCTTTTTTTAAGTGTCCTTGCCGTTATTATGAATTTCCTTTTGGCGTTCCATAGATATTTTATCTTTTCTTTTCTTTTTCTTTTTTTGATAAAGTTTAACAGACAGACCAAACAAAACACAATAACTGTGTTGAAGAGAAACAATAATTTTATAAATAAAACATCCAAACAAGGAAATTCCCAGCAGCATGGATTTACAGCTATGCAGCAAGTGCAAACTAGCGCTTGTCTTCTCTGGGTGACGTGTTCAGGCAGATGTGTGTAATAGAGCCTTAAACTGGGGGGGGGAATCAATCCCACCTCAGACTACACTACATTCGTTATTATTCATATAAACTAAGAATAAAAAAAATATGGAAGTAATAGGAACTGCTATTTTTTTCAGGTGATTGGAACACCTCAGAGGGCGACGGTATCCAATACTATACTCGTCAACAGTCCACACACGCCCAACTCTCAGTTCCTCACGCAATCTCAAACTTCGGACGCCTCCCCTTGGTCGTCAGGGTAAGTTGACTGAAACGCAGACATTTGTGAGTTTACTGCAGAACATTGCCTGGGTTTCGAGAACTTTGCCTTAAGTATTGCGATCAACACACCTTTTTGCTCTGTGTTTGCAGGAAACGTGGCAAGAAAGGGGAGAAGAACGGGAAAGGGTTGAGGCATTTCTCCATGAAAGTGTGCGAGAAGGTGCAGAAAAAGGGAGTCACAACTTACAATGAAGTGGCAGACGAACTGGTGGCAGAATTCAGCTCAGGCGACAACCACATGTCACCAAATGACTCGGTAAATGTTACAGATTACGACCTAATTCTCTCAGAAGGATTCTAAATCGTTGTGGCTAAAATTGAATGTATTTTTCCTCTAGCATGTGTATGACCAGAAGAACATTCGGCGGCGTGTGTACGACGCCCTCAACGTCCTCATGGCCATGAACATAATCTCCAAAGAAAAGAAAGAAATCAAGTGGATCGGCCTGCCCACTAACTCTGCACAGGAGTGCCAAAACCTTGAGGTAAAACCATTGTTGAAAACAATTGCCTGGCGTTCCTTCTGTCAGCCCTTCGTTTGGTAAGGATTTTTTTTTTTGGATGGTAGGTGGAGCGGCAGAGGCGGCTAGAGAGGATCAAACAGAAACAATCCCAGCTTCAGGAGCTCATTCTACAGGTGGGTCACGATGGACAAATGGCTTTTTTTCTGTTTACTTTGTTTGGCTTCCAAATTTAGGGAAAATTCTTGTCTTGTAGCAAATAGCGTTCAAAAACCTGGTGCAGAGGAACAAACAAAGCGAGCAGCAAGCAAACAGACCTCCACCCCCCAATTCCATCATCCACCTCCCCTTCATCATTGTCAACACTAGCAAGAAAACTGTCATCGACTGCAGCATCTCCAATGACAAGTACGTTGTTGTGCTCACCCCTGTCGGTTGGTCATGTTGTAACGCTAATAAACAGTCGACAAAAAGTTCCAACTTTGCCTGAGGACATTTAATACTAAACACAGGAACTGTCCTAATTTTTATAAGATGTGACCATGTGTTAGTAGCACTGTCAGTCAAAACTGGTACAGGAGTTTGGTACACGTGACATTTCATTGTTGTGCTTCTTTGGCAGGTTCGAGTATTTGTTCAACTTTGACAGCATGTTTGAGATCCACGATGACATCGAGGTGCTGAAGCGTATGGGCATGGCTTGTGGTTTGGAGGTGGGCAAGTGCTCTCCAGACGATTTAAAGGTTGCACGCAGCCTGGTGCCAAAAGCTCTGGAGCCCTACGTTGTTGGTCAGTGTCTGTCATTGCTATTGCTAATGTGTCAACTGCACACTTTGAACTTGCACAATAACTTTCTTTGGTTTCTCCAGAGATGTCGAAGGGTCCCATCAGTAACGTCTACATCACTGGAGCGTCGTCTGCTAATGGAGCCCGTTACACAAACAGGTGAGACACATTTTGTTAACAATCAGGCTGTCAAACAAGTAAACCGTAATGTTTATTTGGCTGTATAGGATGCAGTTGTTCAACTGTATCAGTGTTTAATTAGCCACAATTTAACCAAAAATAGTATTTGATATAACAAATGTTTTATTGGTGGTGTCATACTGCTGCATATAACCCCACATTAACATAAAAACAACCATGATCTTCATGAACAAATACTAAATAAGGCCAAAATACATGAGCTGATGTTAAAGACAGATACACGCATTTTTGTTGCGTTCTGCTTCGGGCTGGGCGATATGGACTAAAACTGATACTGTGATATTTTTAGTTCGATATATACCGGTGTATATTTAAAAAAAAAAACATTCGATGTGCTTAAGATTACCTTAGTGTTTTATGGCTAGATATCCGTGTTGAGAGCACTCAGATTATTTTTGTTGTAAGTAGTAATTCGGTGTTTATTCTTTAAAAAGTAACAAGTTGGCCATTGCTATGTCAAAGCAATTTTCGTTCATTTTGTTTAGGAATGTCCTCGCGCTTGAGCTCGGGATAGATGGAGCTTCTAGTTACTTACTGATATGAAAGCCACTGGCTTTTCAATTTAAAACTAATTATTTAGCCACCCAGCCGCTACACTACAGTAGCTTAGTCTGCAAAGGCTAGATAGAGGCACTTTTAAAATGGAGTTGTAGTTAAATATTTCACACACCTAGCAAGCAGCAGCGAGAAGCTATCGTTAGCTTCTGTGCTAAGTCGCTAAGAGAAGTGAACAACATAAACACATGAGATTAGTGATAAAGTCGCTACAAGGAGAACTATAGGTTCTAAAGCAAGTTGGTGTGGGTGTAAATAAAGCTGTAGTCACTCACCAAAAGCCAAATGCAGTCGCTGACCAAAGCATTATATCACACTCTGGAGTTGAGAAGTCGGCACCGCGCGGCATACTTTTTTAAAAAGTTTGATGCACAGCGCGTCATTTTGCGTCAGAGAGGGGTCTCCGTAAACACGCAAGTGGCGGGGGTGAGCCAAAGAGAATGCCCTGTGCGTTGCCCGTTAGGGACAGAGAAGGGCAAATGGCCGGAAAAAAATGACACATCAAAAGATACTGGTATGGTGGTATTGTCTCACATAACATACCGCTTTCTAAAATATACCGGTATTAACTACAATACTGGCATACTGCGCAGCCTTAGTTCTGTTTTAGTGTAAAAGATGTCAATCACTTACTTCTTAATAGGGCTGGGTGGTATGGCTGGAAGCTGTATCACAATATACTGTGAGTGTTTTATACCAGTAGATAACGTTGATTATTTATATTTTTATGACTTATCGAAAATAAGGCCGGGAGTAATATATATTAAATGTACGGTAAGCATTTTTTTTTTAAATGTGCCCTTTATCTTATTATAATCCTCACAGCTATCAAGGCAGAAAAAATAAATGTCAACACAACCAATGTAAACAAAATTATAAAATCACATTAAACACATAACAATAATTTCTTTAAAATTAATATTAAAAAAATTAGGAATACATAAGAAATACTTAAGTGTTCTTACGTCTTAATTGGGCTGGACGATATGGCTGAGAACCGGATCACAATATAAGTGTTTTATATCCATAGATACTGTTAGTAATTAGGAGTGTAAAAATTAATCTGTACAAATCGTAAACCGATATTGACTTTAGAGAAATTAATACATCATTTGGCAAGCCTCTGATTCGATCTATATCTAGTATGGACAGGTCGATGTCCGGTTGGAAAGTCATGAATCGGTTGATTGGAACTCTAAAATATGGCCCCTCTAATCTTGTCAGACTTTTGTAATTTCTTAATACGAGAATAACGTTCTCGTTTGTGACTGACAACATGGCAGACAGCACCCATAGAGTTTTGCAAACGATGCACCCCCTTATATTAAATCTAAAGTATGGTAAACGTTTGGATATTTTAAAAAGAATGGTCAGTTGGAAAAAAGTATTTGTAATGTTTGGAAAGCAGCGCTAAATTAGTGGCAGCACGACTAATCTGAGCACCCACCTGTTGTGATGGCATGAAGACACTCAAGCCGGCGATGAGGGAGCTAGGGATGTGTCATGCTAATGTTAGCAGAGCTACCAACTGGCAAGACAAGGACACTGATTTGATAGACTTGCAGCCCTAACAAAGCTACAATTCTACGAAGTAATCACAGCATCTGTTACACTGTTCTTTGTGCTAAAGATAAAGACCTAGCTACAAAGTAACTAGCAGAATGGCACTTTGAAAAGAATGTGGTCTTCTTCATTAAAGCTGCTGTTTAGTTTACTTTGTGGCACTTAATTATAACTTGCACTTGTGTTACTGTGGTGTAATAACACCTCAGCGTAATGCACAGCTTGCTTTTCTCTGTATTTAATTGTTGCTACGTGAGCAAAAAACCTGGTAGCTTTTCCAAAAGGGTTTTGTTTACAGCTTCTTTTCGCAAAGTTTATGGATTGCAATGCCTTAAAGTTGATAGTTGTATTTGCTCATAATTAATACAGTAACCGCCTGTTTTGTCTGTGTATTTAAAGAATAAACAAATGACCTGTTCTGACATGATACATTTTTTTTTTCACCATGCAGAACTTCCATCTGCATTGAATCGTATCGCATCAAATCGTAATGTTTTAAAATGTATTGTTACATTGTTTACATGTAGGAGAAACCCTGGGTGAAGCTGTATTTTCATTTGCACTTACATTTTATTGACACTTTACTTAAGAAACATGTTACTTATTACTAATTTAGTTTATTTTAGCACTACAACATTTTATATTTTTCCTCAGTGATTTGAGTCCCTTCTTATGCAGTATATTTGTTTAGTACATATTTTTTTAATCAGCCTGACCTAAGCCTAAGGTTAATGTGTTGAATAAATAGTAGTTGTGATTAACACATGGTTTCATATAATTTGACAAAGTTGTAAACTGTAGGTTGGTTAGATATAATTATTGAGTAGGATTAAAATCAAGAGTAAGATTACTACTTCAGTGTTAGTGGGCCCTGAGTCCCTCTGCAGTGGAAAAGTTGGGCCCCAAGGTCAAAAAGGTTAAAACCGATGCTATCTTTTTCAATCGCTGTGTGTGCCATCTACTTGAATAAGCGCAGCATGAAGGATTACCTTTACTAATATAATATATTAACTGATATGTTGTTTCATGTGTTGCCATATATGTCTTTACTGTACACATTTACCACCAGTAGAGCAACCATGCTATCTGTAAAGCTGATGCTAAATACAGACTAAACATGTTAACATAGGGACGGCGTGGCGAAGTTGGTAGAGTGGCCGTGCCAGCAATCGGAGGGTTGCTGGTTACTGGGGTTCAATCCCCACCTTCTACCATCCTAGTCACGTCCGTTGTGTCCTTGGGCAAGACACTTCACCCTTGCTCCTGATGGCTGCTGGTTAGCGCCTTGCATGGCAGCTCCCGCCATCAGTGTGTGAATGTGTGTGTGAATGGGTGAATGTGGAAATACTGTCAAAGCGCTTTGAGTACCTTGAAGGTAGAAAAGCGCTATACAAGTATAACCCATTTATCATTTATTTATCATTAACATACAGGAATTCCTGTCACTATTAATACATGGTACGAGTCTTCATTAAATTTGATTTAGGTTTAAATCTTTTGACATTTCTTGATATGTTTTTCCCCCCAAAAAAGGTTGCTAAAAATATATTTTAACTATTTAACACTAATTATGAGCACCTTGTTATTTTTCTCTATTGTAGTGATGGTGGCCCTGACGGCACCATGGCCTCCAGCTCTAACGACTCCCACTACAGCGGCTCCCGTGTGGAGACCCCGGTGTCTTACATGGGCGATGATGACGACGAAGATGAGTACGACGAGAACGATGACGAAGATTAACCTGTCTGCACCTCGCCATTCCAATAAGCACAGTCTCTCAAATCGCCGCCACCGCCACCTTGGGAACGAAGTCCTGCTTCCCCCGTTTCTCTCTCTCTCACACCCGACCCCCTCCCCCACGGCTGTTTTTTTGTCTGGCTTTCTCAGGGCTGGAGATGAGTATAGAAAGAATGGGGTGTGCTTGTCTGCCCCCTTTCTCCTAAATCACTTGTACACGCACCGCAGCTTTGAAGGTTTCGTCCTGGGAACTGTAACGCCTGGCCTCACCTCAAAACTGAAGTCTTTGTGTGTTTAAGTCATTGTTCAATAAGCCATCCCACAAAAACAAAACTATAAAAACAAAAAAACCCTACTGCTGTTGGAGAATTTAAAAAAAAGTTTTGCAATATGTTACCGTTCCTGCGAGCAAAAGGCTGATCTACAATGTTCAAAGACGGCCAAAGTGTCTGCTTGAACTTGCTGCCATGACTTCTCAGTGGCATCCTATGATGCAGCTCCATCATGTGTGTGGATTCCTTTTCTTTGGTTCTGGGCAATAGTTTGGAATGATTGTTCCATTCCTCATTCTGTTGGGCTGGCTGGCTTCCTTCTGTTTTGTTGGCAGCTGCTTTCCTTATCTTATTTGCTAGTTTCTTTTTTTTTTTTTTTTGTATCTTTTTGTTTCTTTTCTTCCATGCCAGAGTTGAATTCTCATTCAGCACCCTGCCTAACACATTGGTAGTGTTTACACATTTAATGGCACCAGCAAGGTAATGACTTTCATAACCCAGGTTCCTGATAGGTGAATAAGCTTTGTTGATGATTTGAACCCTGTTGATGATTGTAGCTTTATAGTATTCTTTTAGAGGCCAGTGGTAAAGATACTAGACCATCAGACAATATCCATGTGACTAATGTGTGGTTGTGTAGGTCTTTGTGTTCTCTTTTCAAAGATCTCCCTGTTAAAACTGAGCAAGACATGTACTGACTTCTTCCAAATACCCTTTTTCTGTAATCTAATATAAGTTTTCAAATTAAATCTAGATTGTTTTAAAAGGTTCTCTAATTGGTCCATGTGAGTCATATTGGGTTCAAATTATCATATGTTGATCATGTCTTGGAGCAAAGGAGTGGAAACAGTTCTTAAGTGCAACCAGCAAAGGTGCTGTCTGGGTTTGTACTATGACTAAATATTTCAAAATTGGCTTGCATCTAACTTACTCCACAAGTCATTTTCTTTTTCTCAAGCTATTTTATTAGATTTTTTTTATAGGGCCACTTCCAAAGGTTGCAAACTAAAAATAAGTGTGACGGTAGCATACGGTACATCAGAACAGGAAATAGAAGTACCGGTAAATGTGTCAGAGGGAGTGTCTGGCTGCTCAGCAAAATATGAGCAATGCAATCTAACAAAATATTAGTAATGGATCAATGATACAGAAGCATCAATGAAAGAACTGATACTGTATCCCTTAGTACCCCGATGTGTGTATCAGTTTAAGAAAAAAAACATGTGACCAATAGGACTGCTGTCATTTGACTGAAGCACCAAACCGTGTTTATCAGGAAGTGCTTCTTCCTGCTCACAAGTGACCGTTGGTACTGAAATAAATCAGATGAGTGGCGTACCGTGTTCGTCATCAGGTTTTAACTACTACAATGACCTAACTGCAAGTGGCTAATGTTTTTCTTCTTTTTCTCGCCGCGTCTTCAAGATCAGTATGGTTGAAATTTGTGTCATTGGCCCGCTGGCCAATCAAAAAAACCCGGCAAGTTTGTGTGCTCCAGCCGACCAAGTCAGTGTGCTAATCACATTAGGCTTCTCTCAGAAGGCTGCTTGTAACAGTGAATACACATGAATATTAATGTTTCATACTTTCATGATATTATAGAAGTACCAATGCATTTGCTGAAAATATTTTACGTACAAATTGATAGATAACTTGCCTTAAAATCAAAAGTCAGGGTGACAGTTATTTTTAACTAAAAAAATCTTAAACATATAGTAAACTAATTTAGTATTTGCTGCATGATCAGATAGTTAAAAGACAAAATTGAAAAAACAAATGCATTTAGAAAGGTAAAGTGCTACTACATGAACAGATGTGGCAGAATCTGGCCCCTGGTTCTTCAATTTGACATGTGTCCTGTGCAGTTTTACTTAAAACTAGTGTTTAACAATTGTTAGACCGCAAGCGGCCCTCTACAAAGCATATTTTTAGCTGTTGTCTGTATGGGCCGCAGCACAACTTGGTTGTAATACACTTTTCCACCACTCGTGGCAGTAATGGTAATCTTAAACCAGACTGTCACGAACAAAAGAAGTCTGAAACTAAAGTCATAAAGAAGTTTCTTAAGCGCAAACATTTTGACTAAAGTAAAACTGTATTGTTATTTGCACTTTGTTTTTATTGAAAGTGTAGTGTAACATTAATAATGAATTTAGTTTATTAATTTCAGCTCTATGAAAGTATTTTTTTGCAGTTATTTGAGTCCCTTCTTACACCCTATATTTGGTTAGTACTTATTTTCCTAACCAACCTGACCTAAACCTAAGGTTTATGCGTTAAATTATAATCTCTGTGATTAACACATATTTCATATCATTTGACAAGGGGGCGGTGTGGCTCGGTTGATAGAGCGGCTGTGCCAGCAACTCGAGGGATCCTGGTTCGTGTCAAAGTGCTATGAGTACCTTGAAGGTAGAAAAGCGCTATACAAGTATAACCCATTTACCATTTTGTAAACTGTAAGTGGGTGTGATATAATTATTGAATAAATCAAGAGTAAAATTAATAATTCAGTGTTAATACTTGAGTCGGTCTGTGTAGTGGAAAAGTTGGGCCTCGAGGTCAAAAAGGTTAAGAACCTCCGGTTTACAGTATCTACAAAAAGTTTTAATGGTGACAGTGTAAAATGGCTGAAAAAAACTTCTTACCGGTAGGTGTCCGCAGCACAAGACATGCCAACTTATTTTGAAACGGGGACGGGACGGTGAGACAAGCTGTGTGGTAATTTAAGACAAGAACATGTTCTTTGACGGTCTAAAATTGGCATGACCTTCTTCACTCATTTTAGCAGGTTTATGCATTGAAATAAATCAAATCAAATGGCATCGCAATTTTTGGCAGGAAATCTCAATTAGATTTCAATTAGATAACATTTATATTCATATATATTTATTTTTGCCGTAACTGTGGTGTGGCCCTCAAAGAAAATGAGTTTGACACCCCTGCTTTCAATGCTATGGATTGCGGTAGTATCCATAAGAAGCCACTAGGTAGTAGGTACTTTCAGATATTGAACGTGAACTGTAAACAAGAGTATAATAAATTGGTTGACTATTGCTCTGCATGCACCTCACCTGTTCTTTAAAGTGCACAAACTACAATTGCAATTCAACCAACAACACAAAAGGGATTTGTTTCGACTTTTTTGTTTTATTTTACTCGAAAATAGTCTTGCATGAGTTTTATCTAAGGTCAAGTTTAAGAAGGACTCAACTTCAGAGCGACTAAAATCTGGTTGTGAAAGCGTCCCCTGCAGCCTTGTGTGGTCGTGTTCCAGCATGCGCTCGCATTCATTGTCTGGGGCATCAGGGTGTTAGGGGATTATGGAAAGGTGTTGACTCAGGTGTGTGTGTGTATGCCGGCAACATTTCTCTCCCGTGCTCCCCTTGTCTCCTCACCCAGCCTTGCCATGTCCCTCCTCTGCGTGGCCTGAACGTCAAGAATGGATATTGGGGGGCTGACCACCGTGGTGGCAAATTCCGCCTACATCAACGCCCGCGGGAGCATTGACGGATCCAATTCGGCGGTGACCCGGGACAAGAAGTACCACTCCCGCCTGAAGCTGCCTCACATCACGGTCTGTGAGGAACTGAGGGACACCTTGGATTTGGGTTTTGACGGCGTCTGCGTGGAGCAGCCCATCGGCAAACGCCTCTTCAGGGAGTTCCTGGACGCCAACAAAGAGTATCACGGCGCCTGTCGTCTCTGGCGGGACATCGAGGACTATGACCTGGCGGAGGATTCAGACCGAGTCAAGAAGGCTTCCAAGATCGTGCAACGCTACATGGACCCCTCAGCCAAACACTTTTGCCCGTTCCTCTCTGAGGCCACCATAGCTAGGGTGAAGGAGGCCCAGGAGGCTGCAGGGGACGACTTGTTCACGGCGACTTTGGCCACGACGCTGGACTATTTGCGAGAGGCGCCCTACGCTTTCTTCCTGGAGAGCATGTACCTGAAGAGGTTCCTCCAGTGGAAGTGGCTGGAGATGCAACCTATGGACGTGGACTGGTTCCTGGACTTTCGCGTGCTTGGGAAAGGAGGCTTTGGCGAGGTGTCGGCATGTCAGATGAAAGCCACGGGAAAACTTTACGCCTGTAAGAAACTCAACAAGAAGAGGCTGAAGAAAAGGAAAGGCTTTGAGGTAATACCCCCAACCCCTCGAGTTCTATCTTCTCCTGCAGTGTTGTGAAAAAAAACGTTTTTGATCCGTACCTTTTGAATCTAAGATTAACACTATTTACCGCTTATTAAAGAGGCTCATGTTAAATTAACTCTTGTGCAACCTTAAGATTGACTATACACACTCTTAGGATCCAAAAGGGACCTGTTCAAATAAGTGTCATATGTCAGCAATACATTTTTTTTTTCCCATGCTTGAAATCCTTTAACAACTTCAGATCTATCTATTGATATTAAGTTATTTGAGCTCTTTATGTTTTATCACCTGTATGTATATATATGTGTATATATATATATATGTATATGGATGGTACAGTACAAGCCAAAAGTTTGGACACCTTCTCATTCAATGCGTTTTCTTTATTTTCATGACTATTTACATTGTAGATTGTCACTGAAGGCATCACAACTATGAATGAACACATGTGGAGTTATGTACTTAACAGAAAAAGGTGAAATAACTGAAAACATGTTATATATTGTAGTTTCTTCAAAATAGCCATCCTTTGCTCTGATTACTGTTTTGCATTCTCTCGATGAGTTTCAAGAGGTAGTCACCTGAAAGGATTTTCACTTCACAGGTGTCATAGTTTTGATGCCTTCAGTGACAATCTACAATGTAAATAGTCATGAAAATAAAGAAAACTCATTGAAATGAGAAGGTGTGTACAAACTTTTGGCCTGTCCTGTATATGTATAAATATATATACATGTATATATGTATACATTATGTATATATGCATGCTATGTTTTGTATAACCTCCCAAGATCATTTTCATTGCATTTCAGTGGTTTAATGGCAGTTTAACTCATTTACACTTATCAAAGCTCAGAGAATTATGCTCATGGTTTTCTGGCGCCACCTTCTGGTTAAGGGGCCCAATTACCCCAAACACAAGTTTCATGTTTTTCCATTCGATTTTCATGTAAAAAACATACTGATATACCAGGATTACAAATAGCAGTTATAATGGGAGTTCTTAAGAGAAAGTGTATATGCTTTATTTCATATCCTATACTAACAATGTTGCAATCAGAAACAGAGCCATTTCTTTAAAAAAAAAACTCCTGTGCATAATCTTAGACCGCTAACCTTCAAACTTAGCAGTCATCACATAATGAACACATGTATTGCCCGTTTTGGACTTCAGGGGTGCACAATCCTTACCCCGTTCTGTAACTTTACTCGACATCAGTGGTTGTCATGTCAAACGTTTTTCACCAAGTACCACCTCGGAAAACCTTTTCCCACCATAATGACCAACAATGACAGTACAGTGGCGTAGTAGACCTAGATATTCATTAAAAATAAGGCAGAAATGTTTGGACACTAACATTACAGCTTGAAAAGTAACATTGTCTTTGAATATAGGAAAATAAAACACTGCTTAAATAATGAATCAAATCTTTGGCGTGCCACTATAGACGGAGCTCGCGTACCACTAGTGGTACACGTGCCACAGTTTCAGAATGCC
>NC_084560.2:30487920-30550420 GCF_033978685.3 Nerophis lumbriciformis
GTTTAGTTAAGAAACATTCATTATTTTGTTTATTTTAGCACAACATAATTGTATTTAAATATTTTTTTTGTCAGTTTTTATGAGTCTCTTTTTATGCAGTATATTTGATTAGTATTCATTTTTTTAAACTAGTCTGACCTAAGCCTTAAAGTTATGTGTTAAATAGATAAAAAATCTTTATTAATAACGAACGCTTTCATATCATTTGACAAGGTTGTAAACTGTATGTCAGTTAGATATAATTATTGATACACTTAAAATTAGTACTTCAGTGTTAATATTTGAGTGGGCTGCGGCCTCTCTGTCGTGAAGAAGTTGGACCCAGAGGTCAAAAAGTTTTAGAACCCCTGCATAAGGTGTTTTAACAAAAAATATATTTTATAACAGAAAATAATTTGTAACAGGACTGTGCTGATATTGTGTCCCCGCCCTCATTCATGGTAAAATGGTAAATAGGTTGTACTTGTATTGCGCTTTTCTACCTTTTTTTAAGGAACTCAAAGCGCTTTGACACTATTTCCACATTCACACATTCACACATTCATGGTTAAGATACACAGAAAAATAACAGTTAAAAATAACAGTTTGACCTTGTTCCGTGTGGAATATTACTATATCAACATTTTCAGAGGAGGTAATATGTTTTGGTAACAGGACTGACGGAAAACCCAGTAGCACGACTAAAATGGGAATTTTAACATTTTTTTAAGAAAATAAATAGTGATTGAGATAAGGAGTAAGATACATTTTCAAACAAAATAAAAATGATTATCTTTCATTGAAAAGTCTAAAAAAAAAAAGGGCAACAAATGACATTATTGCAGTGTTCAAGGTAGTTACATTTTTAAAATTACATTGAATAAATATGGAATCAGTTCAGTGCGCAGGACCCATTGCAAAAAAAAAGAAAGGATTCTACAGTTAATATTTTATTTTTGTTGGAATGGCCCAACAGCCGTCTTGCAGAGTTACAAATGGCGTGGCTCGGGTGGTAGAGCGGCCATGCCAGCTTCAGCCATCCTAGTCACATCCCTTGTGTCCTTAGGGAAGACACTTGGGCCTTGCATTACAGCTCCTGCCATCAGTGTGTGAATGGGTGAATATGGAAATAGTGTCAAAGCAAGTATAATCCACTTACAAACAGATCCACAGAATTTACTGTAGTGTTAAGTCACGTATTGCTTGGCAGACTAAATAGAAATTTTCATTGAAACAAGATGCACACACTGCTCTGTATTTATTCTAGTGTATAATACATGTTGGAAAAAAACACTGCCCTCTAGTGGGTAGCCAGTATTGATGCCTATTAAGTTATTAATAATGTACTATAAGTGTTAAAAATAGGTCAGCTCAAATAAAACCGCCAACTTCTAGAACTTCTGTTCCGAATCTGTTAGAAAATGTTTTGACTCTCATCCAAACGGGCTTCATCAATTCATGCTTACAGATTTGGGTCGGACAGCTCTCGTCTGACAGCCTGGTGACAGGTTCAAAGTATCTAATTTTATTTTGAGCGACAAAAAACTGCCATATGTGTCAGATCTATCTGAGAAACTCCAATTTTTTTTCAACCAACACGGTATCGCGAAGATTTGGACTAGAGCTGTCCCATCTAAGTCTGATCACATAAAATGATAAAACCTACTCGGATGAGAGGCGAAACGTCTTGGAAGACAAACTGAACAGTCGCAGTTGAGATCAAGTCAATGCTCTGAGAAAACGACTGAGATGCACATCTTTTGGCCCTTCAGTACAAACACAAAAAATGTGAATGTGATCTGAACAAAATGGTGACATGTTTTCGTATTGTCTTCCTGCTAGGTACCACATCTACTTGGTGGATGAGAACAACCCGGGCTTCGACGAGCCCAGAGCTTGTTTTTACGCCGCACAAATCATCCAAGGCTTGGAGCATCTTCACCAGAAGAGAATCATCTACAGAGATCTCAAACCTGAGAACGTTCTCCTCGATAACGACGGTCAGAAATCGACTTTGTTGGGATTCTCCCTCGTTGTCATTTAAACTGATCGAAGGTTCTCCGAGCAGGAAACGTACGCATATCTGATCTGGGCCTCGCCGTGGAGTTGAAAGAGGGCAAAACCATGACTAAAGGCTACGCTGGAACACCAGGTAACTACCGTGCCATATTTACTTACATTCATTATACTGTAACTGCACAATATTAGCAATTAGGCAAGGTTGTCTGCCTTACTCCCAACAGTCTGCTGGTAGGTTTTTGTTTTGTTTGATTGCAGGGTACATGCCTCCAGAGATGCTGAAAGGAGAGAAGTACGACATGTCAGTGGACTACTACACTCTGGGAGTGACCTTGTTCGAGTTCATAGCAGCCAAGAATCCATTCAGAAACCGAGGGGAGAAGGTTTGTTAATGAGAAAAAATATATATACAGTCGTGGTCGAAAGTTTACACACACTTGTAAAGAACATAATGTCATGGCTGTCTTAAGTTTCCAATCATTTCTACAACTCTTATTTTTTTGCGATAGAGTGATTGGAGCACATACTTGTTGGTCACAAAAAACATTCATGAAGTTTGGTTCTTTTATGAATTTATTATGGGTCTACTGAAAATGTGAGCAAATCTGCTGGGTCAAAAGTATACATACAGCAATGTTAATATTTGGTTACATGTCCCTTGGCAAGTTTCACTGCAATAAGGCGCTTTTGGTAGCCATCCACAAGCTTCTGGCAAGCTTCTGCTTGAATTTTTGACCCTTCTTCTTGACAAAATTGCTGCATTTCAGCTAAATTTGTTGGTTTTCTGACATGGACTTGTTTCTTCAGCATTGTCCACACGACTTTGGGAAGGCCATTCTAAAACCTTCATTCTAGCCTGATTTAGCCATTCCTTTACCACTTTTGACGTGTGTTTGGGGTCATTGTCCTGTTGGAACACCCAACTGCGCCCAAGACCCAACCTCCAAGCTGATGATTTTAGGTTGTCCTGAAGAATTTGGAGGAAATCCTCCTTTTTCATTGTCCCATTGACTCTCTGTAAAGCACCAGTTCCATTGGCAGCAAAACAGGCCCAGAGCATAATACTACCACCACCATGCTTGACGGTAGGATTGGTGTTCCTGGGATTAAAGGCCTCACCTTTTCTCCTCCATACATATTGCTGGGTATTGTGGCCAAACAGCTAAATTTTTGTTTCATCTGACCACAGAACTTTCCTCCAGAAGGTCTTATCTTTGTCCATGTGATGTCAAAAATAAGAGTTGTAGAAATTATTGGAAACTCAAGACATCCATGACATTATGTTCTTTACAAGTGTATGTAAACTTTTGACCTTGACTGTATATTAATTAGAACTGTCAAACATAAGAGTTAACTCAGGTGATTAATGACAAAAAATTATCGCTTTATCTTGTACAAACCCCAAAAACAGTGAAGTTGGCATGTTGTGTAAATCGTAAATAAAAACAGAACACAATGATTTGCAAATCCTTTTCAACCTATATTCAATTGAATAGACTGCAAAGACAAGATACTTAATGTTCGAACTGGAAAATTTTATTTTTTGCAAATATGAGCTCATTTGGAATTTAATGCCTGCAACATGTTTCAAAAAAGCTTTCACAAGTGGCAAAAAAGACTGAGAAAGTTGAGGAATGCTCATCAAACACTTATTTGGAACATCCCACAGGTGAACGGGCTAATTGGGAACAGGTGGGTGCCATGATTGGGTATAAAAGCAGCTTTCATGAAATGCTCAGTCATTCACAAACAAGGATGGGGCGAGGGTCACCACTTTGTGAACAAATGCGTGAGCAAATTGTCCAACAGTTTAAGAACAACATTTCTCAATGAGCTTTTGCAAGGAATTTAGGGATTTTACCATCTACGGTCTGTAATATCATCAAAAGGATCAGAGAATCTGGAGAAATCACTGCACATAAGCGATGATATTATGAACCTTCGATCCCTCAGGCGATACTGCATCAAAAAGTGACATCAGTCTGTAAAGGATATCACCACACGGGCTCAGGAACACTTCAGAAAACCACTGTCAGTAACTACAGTTCGTCGCTACATCTGTAAGTGCAGGTTAAAACTTTACTATGCAAAGCGAAAGCCATTTATCAACAACACCCAGAAACGCCACCGGCTTCGCTGGGCCCGAGCTCATCTAAGATGGACTGATGCAAAGTGGAAAAGTGTTCTGTGGTCTGACGAGTCCACATTTTAAATTGTTTTTGGAAACTGTGGACGTCGTGTCCTTCGGACCAAAGAGGAAAAGGACCATTCGGATTGTTATAGGTGCAAAGTTGAAAAGCCAGCATCTGTGATGGTATGGGGGTGTATTAGTGCCCAAGACATGGGTAACTTACACATCTGTGAAGGCAGCATTAATGCTGAAAGGTACATACAGGTTTTGGAGCAACATATGTTGCCATCCAAGCAACGTTATCATGGACGCCCCTGCTTATTTCAGAAAGACAATGCCAAGACACGTGTTACAACAGCTTCATATTAAAAGAGTGCGGGTACTAGACTGGCCTGCCTGTACTCCAGACCTGTCTCCCATTGAAAATGTGAGGCGCAATATGAAGCCTAAAATACGACCACGGGGACCCCGGACTGTTGAACAACTTAAACTGTACATCAAGCAAGAATGGGAAAGAATTCCACCTGAAAAGCTTCAAAAATTGGTTTCCTCAGTTCCCAAATGTTTACTGAGTGTTGTTAAAAGTAAAGACCATGTAACACAGTGGTAAAAATGCCCCTGTGCCAACTTTTTTTGCAATGTGTTGCTGCCATTAAATTCTAAATTAAGGATTATTATTATTAAAAAAATAAAGAAGTTTCTCAGTTCCAACATTAAATATCTTGTCTTTGCAGTTTATTCAATTGAATATAAGTTGAAAATAATTTGCAAATCATTGTATTCTGTTTTTATTTACGAATTACACACCGTGCCAACTTCACTGGTTTTGGGTTTTGTGTATACGCAGATCAAACACGGAATTTATTTTGCCTTAACCGTAGCTGGTTACCTCAAACGCCGAGAGTTGTTATGCAGTTAGTGATCAGATCGCTGCTGTCCACTGTTCCCCTCACCTCCCAGGGGGTGATCAAGGGTGATGGGTCAAATGCAGAGGATAATTTCGCCACACCTAGTGTGTGTGTGTGTGTGACAATCATTGGTATTTTAACTTGAACTTTAATCAATGCATACGCAGAGATGAGTGAGGAGACTCACTTGCAAATCTCACTCCAAAATAAACCCTGACGGGACTTAAGATACTATTACCATGTTTTGGAGCAACTAAATGTTGAGAGTCGCCACAGAAATAACTGTTTTTCAGCTGTGGTCCATTAAGAGCAAAAATTATGACCGAAATGTATTTTCATTTGCCTTTCAGTTTTATTGACAGTTTATTTAAAACCTCTAAAGGCTTAGTGGCCACATGCGTGGGCAGCACCTTTTTGCTCTTATTTCCAAAATTGTGTACACTACTGAATTGGGGTCTTATAGCGGCTTATGTGGACACTTATACTGCTATCTGGTGGTGTCAGAAAAGTATAACATACAATGGAATTTGGAAAAAAGAAGTGTAAAAATAAGAATCAGCATGTCACTAAACATGAAGTACACATTTGTGTACTTATGGACTAAGTCAGTGGTTCTTAACCTTGTTGGAGGTACCGAACCCCACCAGTGTCATATGCGGATTCACCGAACCCTTCTTCAGTAAAAAAAAATATATCCTTTTTTTTTTTCAAATTCAAGACAAAGTTATATGTTTTGTTTTTTTACCGGTGCACAAAATGAACCATGCATGAACATCAATTTGTTCAAAGAACAAAACCAACACAGTGCATAAACTCACAACAATTTACACACCTGCAAATCAGTGTGACTTCTGCTGTTGCCGTATCCATAATACGCCGATATGGAGAAGTTTTTATTTACACAATGAGTCAGGTGTGTCTCGACATCTGCGGCGGAGGGTCCGCCGAACCCTTGAGGCCGACTCACCGAACCCCTAGGGTTCGATCGAACCCAGGTTAAGAACCACTGGACTAAGTACATCATATCAAAAGATGATTCTTAGTTTTTATTCTAATTAGGGTCCAATAAGCCCAAATAGCAAAGAGAAATAAAAAAAGCATGTAAACAAACAGCTTGGGCCTTAAGAGGTTAAGAAACATATTTTGTTATTATTAATCAAGTTAGAATGTATGGATTTTAGCATTGTGTAATTAGATGCTAATTTTTCAATAGTTTTATGAGTCTTTTATTGTGCATTAACTTTGATTAGTATTTATTGTTATAATAAGCTTGCCCTAAAGCTCGATAATCATCTTTGTGATTAAGACATGCTTTCATATCATCTGACAAGTCTTATTTAGGTTTATTTAACGTATAGTTATTGAATAGGGTTAAATCAAGAGCAAAATGACTAATTCAGTGAGTGTTAATATTTGAGTGGGATCCGGGCCCCTCTGTCGTGGAAATGTTGGGTCCCGAGTTAAGAAAGGTTTTGACACTGTATTATGAAATTGCATTTGTGATCAAATATTGGGCTATTTTGTGAAGTTATTTTAAATGATGCAAGCGAGTAATAACCCGTGATTAATCCAAATTCAAAAGCGTCATTAGTCTGACTAAAACAGATACTCATTGGACAGCACTAAAATTTAAACTTATAAGATAGACTCCAGCACCCCCCGCGACCCTGAAAGGGACAAGCGGTAGAAAATGGATGGGATGGCTAGTACTACTTTTAAATGTCTGTGTTTTGTGTGCGTGCTATTCAGCTGGAACGTGAGGAGATGAAAGAGCGAGTGCTGACCCGCCAGGTGGTCTACACGGACAGCTTTAGTGACAACGCCAAGTCCCTGTGCAGCGCGCTGCTGGCTAAAGAAGTGGAGAAGAGGATGGGCTTCAAGAACGGGAGCTCTGACGAGATCAGGGCGCATCCTTTCTTTCGTGACATCAACTGGAGGAAGCTGAACGCAGGTACCATCACTTCCACTCTTCATGATACTGGGGTCACCTTAGCAACCCCAACAATAAGCATGTTGTTCATTAGTGTTCAATTAATGCCTCATTTTGGCCCCTTTTGGCACACCATGGACAGATCACATTTGGTTGTTAAAATATACTCATAATAGTACTTAGTATGTAAAAGTACAGTCGTGGTCAAAAGTTTACATACACTTGTAAAGAACATAATGTCATGGCTGTCTTGGGTTTACA
The DNA here is from genome assembly GCF_033978685.3 of Nerophis lumbriciformis. Classification (NCBI taxonomy): domain Eukaryota; kingdom Metazoa; phylum Chordata; class Actinopteri; order Syngnathiformes; family Syngnathidae; genus Nerophis; species Nerophis lumbriciformis. Next base: position 30,495,149 of record NC_084560.2, read on the forward strand.
ATACATTCTACAACTCTTATTTTTTTGTGATAGAGTGATTGGAGCACATACTTGTAGTTCACAAAAAAAACATTCATGAAGTTTGGTTTCCGTTATGAATTTATTATGGGTCTACTGAAAATGTGAGCAAATCTGCTGGGTCAAAAGTATACATACAGCAATGTTAATATTTGGTTACCGTACATGTCCCTTGACAAGTTTCACTGCAATAAGGCGCTTTTGGTAGCATCCACAAGCTTCTGGCAAGCTTCTGGTTGAATTTTTGACCACTCCTCTTGACGAAATTGGTGCAGTTCAGCTAAATTTGTTGGTTTTCTGACATGGACTTGTTTCTTGAGCATTGTCTTTGGGAAGGCCATTCTAAAACCTTCATCTGACATCACATGGACAAAGATAAGACCTTCTGAAGGAAAGTTCTGTGGTCAGATGAAACAAAAATTGAGCTGTTTGGCCACAATACCCAGCAATATGTTTGGAGGAGAAAAGGTGAGGCCTTTAATCCCTGGAACACCATTCCTACCGTCAAGCATGGTGGTGGTAGTATTATGCTCTGGGCCTGTTTTGCTGCCAATGGAACTGGTGCTTTAAATGGGACAATGAAAAAGGAGGATTACCTCCAAATTCTTCAGGACAACCTAAAGTCATCAGCCCGGAGGTTGGGTCTTGGGCGCAGTTGGGTGTTCCAACAGGACAATGACCCCAAACACACGTCAAAAGTGGCAAAGGAATGGCTAAATCAGGTTAGAATTAAGGTTTTACAATGGCCTTCCCAAAGTGCTGATTTAAAAGTGTGGACAATTTGAATAAAAGTTTTTCATTTTGATACGTAATTCTAACATATTTAATAGTTCATAATAATAATAAAATATTTTGTGTATATACTGTAAATCAGGGGTGTCAAACGTACGGCCCGAGGGCCAGATCAGGCCCGCCAAGAGGTTTTATCTGGCCTGCGGGATGAGTTTGCTAAGTATAAAAATTACCCTGTAACTTTTGAATGAAAGAAACTGCTGTTCTAAATGTGTCCACTGGATGTTGCAATAGCAATTATTTGTATCTTTGTAGATGATGCTACATATGTACAAAATAAACCACATGATGTTAGTACATCAGTCGAGGAAAATGAGCAAACTACATAAATAACATACTGTAATTTGATTTTGATATAATTTTTTGATCTTGATAGATTAAAAATTAACACCAATGAGTTGATTGATGAACATTATCACATCATTTATTGAGAAAATATAAATAACGACAAATAAAGAGAGAATACTATTAACCGCAACATGTAAGTGTAATAAAACCCCAACAAGATGTGTACAATTTCAAAATGTGCTTGTTCTATTTTCAAACAATCTGAAGTTGTCTTTATTTTTAAAGTTATCGTGCTGTGATTGTATCAGTCCAGCCCACTTGGGAGTAGATTTTTCTCCATGTTGCCCCCGATCTAAAATAAATTTGACACCCCTGCTGTAAACAAACCAAGGATTAGAAATGAGTCATTTTTGAGTCATGAAAGTATTTTCAATGAGTACAATGAATTAGGTCTCCATTAAAAAATAAATCGGTAACACTTTAGTATGGGGAACATATTCTAAGTAACAAAGACTTAATTTAGAGTTATTTGGACACTAGGGGAACATATTGTAAGTAACAAAGACTTAAGGGTTAGGGTTATTGTAGTTTTGTGTTTTGTTGTGTAAGAACAGACCGTATTCATTAAGTGGCATTAAAGGGAGAATCCTATACAACAACTTCCTTACTTAGTACTGATAAGCAATCATTCTGAGGTTATTGAGGGAAGACTCTTAGTTAATGGCTTACTGGTTGTATAATAAGGCCATGCAGAATAAGGCATTAATAAGTACTTAATAATGACTAATTAAGAGCCAATATGTTACTAATTTGCATGTTAATAAGCAACTAATTAATGGTGAATATGTTCCCCATGCTGAACTGTTACCAATAAATCTATTATTCTGATTATGGTTTATTATTAAAACTAAATGTGTGTTGAAATTGTCCAAAATGGATGCTGGTCTGGTCCCCTCCTGCCCTCCCCCCTCTCCCCCGTTGTGCCATACCTTATATGCAAATATTACACCCTCCCCCCCGGCCCTCCTCCAGGCATCCTGCCTCCTCCGTTCGTCCCTGACCCCAAAGTGGTGTACGCTAAAAGTCTGGACGATGTCGGCGCCTTTTCCTCGGTCAAAGGAGTCGCCCTGGAGGACCCGGACAAGAGCTTTTTTGACGAGTTCTCCTCGGGCAACATCCCCATCCCTTGGCAGGAGGAGATGATCGAGATGGGAATTTACGGGGAGCTGAACTTGTGGGGCCCTGAAGGCAGCGTCCCCAACGACCTGCGCAGGGAGTCCATACTAGAGCAGCCCAAGTCCTCTACGTGCTGCGTCTCCTAATACTGTATCCTCGCTCAGGACCGCCTCCTTCGGACCTTGTTGCATCGCAGGAGATGCGTGGAGGCCCATCTCTCACCGCTATCCTTTCCTCTTTCTTCTCAATATTTCTCCCTATTTCTTCTTCCCATTACTGTAAAACATTTACTTTCCTTAGTTATTCTTCTACTGTACTCTTTACTGTACTCTTTGCAACTATGAAGGCTGCGTTCACACCTGTCACGTTTGCTTTGGTCAAACAACAACTGTGTTTGCTCTGCTGGCATAATTCATTTGGCAAATTAAGAACACCTTCATCTGAATCCTAATGTGGACCGAGACCACTTGCAAGTAAACTCTGCTGCGGTTCGGCGAATGTGAGTCCTATACGGACCAAGATTCAGACCAGTGGTGCAATAACACATGTAGGAGAACATTTATTCTCTCTTTCTCTTTCTCTTTCTCTTTCTCTCTCTCTCTCTCTTGTATTCCTACCCTTCTTGAGACATCAAGGAAAAGTACCGTCAATATGAGGACCGGTGAACAAGTTAGGACCCAAATCATGGTCCCAATACGGAAAACTATTGCATCTAATAGAGAATGTCTCATTAGCACCCCTGGTGGTGAAATGATCAAAATTAGGGTGATCCCAAAAAGGAGGGATTTTTCAAATTGACTGTGTGACGGTTTTAAATGTGCTCCCCCTCTGGTCAACATATGAAATAACAAGTGTCAGTAAGAAGTTGGAATGCGCCCCCTTTGGCCAAAAGTAATTAAAAAAAAGAAATATGCCTAATAAAACTTTATATATCTAGAAAGGGTGGTCCTGAAGAGTGAGACGTTTTTGAGAGAGAGAGAGAGAGAGAGAGAGAGAGAGAGAGAGAGAGAGAGAGAGAGAGAGAGAGAGAGAGAGAGAGAGAGAGAGAGAGAGAGAGAGAGAGAGAGAGAGAGAGAGAGAGAGAGAGAGAGAGAGAGAGAGAGAGAGAGAGAGAGAGCTTTCATATGAGGATGGTCCTGAAGAGTGAGACATTTTTCAGAGAGAGAGAGAGAGAGAGAGAGAGAGAGAGAGAGAGAGAGATATCTTTCATATGAGGATGGTCCTGAAGAGTGAGACATTTTTCAGAGAGAGAGAGAGAGAGAGAGAGAGAGAGATATCTTTCATATGAGGACCGGTGAACAAGTTAGGACATAAATCCTGGTCCAATACGAAAAAAAACATTGCATCTAATAGAGAGCCAAATACTAGAGTCTGTGAACATTGCTCCAAATTCAAGATTTTTTTTGCATACAAAAGTAAACATTGACAGGTGCAAAGGCAGCAATATATGATAAACCAAGGTGGCAGCTAAAGGAGTACTTCCCTATTTATTCCCGAAAAAAACCTGCCAGGTAAACAGCTGGTTTTATGACTTCCGGTGCTGACGTAAGACAACCCGCGTCCCATAAGTGACCATAGGATGAACAGGTACACTACGGTACTAAGACTATAGTGGCCATTAACAGTTAGCTTCTACAGCTGGGTTGCCCAGAGTGTGGCACAGGGGCCATCTGTGGCCCGTGACTCGTTTGTCATCGGCCTTAAGCACATTACAAAAAATAGAGATCTCCTTTGCACCCCTGGTGGGGAACTCTATCAAAATGAGGGTGGTCCCAAAAAGGAGGGATTTTTCAAATTGACTGTGTGTCGCTTTTAAAAGTATTCTCCCTCAGGTCAACATATGAAATAACAAGTGTGTGTAAAAATTTGAAGTGCTCCCCCTCTGGCCAACGTATGTAATAACAAGTGTGTGTAAGAAATTTAAATGCGCCCCCTTTGGCCAAAATTTGATTAAAAAAATAAACTAAATATGTATATAGAGACATACTGTAATAACAAAGTAAAAATTTAAGATTAAAAACCAATTACAAACAAAAATTCAAAGCATTTTTTTATTTTTATTAAAAGCTTAACTTTTTCATATTTGCATAGTATGTATATATTATTAATGTTGTAAATACAAATATTTATATATCTAGAAAGGGTGGTCCTAAAGAGGTAGGTATTTTTCGGAGGTCTCAAGAAGGTAACAAATTCAATTGTGTGTGTGTGTGTGTGTGTGTGTGAGTGTGTGTGTGTGTGTGTGTGTGTGTGTGTGTGTGTGACAACGGTGCTCTTTAAAAATATATTTTGGTAGCTTTTTGTAAAATCTTAAGATGTAATTGTAGCAGAACATACAATTAAAGCTACATATTTAAACCAGCAGACAGCATTTTGGTTTGGAATATTAAAGTTATGTCACATAAGTCACGAACGTGCTTTAAAAGTATATTTTAGAAGCTTTTGGTGACATCAAAGATGGTAAAAATTAAAGCATAATCTTAAATACAAGCTATAGTTTTAACTTGGTAGATGACATTTTGGTTTGGAATATTTTAGTTATTTCACATAATAAATCACAAAAGCTCTCTAAACGTATATTTTAGAAGCTTTTGGTGAAATCTTAAGCCGGTAATTATAGCAGAATCTAAAAACAAGCTAAATTTTCAACCCAGCGGATGACATTTTGGTTTGGATTATTTCAATTACGTCACACAATATGTCACGAAAGCACTTAAAAATTATATTTTTGTCACTTTTGAAATCTAAGATGATAATTATAGCAGAATCTAAAAAAAGCAAATTATGTTTGAAACCTAGCAAATGACATTTGGGTTTAGAATATTTTAGTTAAATCAGGTAATAAATCACAAAAGCTCTCTAAAATGATGTTTTAGAAGCTTTTGGCAAAGTCTATGCTCGTAATCATAGCAGAAGATGGAAACGCTTTCAACCTAGCAGATGACATTTTGATTTGGAATATTTGAATTTTGTCACAAAAGCTGTCCAATCAAGTCCTTAATTTTATGCTTTCATTGTTTTCTTTACTGCACAGCCTTTGGTCCCATTACAAACACCGATGTGAATGCTAAGTAAACCGCACCAATGTGTGCACTAAATATGTTTTAAAGTGTTTGGCCTGGACCAGAGTACCCAACGACAAGTGTGAACGCAGCCTAAGAAGACCTTTTTGTAAACCTTTAACTTATGACCGATCATGTATAGTAAATGTTAATGTAGGCTAAATATTACATGTACATATTAAAATTGTATGAAAAGGTAGATTCAAATAAAAATAGAACTTGTAGAACTTGTTTTGATGTATAGAATCTGCTCTCCATTGTGGTATCCTCAGCTGCGCAACAGTACCATCAAGTGGCCATTAGGGGTAGTTACATATATTACAGCACCTATTTACAGCCTCCATTAGGCTGAACACTTCCTGCTGTTATGTTTGATAATATAAACTTACTCAAGTTTGTAACGTATTTTATAGAAGTGGTTTGATTATTTTTAGCTACATTCCCTTTAATTAATGTATTACATTCCCTCTAACTCGTGCTACATGTCTATCATATAAAGAAAACCTCTAAAGGGAATTCTGCTGCTCTCATGTGTCCAACAGCGGTACTCACGTCACTATAATACATTTCTAACATGTTCACCTTTAACACACATTAACATAGTTTTTACTTGCATGTTAATCTATACTAACAAATTGACGTTAGCGTTTTTGGTACTTACAATAATATATATTTATTTTAATATGGAAGAAAAAAAGTTTTGGAAACTATGCACATTTAAAAAGTATGTTAATTAAATCCAGATGCAAATAAATTAAACAATTAAAGCGTTACAAGCACTCAGTCTAGTGTACCAAAAACCAAAGGAAATAAATAAATATATTTTTCTATTAATGTTTTACATAATAACTGCTGATAAGCAGTGTAGAAAATGCTTGCCTTTTTAGGACACGGAAACATTTTTTGGTCCCAGCTACATTCCCAATATAGTAAATATACAACGAATAGCAAAACTATGGACAAATAGTGATAGAAATATCACATATAGTGATAATTAGTGCAAAATATATTTATTTTTCATAATTAAATACCACAGTATAATATATACATACTACACAAGATAGATAATTTTGAAAAAGAAAATACATTGCTAAAAATGTAAAAAAAAATATTTTTCTATTTTATTTATTTATTTATTTTAATTTTTTGTCCTGTCCAGCTAAGGCAAACCATATTGTTGATGTAGATGCCCATTTCGGCTGTCCAAATTTACTTTACAAAAGAGAAGTGGGGGATACTTCTCTTGTTGCCTTATTTGTATTTGAATGTATTAAATATATTTATCTTATTATTTGGTGCAGCCGGGCCGGAGCAGGAGGGGATAGAAAAAGAAAAAAAGGAAAACGGGGAAATTGCGAGGACAAGAGGGTGATAAGACAGAGACAACAACAGCAAACACAACAACAACAACAACAGAACAACATCAGCAAATAGGATATGTACAATTATGATAGTAAAAGTGATAGCAAAGAAGCAGTTAGTGAAATAAATATTGATTATACAGAAATGACAATGAGCATTATTACACTACAAATGGAGCAATACAAATACCAATATAAATGAGCACTATTGATGATGAATTATAATAATAAAAATGTATTTTAAGGATAGCAATTAGTGTACTGCATAAATTGAAAGATCATAGCACTTACTGACATGTTTACATTTTTCTCAGCCACCAGAGGGCAACATTGCATCATCTTAAGACATTCCTCTCAATATGTTGTGATGTAGTAACCTGAATTGTATATAATAATTACTGCAGCGTTCACACTTTGAGACGTGTGTCTAAATAAGCCAACCAAAAAAATGAGGTCACTGGTTTGTGCAGCTGTACCTAATGTTGTGTCTGACGTGCGGCACAAGGCCTTCATTAATGTGAGGGTGCACAACACAACACAACACAACACGCCCGTGTAAAGCGTCATGACATAAAGTGTGCGTTAGCGTGTGTCACAGTGCGACAGCTGACAGTGTTGATCGTGAACAGGTGCTTCCGTGAAGATTTTGTACCCTCTATTGCCTACCCCCGTGTGTGTGTGTGTGTGTGTGTGTGTGTGTGCGTGTGTGCACACGCATATGTCCACAAACGTAAGCATGTGTCGCAAGCAAGCAGAAGGAGCGACAATGGGTGCTTGTGTGGGCCGTGCAGCATAGAAAGCTGATATGCAAGGACACACTAGTAGCAGATCAGCCTGCAGCTGCTGCTTGTCCGCACAAATCATCAGGAGGCCTCAGCGGGACCAACTGCTCATCTTGTCATGCTCTCATCCAGCGATACATATGCAGTTATCATGCATCTTATACTTACCTTTATTTCTCATACACTCATGTTATCATGCATCTTATACACACCTTTATTTCTCATACAATCATCATGTTATCATACATCTTATACACACCTTTATTTCTCATACAATCATTATGTTATTATACATCTTATATACACCTTTATTTCTCATACAATCATGTTATCATACATCTTATACACACCTTTATTTCGCATACAATCATGTTATAATGCATCTTTTACACACCTTTATTTCTCATACAATCATCATGTTATCATGCATCTTATACACACACCTTTATTTCTCATACAATCATGTTATCAGGCATCTTTTATACACCTTTATTTCTCATACAATCATGTCATCATGCATCTTTTATACACCTTTATTTCTCATACAATCATGTTATCAGGCATCTTATACACACTTTTATTTATCATACAATCATATTAATGATGATACATGTTATATAGACATTTATTTCTCACACAATCATATTTGTGATGTTATCATGCATCTTATATACACCTTTATTTCTCATACAATCATCATGTTATTATGCATCTTTACAATCATCATATTATCATGCATCTTATACACACCTTTATTTCTCATACAATCATCATGTTATGCATCTTATATACACCTGTATTTATCATACAATCATATTATCATTCATCTTTTATACACCTGTATTACTCATACAATCATAATGATTTTATACATGTTATATAGTCATTGATTTCTCATACAATCATGTTATCATTTATCTTATACACACCTTCATTTATCATACAATCATGTTATCATGCATCTTATACACACCTTTATTTCTCATGTTATCATGCATTTATATACACCTTTATTTCTCATACAATCATGTTATCATGCATCTTATACACACCTTTATTTCTCATACAGTCATGTTATCATGCATCTTATACACACCTTTATTTCTCATACAATCATGTTATGCATCTTATACACACCTTTATTTCTCATACAGTCATGTTATCATGCATCTTATACACACCTTTATTTCTCATACAATCATGTTATGCATCTTATACACACCTTTATTTCTCATACAATCATCATGTTATGGATCTATATAAACCTTTATTTATCATTCAATCATGTTATCATGCATCTTATACACACGTTTATTTCTCATACAATCATGCTATCATGCATCTTATACACACCTTTATTTATCATACAATCATGTTATGGATCTATATAAACCTTTATCATACAATCATGTTATCATGCATCTTATACACACCTTTATTTCTCATACAGTCATGTTATCATGCAACTTATACACACCTTTATTTCTCATACAATCATGTTATCATGGATCTATATAAACCTTTATTTATCATACAATCATGTTATGCATTTTATACACACCTTTATTTCTCATACAATCATGTTATCATGCATCTATATACGCCTTTATTTATCATACAATCATGTTATCATGCATCTTATACCCACCTTTATTTCTCATACAATCGAACCTGGAACCTTCAAGTTGCTTGCACTGCCACTCTACCAACCGAGCTATACCGCCCCCTTATACACACCTTTATTTCTCATACAATCATGTTATCATGCATTTTAAATACACCTTTATTTCTCTTACAATCATGTTACCATGCATCTTATTATACACCTTTATTTCTCATACAATCATCATGTTATCATGCATCCTATACACACCTCTATTTCTCATACAGTCATGTTATCATGCATCTTATACATACCTTTATTTGTCATACAATCATCATGTTATCATGCATCTATATACACCTTTATTTGTCATACAATCATGTTATCATGCATCTTATACACACCTTTATTTCTCATACAATCGAACCTGGAACCTTCAAGTTGCTGGCACGGCCACTCTACCAACCAAGCTATACCGCCCCCTTATACACACCTTTATTTCTCATACAATCATGTTATCATGCATCTTAAATACACCTTTATTCCTCATACAATTATATTATCATGCATCTTATATACACCTTTATTCCTCATAAAATCATGTTATCATGCATCTATATACACCTTTATTTCTCATACAAACATCATGTTATCATGCATCTTATATACACCTTTATTTCTCATACAATCATATTAATGATGTTATCATGCATGTAATATAGGCCTTTATTTCTCATACAATCTTGTTATCATGCATCTTATTTACAGCTTTATTTATCATACAATCATATTAATGATGTTATATCGACCTTTATTTGTCATTACAATCATACACGTGATGTTATCATGCATGTTATACAGGCCTTTATTTCTCATACAATCATATTAAAGATGTAATCATGTTATACAGCCCTTTATTTCTCATATAATCATACACATGATGTTATCATGCATGTTTTATAGACATTTATTCATGCAGGAATTACACCTGTTATGAATTGATCAAGGGTGTGACCCCGGAATGCAGAGACGGGAGGCAAGGTTGAATACAAAAAAGGAAAAATTTAATAAGTCCAAAAAGGGGTAACAAAAGACGATGGGACAGAAGTGCACACCATCAATACTAACAAAACAGGTTCCTCAGTGGTCGGCGGGGAAAAAGCCAGGGAGCACTAAGCACAGCATAAGTCCTCTTTAAATCAAGGAGGCTAGGAAACAAACACAAAGAGGTTAAGATTAACAGGACTAAGAAAAGGCAACGTACCAAGACTGACGAGGCGAAGCAGGTACATGCACGTGCGGGGTTCAGGAAACATTAACCGGCAAGGTCAAGCTGTGGGTGACGAGCCTAAATACTGGCGAGCTAATTGCGAGCAGGTGTGCCACAAGGTCCACCCCTCGCCGAGGACGAATCACTAAAAAACACAGGTGCAGACAAGGAGAAGGCAGGAACACACTAAAAACACAACAACGCCATTAAAAAAGCACTGTAAATAAAGGCCCTGTGCATATGCTCTATATGGGACGGCATGGCTCAGACGGTAGAGCGTCTCTGCCAGCAATTTAAGGGTTCCAGGCTCGATTCCGATGTGTCCTTTGGCAGCAAGACACTTCAGCTACCTGGTGCCGGTCACACTGGTGTATGAATGTGGCTACACACTGTATGTAGCTTACACCATCAATGTGGAGTGAATGAATGAATGAATATGTTTTAAGTTCTCTGTGTTAAATGTCTTCAAAAGTGCTTTATGAATCTAATCCATTATTATTATTAACATAAAAATAAATGTTAAATTGATGCAATTTACCATCAACTGCAGCTTAAATGTGATATTACACCTCTTTAAATTTTGAACTTTATTCAAGTCGTTTTTTCCTCCTGCGGCGTCACAACATCTTCCTAGGGATATTATAACTATAAAAAAATAAAATAAAATTAGGACCTTTTCTCATAACTTTTCTCATACAGTTTTATATTCCCCTGTCACGTTTCACCTTTAGCCTCTACTAACATTTATTCTCCTACAAGTCTGGCTTTTTTATGGGTACATTTTCAACTTGTACTTGTACTGTATATGTTTTTTAGGGGTGTCCAGATCCGACACCCAATATCAGCACAAAAAAGCAAGTATCAGATGATATCGGCTTGCATGTAAACTCTCCGATACAGCCTGTTTATTCATTTAATGTCCTCCAATAGCCACACAAGATTGTTTTTTCTTGTATTTTAGTAAAGTCTTTATAAAAGCTAAACATGGTAGGCTAAAGGGTGCTAGGAGCTAGCAGCTTCACGGCAGCTAAGCACACAATAGCACACAAGTTCGACATACGTATAAGTGTACTCAGTTAAACAATACTGCAGTCTAAAACATGACATTTGTCAATATAAACAAGTATCAAATAATCATAGTTGCATACTACTTACACATACAAAGTCTGCAGGTAGAAGCGTATTACAGAGTATTCAGTAACAAAAGTGTCCGTATAATTCAACTAACTTGTGACCACAACGTGTCGCCAAAAACAAATTAAAACTCAATTTCAAAAATCATAAATCTGTCTTAAGGTAAGTTTTTTTCATAACTACCATTGTTTTTTTTATTTTAAACATTTTGTTCATTGATTTTTTTTACATACGCAGTCCAGAAATACAATGCACATGCCAAATGTTATTTTTTCCACCAAACAAGTAACCCACAGAAATTATATTAAAAATTAAATAAATAAAAAAAGATGTGTCAGTCAATTGAGTACAGGCAAATATTGCCATGGAGTGCAGTTGTCAACATTCCACACTTCAAAATAATACAAGTATGTGCTATGATTCATGCTGATATCGTCTTGGATTAAAATTGGTACTTATATCGGTATTGTATCACAAGTGAAAAAGTTGTATCGGACTCCCCTACTAAAAACTTTTTTTAAGTACGCCTATTTTCCTGTCATGTAAACTTTTATAAATACTGTATAGAAAAATGAAATTTTTCGCTACTTTATTGTCATTCTTATCCCCACTCTTTCCTCACAAATGACCACTTTTTTCCTGTAATATTAGGACTCATTACTTAGACTTTAACTTTATTCTTGTTAAATAAAAATTGTTTCGTTTGTAATATTTCAGCACTATAGCAAAATTATTGTTTTTTTCCTTATAAAAGTATTGTTTTCATGGTAATTTTTTACTTTATTTTTGTAAAATTACAACTTTGCTCATCACAGCAATTTATTCACATGACCTTTTCCCCTTTTAAAGCAGCATCTTTTTCCTCATGAAATTAAAATTTTCTCGACATATTTTGATTTTCTTATATCATAACTTTATTCCTGTTACATTGCAACTTTTGTTTTCATGCAGTACTATTAATTTTTTCACATATAAAATTATGCTTTTTTTGGGGAAAATTTTACTTAAATTTTTCTTCTTCTAAAACAACTTTTTTTTCTCACAAAATATTTTTTCCCCTCATACCACGTTGACCTCACAATATCATTTTCTGAAATCAAAATTAACAATATCAAAATTAGATTTACGCATTTCTTTGTACCAAAAATACCACCTCTTCCTTTCTAAAATGACATTTTTTCTTTTGATATTTTGACTTTTATATGTAATATTACAACTTTCTTATGTCATAATATTATGTCATATTTTCCTCATACAGTACTTTTAAAACTTTTTTCGTATAAAATTATGTTTTCTTTTTGTAAAAACAACTTTAATATGGCCACTTGAATCTCACAATAATATTTTCTGACATCACAATCACCGATGTCGCATTTCAATTTTCTAAAAATCTTTTCAAAAAATGACCATCTTTTTAATCATAAGATTATATTTTTTTCTTGTATTATTTTTTTCCTCATATAATTAATTACACCTTTATTTGTGGAAAAACATAACTTCTTTCTAATAACATTGCAACTTAATTTTCAGAAAGTGGTCTAATTTTGCATACTTGTTTTTTTTATGCAAAATGACCAAACATTTTCTTGCAAAATTAGGCCTTTTGTCTGATAAAAAAAACCAACTTGTTTATTAGAAAATGTAATAATTGAATGAAGCAAACAAAACAAATTGTCGTCATGGTCACGTGTGGCCATTTGCTACACGACAGGCGCCTTTCCCCCTCTTTTTTCCCTTCGTGAAACCCCAATGGACACACACACACACACACACACACACACACACACACACACACACACACACACACACACACACACACACACACACACACACACACACACACACACACACACACACACACACACACACACACACACTCCCACTCCCACTCAAACACACACACCACAGAAAGATCTAAAAGCCAAACCACGCGCGTTGGACGAGATGAAGAAGATGTTGTTTCCACTCCTGCCGCCTCTTCTTCTGCTCTGCATGCACTGTAAGTCTTTAAAAGCATTTCAAGTTTTATTTGCATTCTTGTTTAAGCTCCAAATGAAACTTTTATTTTGTTTGTTAAACTAACGGAAACATTTAAAATGTGCAAAAATGCTCCATCAAGCGATACTTTCATAGCTTTTTGTACAGTTATGGATTGTTGGCTAATCTCCATAAGTGCAGAATATCAACAATTCATTGTGCAACATTAATATCCATGCATTGATGATGTCACTTGAATTTACTGTCCTTTGAAAAAAAGAGGCGTGATGCGTTCAGGGTCTTGAGATAGTACAGGATAACAGGCAATGAGTGTTTACATGCTGCTTGCTTGTTTACACTCAAGTCGGCTCGGATGCTGTTTGAAGGCGAGATGTGCTTCCTGATGAGCGGGAAGATACCCCCCCACCCCCCCCTTCACACACACACACACACACACACACACACACGCACACACACACTTTTGATGTTGCCCTCCATACATGAGTGCCTTCTGCCATCTTAATATCTGACAGCCAATGCCAGACTTGTACCGGAAAAAGTAACATTTTAAAGAAAGTATATTGTTGCTGTCTGACAAGTTTTAATGTCACCATTTTTTAAAATTTTGATGTTGTCGTCCATACTGTGAGATGTTTTTCATATCACTGCCTTCTGCTGTAGATGAATATGATTATATCTCTATTATATTACTATATTATATGCTGCAATCACAATATTAACTTGCTGTTAAATCCCTACTTTTCTGAACCAGGTTTTGTATTGGTTGCCATTATTTATTCATTTTTTGTTACACGTTTAAATACTTTCTTTTGACTTGACAAAGGAGGTTATCAATTCAAGATAAAGACCCCCGTCTGAAAGTCATCCATCACTTGCATTCCTTAGCGGCACTGCTCCTGGTACCACCAGGCTACACACACACACACACACACACACACACACACACACACACACACACACACACACACACACACACACACACACACACACACACACACACACACAGACTTGCGTATTTGCATATTTGAGCTAAACATTTTGTTTGCAACCAGAAATAGTCATTTTTGTTACACAAATACAAAATACCCCCAAAACAATTGATGTTTACACCTTTACAATTACCCATCCCATAATATTTCATTAAGACATATTGCTTTTTTTAAACGTAATTATTTTTGCTCCTGCAGGTCCTGCCGGCGTGTCAGTGACCGTAAGCTCCAGAAAAGCCAAAGTGGAAATCCACGAGCACACAGGTGAGTTGGCTTTATGACCAAAAAAAAAGTTGCAATTTCACCCGAAAAAGTCATAATTTTTACGACAAAGCTGTAATATTACAAGAAAAGTTGTGATTTTACGAGAAAAGTCATAATTTTATAGGACAACGTTGTAATATATTTTTATATAGTCGTCATTTTATGACAGTTGAGTTGTAATATTACAAAAAAGGTAACTACACAGAAACAAAGTTGTAATTTTAAAGTCAGAATTTCATAACAATGCAGTTGTAATTTTTACAGGAAAAAGTCATCATTTTGCAAGAATGAAGTTGGGAAAAAAAATGGGATTTTATGAAGACGACATTTTAAAATGACAAGAAAAAAGTTTTAATTTTTCACTAATTGAATTCATTTTACAAAATGTTTTGTCATTTTATAACAACAAAGTTGTAATTATTACAAGAAATAGGTTGTCGTTTATGAGCAAGTTTTTTTTTTTTGTTTGTTTTTTTTTACATTTTTCTACAAGAATAAAGTTCAATTTTGTGACAAAGATGTAACATTGCAAGAAAAGCCCTAATTATATTTTATAAAACCCAAAACCAGTGAAGTTAGCACGTTGTGTAATTCGTAAATAAAAACAGAATACAATGATTTGCAAATCCTTTTCAACTTATATTCAATTGAATAGACTGCAAAGACAATATATTTAATGTTCGAGCTGAGACAATATACTTAACGTTTGAACTGAGAAACTACATTTTTTTTTGCAAACAATCATTAACTTAGAATTTAATGGCAGCAACACATTACAAAAAAGTTGTCACAGGGGCATTTTTACCACTGTTACATGGCCTTTCCTTTTAACAACACTTAGTAAACATTTGGGAACTGAGGAGACCAATTTTTGAAGCTTTTCAGGTGGAATTCTTTCCCATTCTTGCTTGATTTACAGCTTAAGTTGTTCAACAGTCCGGGGTCTACGTTGTCGTATTTGATGCTTCATAATGCGCCGCACATTTTCAATGGGAGACAGGTCTGGACTACAGGCAGGCTAGTCTAGTACCCACACTCTTTTACTCTGAAGCCACGCTGTTGTAACACGTGGCTTGGCATTGTCTAGCTGAAATAAGCAGGGGCATCCATGATAATGTTGCTTGGATGTCAACATATGTTGCTCCAAAACCTGTATGTACCTTTTAGAATTAATGGCGCCTTCACAGATGTGTAAGTTACCCATGTCTTGGGCACTAATACACCCCCATACCATCACAGATGCTGGCTTTTCAACTTTGCACCTTTAACAATCCAGATGGTTCTTTTCCTCTTTGTTCTGGAGGACACGACGTCCACAGTTTTCAAAAACAATTTGAAATGTGGACTCGTCAGACCACAGAACACTTTTCCACTTTGTCTCATTCCATTTTAGATGAGCTCGTGCCCAGGGTGTTGTTGATAAATAGCTTTCGCTTTGCATAGCAGAGTTTTAACTTGCACTTACAGATGTAGCGACAAACTGTAGTTAATGACAGTGGTTTTCTGAAGTGTTCCTGAGCCCATGTGGTGATATCCTTTACACACTGTTGTCGCTTTTTGATGCAGCACCGCCTGCGGGATCGAAGGTCCATAATATCATCGCTTACGTGCAGTGATTTCTCCAGATTCTCTGAACCTTTTGATGATATTACAGACCGTAGATGGTGAAATCCCTAAATTCCTTGCAATAGCTGGTTGAGAAAAGTTCTTAAACTGTTTGACAATTTGCTAACGCATTTGTTCACAAAGTGGTGACCCTCGCCCCATCCTTGTTTGTGAATGACTGAGCATTTCATGGAAGCTGCTTTTATACCCAATCATGGCACCCACCTGTTCCCAATTAGCATGTTCACCTGTGGGATGTTCCAAATAAGTGTTTGATGAGCATTCCTCAACTTTCTCAGTCTTCTTTGCCACTTGTGCCAGCTTTTTCGAAACATGTTGCGGGCATCCAACTCCAAATGAGCTAATATTTGCAAAAAATAACAAAGTTCACCAGTTCGATTATTAAGTATCTTGTCTTTGCAGTCTATTCAATTGAATATACGTTGAAAAGGATTTGCAAATCATTGTATTCTGTTTTTATTTACGATTTACACAAGGTGCCAACTTCACTGGTTTTATAACAAAGTTGTAATATTGCAATATTTTTGTATTTATCTGAGGAATAAGTCTTAATTTTCCAACAAAGTTGTATTTTGCAATAGTTTTTGTTATCTGAGAAAAAAGTCGTAATTTTATGACAATAAAGTTGTTGTAATGTATGCAAAAGGTATAATTCTACACAAAAAGTTGTAATTTTATGAGAAAGTCAATGCAGTTGTAACATTTTTACAAGCTATACTTTTACAAGAAAGAATTCTGTAAATCAATTTCCTATCTGTAAAATTGTAATTTATTCGAAAAGTTATTTTACGAGAAAACACCTTTTTATATAAATACCACCAAAGTTGTAATTTTGACAAGAATAAATCATTTTATGACAAAAAAAGTTGCAACTTTATGAGAAAAAAAAGTTGCAATGTGAGAAAAAAAAAAACCTGGTAATTGAGTATAAAAATATATTTATTGAAATCATGAAGCGAACAAGCTGACTTCAGGAAAAAAAATAGACTAGTTGTCATGAGGTCTGGTCCAAACTGGACTATAAAGTTCTGGTCCTGTCCTGGCAGACGCTGTCCTGTCCTGCGAGTTCGGCACTGAGAAGGATCCCAACCCTCGCATCGAATGGAAGAAGAAGGGAAACGCTGTTACTTTTGTTTACTTTAATAACAAATTTACTGGTGAGTGACGACAACCTTTGACCTTCGTGGTTGCGCTTCCTCCCAACATTATCCATGCTCATTGTTACCGTGGCAACCAGGGTCCTACGCAGGCCGGGCCAAGATGGAGGGAGCCACGCTGACCATCCACTCAGTGAGTCAGAAAGACTCGGGAGAGTACCGCTGTGAGGTCACCGCCAGCCAGGACCACGTCAACTTTGGAGAGGTCACCGTCAACCTTCACGTTCTTGGTACCTTCTTTTTTTTATACATTCTAACTCCTAAATTAATAGAGCATAATAACATGTAATATTTATGTAATGTATGTAGATGTATGTACACATGTATTGTTAATGCTAAACAAGATATACAAACTACGTACATAGTAAAACAATCCCTTACTGTACAATGTCTGCTCTCAGTGGGATGCCAGCTGATGGGATGTTTGTATCTTCCCGTTTAGATGAAAAATTAATCATAATCCTCACCAAGGGTTAAAAACAAAAAAAGGTGCCGCAAACGAGCGTCTTTTCGTGTCTTTCTCGCCATCTCCGGGTATAAGTTGATTGTCAACTTCTCGGTTTATGTCCACACCCTTCTAACTTTCACCAGCTCGGAGGTGATGCAGCAGCTCATTGGCTCGGTTTGTCAATACAGCAGCATAAGCTAGTTGGCTCTCCGTGATCAACATGCACTGCAAAAACTGAAATCTAAGTAAGATTAAATATCTCAAATAAGGGTGATATTTGCTTATTTTCTGTCTGATAAGATAATTCTTCTCACTAAGCAGATTTTATGTTAGAGTGTTTTACTTGTTTTAAGGGTTTTGGTCCTAAATGATCTCAGTAATATATTACTGCTTGTTGCTGAGATTTGATGACCTATATTGAGTAAAACATGCTTGAAACTAGAATATCAACTGTTGCAAAGCTGTGTCATCAACACTCACAAGTATAAAACTACTTTTTTAAAGTAATAATTTCTTATTTCAAGCATGAAAAGAAAAATAATGATGCCGAGCGCATATCATTATGTCAAGATAAATGGCACTAGAATGTACTAAATTTAAGAATATTTTTCAACATATTGAGCAAAAAGGTCAAATTTTTTTTCTACCAAGAAAAGTGCACTTGTTATTAGTGAGAATATACTTATTTTAAGGTATTTTTGGGTTAATTGAGGTTAGCTAATTTTGCTTGTTTTGGAAAGTCTTGACAAGCCAAATTTTCTTGTTCTATTGGCAGATCATTATGCTTAGTTCAAATAAAATACCGCAAATTTTTGTATTTTTTTTTTTTAACACTGACTTTTTGCAGTGTGTCGCCATCAGCGCTTATAACAATAATATTGCTAATACTTGGGTAATAATTGGTAAGTATTTTTGGCGTTTATTTATGGGCGGAATAGTGTATTCCTACTAGCTGCATTGCTAGCCACAAATTAGAATGAAAAAGAAAGAAAACATATGGTCTTGTCCTACATAAGGATTGTGAATGAAAGGTCAAATTCCCCAAAAAAAGAGCAGTTCCCCATTAATAAAGCATCCCTGCAGATGACCAAAAAAGCTTGTAATAGTAAAAATAATGAGTGAAAATTATCATTAAAAAATGCCTTTCAAATGAGAAAAAATCCTATCCTGTTTTCATATTATTTTAGTTTAAAAGAAAATACATTTTTTGTAAACATTGGCATTTCAAATGTCATAATTTGATGAGAAAGTGACTTTATTTTATGAAACGAATGTCATTTTGTTTAAAAAGGTCGCAATTTTTGGCTAAAAAGTTTTATAAAGAAAAATGTGTTAAAAAGTAACAATTGTATGAGAAAAACGCATTTTTTCTAGAAAAAAAATGTAATTTTACAAAAAATTCGAGAATACAATTGTAATTTTACAGGAAAAAGTGAAAAAGGGAAAATGTCTACAAGTCAATTAGTAATGAGAAAATGTAATTATTTTAGTAGGAAAATGTAGTTTTACCCAAAAAAGTAGTATTTTTTAAAAAAAAAGTAGAAATTTGGAAAATGTAATTTTGTGAAGTAAAAATTATGTTGATTTTTTGGGGGAGTGTGTAGGGGGGTGTAATAACGTTACAAGAAGCAAGTCGTAACTTTACAAGAAAAACTTTTGAGGAGAATGTATTTTTAGTGAGTAATAATTTTACAAGAAATTTCTAAAAAACTTGTTAATTTCACAGAAAAATGGAAGATTATGATAAGTTTATGAAGAAAATGTGTAGTTTTTATAAACAAGTCATCATTTTATAAGGGAAAAGCTCATAAGTTTACGGGAAAAAAGTTGTCATCTTACTTATTTGTAAAGTAAAAAGTTTTGAACATAAATATATATAAATATATACATAATCATATATATGTATATATATACACACACACACACGTGTATATATATAAATATATATATATAAATATATATATATATATATATGTATACCCAGCAATATGTTTGGAGGAGAAAAGGTGAGCACTTTAATCCCTGGAACACCACTCCTACCATCAAACATGGTGGTGGTAGTATTATGCTCTGGGCCTGTTCTGCTGCCAATGGAACTGGTTCTTTACAGAGAGTAAAAGGGACAATGAAAAAGGAAGATTACCTCCAAATTCTTCAGGACAACCTAAAATCATCAGCTCGGAGGTTGGGTCTTGGGCGCAGTTGGGTGTTCCAACAGGACAATGACCCCAAACACACGTCACAAGTGGTAAAGGAATGGCTAAATCAGGCTAGAATTAAGGTTTTAGAATGGCTTTCCCAAAGTCCTGACTTAAATGTGTGGACAATGCTGAAGAAACAAGTCCATGTCAAAAAACCAACACATTTAACTGAACTGCACCAATTTTGTCAAGAGGAGTGGTCAAAAATTCAACCAGAAGCTTGCCAGAAGCTTGTGGATGGCTACCAAAAGCGCCTTATTGCAGTGAAACTTACCAAAAGGACATGTAACCAAATATTAACATTGCTGTATGTATACTTTTGACCCAGCAGATTTGCTCACATTTTCAGTAGAACCATAATAAATTCATAAAAGAACAAAACTTCATGAATTTTTTTTGTGACCAACAAGTATGTGCTCCAATCACTCTATCACAAAAAAATAAGAGTTGTAGAAATGATTGGAAACTCAAGACAGCAATGACATTATGTTCTTTACAAGTGTATGTAAACTTTTGATCGCGATATACACTATATTGCCAAAAGTATTTGGCCACCCATCCAAATGATCAGAATCAGGTGTCCTAATCACTTGGCCCGGCCACAGGTGTATACAATCAAGCACTTAGACATGGAGACTGTTTCTACAAACATTTGTGAGAGAATGGGTCGCTCTCAGGAACTCAGTGATTTCCAGCGTGGAACTGTCATAGGATGCCACCTGTGCAACAAATCCAGTCGTTAAATATTCTGGGTTTGGAGGTTGCCAGGAGAACGGTGCATTTCGGACTGCATTGCGCCGAATGTGAAATTTGGTGTAGGGGGAATTGTGGTGTGGGGTTGTTTTTCAGGAGTTGGGCTTGGCCCCTTAGTTCCAGTAAAAGGAACTTTGAATGCTCCAGGATACCAAAACATTTTGGACAATTCCATGCTCCCAACCTTGTGGGATCCTCTTCCAACATGACTGTGCACCAGTGCACAAAGAAAGGTCCATAAAGACATGGATGACAGAGTCTGGTGTAGATGAACTTGACTGGCCTGCACAGAGTCCTGACCTGAACCAGATAGAACACCTTTGGGATGAATTAGAACGGAGACTGCGAGCCAGGCCTTCTCGACCAACATCAGTGTGTGACCTCACCAATGCACTTTTGAAAGAATGGTCAAAAATTCCTATAAACACACTCCGCAACCTTGTGGACAGCCTTCCCAGAAGAGTTGAAGCTGTAATAGCTGCAAAAGGTGGACCGACATCATATTGAACCCTATGGGTTAGGAATGGGATGGCACTTCAAGTTCATATGTGAGTCAAGGCAGGTGGCCTATATATATATATATATACAGACACTGTGTATGTGCTATTGGTATTTCCTCTAAACCAGGTTGACATGATCGTGTTTTGTTAGAATAATTGAATGTTTTTCATGACATGGACTTTGTGTGTTCAATACAAACAAAATAGGATTTGCATGAAAGAAGCGGAGACACACTTTGTGTTACTGCTCCTTTTGGCCGTTAGTAAGATTTATGTCCTTCCCGTCAACCAGTGCCTCCTCACATCCCTTCATGCGAGGTTCCCCAGTCCGTGTTCGTGGGTTCGGACTTGGAGCTTCTGTGCAAAGACCAGCTGAGTGTCCCCCCCGCCAAGTACAGCTGGTACAAAGACAACAAGGTCCTGATGTCCTCCAGCAACATGGCGTACAGCATGGACTCTCACAAAGGAACGCTGGTGAGTGCTAACTAACACGTGCTAACAGATGCTCGGAGCACACACTTGCATGACCTCACGCAGAAGGCACAAGTGCAGACACAGCTGTTCCTCTTCTTGTTTCCTGGAGCAGAAGTTGAAAAGTGTTTCCAAAGTGGACTCGGGGATGTATCGCTGTGAGTCCTCCAACAGTGTGGGGGCGCCCAAGAGCTGCGTGGCACAACAACTAAAAGTTATCGACTGTGAGATATTATCCATTCTTAGTATAGTACTACATATTCTCTCCTGACATAAGGACTCTTCTTGTAGATCAAGCAGATGCGGCCATTTTGATAGCCGGCGCTGCAACGTTTGTGGTTGTCACGCTGCTCTGCTGCATCTGCGTCTGTGTTTGCTACCGTCGAGGATGCTGCAACAGTGAGTATATTATTAACACGACTCACACTTTGGGGAACTTACCGGAGATCTTGGGAACATTCATACGAACTCTTCTGGGAAAACATTGAATCAAAGTTACATAGAGTACAGGAAAAAATTATATTTATAGTACCGTATTTTTCGGACTATAAGTCGCAGTTTTTTTCATAGTTTGGCCTGGGGGTGCGACTTATACTCAGGAGCGACTTATGTGTGAAATTATTAACACATTACCGTAAAATATCAAATAATATTGTTTCGCTCATTCACGTAAGAGACTAGACGTATAAGATTTCATGGGATTTAGTGATTAGGAGTGACAGATTGTTTGGTAAACGTATAGCATGTTCTATATGTTAGTTATTTGAATGACTCTTACCATAATATGTTACGTTAACATACCAGGCAAGTTCTCAGTTGGTTATTTATGCCTCATATAACGTACACTTATTCAGCCTGTTGTTCACTATTCTTTATTTATTTTAAATTGCCTTTCAAATGTCTATTCTTGGTGTTGGGTTTTATCTAATACATTTCCCCAAAAAAATGCAACTTATACTCCAGTGCGACTTATATATGTTTATTTCCTTCTTTATTATGCATTTTCGGCCAGTGCGACTTATACTCCGGAGCGATTTATACTCCGAAAAATACGGTATTCTGTATACATGGATCAATAGGAACTGATAGAGATCTACAGAATGGACACACAACATGGGAACTAAGGATTAAATATACTAAAGGATTGTATGTTGGAGATCAGAAGTTTGACTCCGAGTGCTAAAGGCCACACACC
This sequence comes from Nerophis lumbriciformis, assembly GCF_033978685.3. Classification (NCBI taxonomy): domain Eukaryota; kingdom Metazoa; phylum Chordata; class Actinopteri; order Syngnathiformes; family Syngnathidae; genus Nerophis; species Nerophis lumbriciformis. The sequence continues at coordinate 30,518,237 of NC_084560.2, forward strand.
GTAAGAATTTATGTTGGGAACCTAAGACAAGTTGGGAACATTACACTGTATATCTTGTAGCTGTTATGTTGACCCGAGTACCGAGGGTCACTCCTTCTGAAACACTCGTGGGGGTGGGAGGGACTTCAGCAAAAAATACGACTTGGGAACATTACATGTTATGTAGCAATTAGTTTTACCTCGGGCACCAAGAGCCGCACATTGTAAAACCCTCAGAAAATGGAAAAACAGGGAACATGTGAGTAAATCCTAGAAACGTAAGACAACCTGGAAACGTTCTATTTTGTAGCTAAACATTGACCACTGACACGAGGGTTACAATGAAACACTCAGAAAATAGGAGAACCAGGGAACATAAGAATAAATATTGTGAACGTATAACGAGAGAACATGATATAATGACTTAACCCTGGGCACCAAGGGCCACATATTGTAAAACCCCCAGAAAATGGGAAAACCAGGGAACATAAGACAACTAGGGAACATAAGACAACTGGGGAACACGACGTTGACCCCAGGCACTAAGGGTTACCCAATGTAAAACTCTCATTTGGGAACATTATACTGTATATCTTGTAGCTATTATGTTGACCCGAGTACCAAGGGTCACTCATTCTGAAACACTTGAGCAAAAAATACAACTTGGGAACATTATATATTATGTAGCAATTAGTTTAACCTCGGGCATCAAGAGCCGCACAAATGGGAAAACCGGGGAACATATGAGTAAATCTTGGGAACATTAAGACAACCTGGGACATGATCCACACATTGTAAAACCCTCAGAAAATGGAAAAACAGGGAACATGTGAGTAAATCCTGGGAGCGTAAGACAACCTGGAAACGTTCTATCTTGTAGCTAAACATTGACCACTGACACCAAGAGCTATCGTGAAACACTGGAAAAATAAGCGATCTAGGGAACATAAGAATACATCTTAGGAACGTAAGACAACTGGGGAACACGATAAAGAAAGGGCCACACACTGTAAAACCCCTAGAAAATGGGAAAACCGGGGAACATATGAGTAAATCTTGGGAACATTAAGACAACCTGGGAACATGATCCGCACAATGTAAAACCCTCAGAAAATGGAAAAACAGGGAACATGTGAGTAAATCCTGGGAACGGAAGACAACCTGGAAACGTTCTATTTTGTAGCTAAACATTGAACATTGACACCGAGAGTTACCATGAAACACTCGGAAAATAGGAGAACCAGGGAACATAAGAATAAATATTGTGAACGTATAACGAGAGAACATGATATAATGACTTAACTCTGGGCACCAAGGACCAAATATTGTAAAACCCCCAGAAAATGGGAAAACCAGGGAACATAAGACAACTAGGTAACATAAGACAACTGGGGAACACGACGTTGACCCCAGGCACTAAGGGTTACCCAATGTAAAACTCTCATTTGGGAACATTATACTGTATATCTTGTAGCTGTTATGTTGACCCGAGTACCAAGGGTCACTCATTCTGAAACACTTGAGCAAAAAATACGACTTGGGAACATTATATGTTATGTAGCTATTAGTTTAACCTCGGGCACCAAGAGCCGCACAAATGGGAAAACCGGGGAACATATGAGTAAATCTTGGGAACATTAAGACAACTTGGGAACATGATCCGCACATTGTAAAACCCTCAGAAAATGGAAAAACAGGGAACATGTGAGTAAATCCTGGGAGCGTAAGACAACCTGGAAACGTCTTATCTTGTAGCTAAACATTGACCACTGACACCAAGAGCTATCGTGAAACACTGGAAAAATAAGCGATCTAGGGAACATAAGAATACATCTTGGGAACGTAAGACAACTGGGGAAATATTAAAGAAAGGGCCACACACTGTAAAACCCCTAGAAAATGGGAAAACCGGGGAACATATGAGTAAATCTTGGGAACATTAAGACAACCTGGGAACATGATCCGCACAATGTAAAACCCTCAGAAAATGGAAAAACAGGGAACATGTGAGTAAATCCTGGGAATGTAAGACAACCTGGAAACGTTCTATTTTGTAGCTAAACATTGACCACTGACACCGAGGGCTACAATGAAACACTCCGAAAATAGGAGAACCAGGGAACATAAGAATAAATCTTGTGAACGTATAACGAGGGAACATGATATAATGACTTAACCCTGGGCACCAAGGGCCGCACATTGTAAAACCCTCAAAAAATGGGAAAACCAGGGAACATATAAGTAAATATTGGGAACATAAAACAACTGGGGAACATGACGTTGACCCCAGGCACTGAGGGATACCCAATGTAAAACTCTCATTAGGTAAAGTGGGACAACATGTGAACATGTGAGTACATCTTGGGAACATAAGACAACCTGGAAACGTTCTATCTTGTAGCTAAACATTGACCCCTGACACTGATGGTTACCATGAAACACTCGGAAAATGGGAGAACCAGAGAACATAAGAATACATCTTGGGAACGTATGGCAACTAGGGAACATGATATAACTACTAATCCTGGGCACCAAGGGCCACGTATTGTAAAACCCTAGGAAAATGGGAAAACCAGGGACCACATGAGTAAATCTTGAGAACATAAAACAACTGGGGAACATGACGTTGACCCTAGGCTCTAAGAGCTACCCAATGCAAAACTCTCATTGGGTAAATCAAAAAGAACATGTGAGTACATCTTGGGAACATAAGACAACTTGGAAACGTTCTATCTTGTAGCTAAACATTGACCACTGACACCAAGAGCTATCGTGAAACACTGGAAAAATAAGCGAACTCTGGAACATAAGAATACACCTTGGGAACATAAGACAACTGGGGAACATGATAAAGAAAGGGCCACACATTGTAAAACCCCTAGAAGATGGAAAAATTGATTGATTGATTGATTGAAACTTTTATTAGTAGATTGCACAGTTCAGTACATATTCCGTACAATTGACCACTAAATGGTAACACCCGAATAAGTTTTTCAACTTGTTTAAGTCGGGGTCCACGTAAATCAATTCATGGTAACCGGGGAACATATGAGTAAACCTTGGGAACATTAAGTCAACCTGGGAACATGATCCATCTTGTAGTTTTAACGTTAACCACTGACACTGATGGCTACCATGAAACACTCGAAAAACAGGAGGATTATGGAACATAAGAATACCTCTTGGGAACATAAACCTACTGGGGAACATGAAAAAGAAAGGGCCACACACTGTAAAACCCCTAGAAAATGGGAAAACCAGGGAACATATGAGTAAATCTTGGGAACATTAAGACAACATGGGAACATGATTCATTTTGTAGTTTTAGCGTTAACCACTGACACTGATGGCTACCATGAAACACTGGAAAAACAGGAGGATTATGGAACATAAGAATACATCTTGGGAACATAAACCAACTGGGGAACATGACTTTGAGCTCAGGCACGAAGGCTTACCCTCATTGGGAAAAATAGTGGAAGATGTGAACATGTGTGCAACATAAGACAAGCTGGGATATACTGTACCTGCTGGGTACTGAGGACTACAGGGTGTGGCCCATACTGAAAAACAGGAAGTGCATAAAGAACTTGGGAACATCCTACACCAACTACACTGCAAAAAGTCAGTGTTCAAAAGCAAGAATTTTTTTTTTTACAAAAATGAGGGGTATTTTATTTGAACTAAGCAAAATGATCTGCCAATAGAACAAGAAAATGTGGCTTGTCAAGACTTTCCAAAACAAGTAAAATTAGCTAACCTCAATGAACCCAAAAATACCTTAAATACGTATATTCTCACTAATAACAAGTGCACTTTTCTTGGTAGAAAAAAAAAGAGATCTTTTTGCTCAATATGTTGAAAAATATTCTTAAATTAGGTAAATGCTAGTGCCATTATCTTGACATAATGATATGCGCTCGGCATTACATTTCTTGAAACCAGCAAACTTATACTAAAAACGAATTTATTGTTCTTAATGGAAAGGCAACAAGGCAACATCTTGTTACTCTCGGGGTCTACTAGCCGCTCAGGCAAATCATATGGTCTAAAAATGCATTTTTCCATCGACAACATGACATCATCACACCAAGTGCGTGCTCTTTCAGTCAATTAGTGCGCATATATACAACCCGGTCCCCGGCCAAAGAATTTTTAATTGTAATTTTGAGGAATTTATCTGAATGTGCATGAACTATTTCTGTTCAAAATTGTTAGAAATGTCACATGTTAAATGTTTAAATATGAACTTTATTAACTAGTTTACTGTACTGTGCCAACTGCACTACTATATGAGTACGTATTTTCTATTGTTTCATTGAAAATAAAACAGCAAAGTCCATTTGGCTGTCATCTGTTTTAATTATGAGACACAATTGTGTCAAAGTCATGCTTTTTTTGTTCATGCTTGAAATAAGAAATGATTACTTTAAAAAAGTAGTTTTATACTTGTGAGTGTTGATGACACAGCTTTGCAACACTTGATATTCTAGTTTCAAGCATGTTTTACTCAATATAGGTCATCAAATCTCAGCAACAAGCTGTAATATCTTACTGAGATCATTTAGGACCAAAACACTTAAAACAAGTAAAACACTCTAACATAAAATCTGCTTAGTGAGAAGAATGATCTTATCAGACAGAAAATAAGCAAATATCACCCTTATTTGAGATATTTCATCTTACTTAGATTTTAGTTTTTGCAGTGTAGCGTGAAAGTGTAACCTGCCTAACCGATCTCCCATGTTTCCTTCTCCAAGCAGAAGAGAAGAAGGCCAAAAGGTGAGTGTTCCGTCAGTGACATCCCTTCCTTTTAGAGGACTTTGAACCAAAGATGTCCACTTTGTCTCCCAGCAGCAAGTCCTACAGCCCTCCTCCTCCTCCGCCTCCCATCCACAACGTAAGTGTGGGCGCGATAACTCTGGCTAATTGAACGTGTTTGTTTACACGTCTCTATCTCTTTGCCTGCAGCTCATGAACTACAAACAAACTCAGTCTTTCATGATCTGAACGATGTCCAAACATCCAAAATCCAACTTGTCTCACAGCTGGAATGTTGTCGCCCTCGCTGGTATTTTCTTCAAAGACCAAAACTCAGCCAATTCTCGTCAAACCCTCGCTGGTTGCCGTACAGATTTTGGGCATTACAGATGCTTCGACAAATCGAATGGAGCTCAAAAAGAACCGGCGTCCTCTGTAGTGGACGTTTGATTTATTTTGTCCTTGTTACACACATTTTTGAAGAAGATAAAAAAAAAAAAAAAAGTCCACTGCAGAGGACACTGGTTCTCAGGATGATATAAGCTAAGCCAGTGGTTCTCAAACTTTTTTTCACCTCAGAAAAATCTTGGCTCTCCAAGTACCACCATAATGACCAACATTAAAACACAGTAGCGTAGTGGGCCTAACTATTCATTAAAAACCAGGCAGATGTCTATTTAATATTTTTTGACCACTGCAACATTACACACAGTTCGGACAGTAACACCGTGTTTGAATATAGGAAAAAAAAAACACTGTACTTTAATAATTAATCAAATCAAATAATTATTTTTTAATGAAGTCATTCTTTGGCGTACCACTAGATGGAGCTCGTGCCACAGTTTGAGCTAAGCTATCCGAACAAAACATCTAGCAAATGAGTGTACTATATAATAATAGGTCACATTAACAATGAATTACTTGAATCTTTATAATAAAATGCTGAGGGAAAAAAGCAGACTGCACTGCAGGCTGAAAATAGCCCTGGGCATTGCCAGACAAGATAACTAAAAAAAAGGGCTTTTTCTGTCTTTTTAATTTTGTGCCTGCTTAGAAAAGTTTAAAATCTTCCAGAATTATCCTTATTATTATTATTATTATTATTATTCCCCACCATGTTCAGTCTATGTTTGGATACACAGAAGCAGGGGCGCCGCTAGGGATTTTGGGCCCCATTAAAAGAATCTTTACAGGGCCCCCAACACAGTGTCATTATTTTTTCTGTATTATAATTTCATCATCATTAGGGGCCTCTCTGGGCCCCCCTCCATCATGGGCCCCTAGAATCCGTCTCCTTTACCCCCCCTTTTCGGCGCCCCTGCACAGAAGCTTTATTTTTCTCTCTACTGTGTTCAAATACTCTATTTTATCAACGTGTGCAAATGAGAGTTTTAGTGCTGCACTTACTCTCTTTGAGCTTTGTGTGTGTTTGTATTTTAAAAAGCGTGAAGAAATGAACGGGTGTCTGCCAACACTGAATGAAAACAAATGAAATACTTCCATTTAACCTGACATTATTTTTTATTATTTTATTCCTTTACGAAAACCTAACATGATAAAGTTACACAAAAAGTGACACATTTGTTCCTCACGACCAACTTTTTTTGTAATTCAACTATTTTTCATTTCATTCTGGACTACTGGTTTTGTCCACCAGATAGAGCAATTTTCCCCTTTTTAAAGCACACAGTAACATTTGTAGTTTCAATTTTACTGCAAGGGTGCCTTACTAGTCAAATAAATGTGAGTTATTATAGCAGATTTTAAGTTAAAAATAAACCCCAACTAACTAAACAGTGGAATTATGTAAATATAATAAAGAAAATATCCTTCATATTATACTTTATATTTCAAGCAGTAGTTAAAAAAAAAAAAATGTCTTGTTTAAAGTGTAAAAAATATGAGGGTCATATTTTTACAGCATTTTTTGACAATTGGACATTTTCTGTCTCAGGGGCCCCAAGTGTGAGATTTTGTTTTAAAATAAACACTGTTGAAAAATTGGGTAGAAATAAAATGCATGAACATTGCCAATAATTGACCCATCTCAGGGCCTAATAATAATAATAATAATAGTCACAAACTACTAATAATGCATTTAATGGAACTTTATTTTTTTTTTTTCCAATTGAAAAAGAGTGTAGAGTTATACTGTCCCTAAAAGGGTTCAAGTCCCCTAATATAAATAATACTTTATGTATATTTACGGATTAATTGTAGTTTTAATAGATTAACTCAATTAAAATGGAATAAATATGTCTTATTTTTACAGCAATACATTTATTTGTCCTTTGGACCTTGAGTGTTCTTTTTATTTTTTTAAATCGGACATCGTAAAAAAAAAAAGAAAAAAGAATTGCATGACAATCAATGTTACTGCTAATAATTCACCCATCTCAAGGCCTAATATTATTAAACATAAGTATAATAAGCACATATAACCTATTTTATAGAACTTAAAAATGTTTTCAATTGAACTCTTAAAAGAGCAAAACCAAAGCATTTGACTTGTAAATGTTACGCCGCATTATTAAAAAAAATAGCATGCTTCCACGCCTACCTAGTAAGACTTACATATGTACATATTATACTGCATGTTGAAATGAGTATTTTTATATTTTAATGCAACAAACGAGCAGACCACTGAGATGAGGGCTGTAATACTCGGCATGGCCACTTGAGAGAAGCATTGCGCTGTAAACAGCAGAAGGCCTTCGTGGTCTCCTTTGAATGATTTTGCATGGATGATCAGTTTTGGTTTTGTTTGGCTTCGTGATTCTTTGTTGTTGTCCACATAAAAGTTTTGACATGCACTTATGTCTTGTAATATTTTTTTTTTTTTTTTTTTTTTTTTTTTTTTTTTTTTACACATGCACCAAATCATTGGACGGGACTACTTCCTGTTACATCAAACCACTCTAGAACTCTCTTTAAGGGGCTTTTAACATCCTATTTTAGTCTGTGTGTGTGTGTGTGTGTGTGTGTGTGTGTGTGTGTGTGTGTGTGTGTGTGTGTGTGTGTGTGAGTGAGACTATCTGCCAAGAAAGGGGTTTGGGCATGTGACAATAAATGTGATTTAACGACAGAGAGAGACAGTGAGTGGGTGCTGGCTGTCAAGTGAAATCTATGTCAGCGCTGCGGTTTTATTAAGACACTACTAGACGGTAGATTAGGCCTCAAAAGTCGCCTCCATCTTTGCCACCCGGCAGCCGCCCTGTCAGTCACAGCACCCTCAGGGAGTTGGACGCCCTCGTAAACTTGGATGCGCGTGTTGGGAGTCAAAGAGGAATTGCTAATACGATTTTTGATAGTGTCACGACACCGCAAACTGACATACAACTTTGGACTCAATTAAGTTTTTTAGGTGACATTCATACTTGTCTTGCAAGTGTAAGAAGAAGTCAACTGCTGCCACAAATGCATCAGCTGCGTAACCAAAAATAATCCCGTAAATGATAAAAGTGTGGAAAAATATTTACAAAATACCAAAACCGAGAAAAGTTGAGTGATAGTTTTCAATGTTTAGGTGCAATATTGTATGTTTTATTATATATTGTTTTTCCTCCCTTCAAAACAGTGAAACACGTGTGGATGGAAGCATGATCGCATATAAGAGTGCATGAAAAGTAAACAAACCCAACCAAGACGATGATTTGAAGCCACAAACGTTTATTTTTCTGTGTCTCAGGCACTTCATTAGAGAGACATGCCGTACGTCTTCCTTTTGCACTTTCTCATGCACCCCAGATCCTTATTCAAGTCAAAAAACATCAACATCCACTCCCGAAAACCAGTGGATGTTTCACTTTTGCATAGTGGGGGGCATTTCAACCTCAAGGTGTGTAACTCTGACCAAAGAAATAGACCAGTAATAAACGTCCACTACAGTGGACGTTTGACTTTTGCACGATGCGGGCTAAAAAAAATTACAAATTAAATAAATACCCCACCCCATAAAAAGAAACGTGTAAATGACAGAAATAGATCAGACATTTCTCTCTCCAAAATGTGTAACTCTTGACGAAAGAAATAAAGCAGAAATAAACGACCACTGCAGTGGACGTTTGTCTTTTGCATAATGGGGCTAAAAAATGTCCCCACCCCCCCAAGATGTATAACTGACTAAATAAATAGAATAGAAACACTTTAGTGGACATTTGTCTTTTGCATAATGGCGCAAAATTCACCCCCCTCCCCCACAGAAAAAAAAGACAAAAAAAGATTGTAACCGACAAAAGAAAGTAAATGTCCACTATAGAGGACTCTGGTTTTCAGGCGGTGATTGCAGGTGTGAATATGTGGAAAAAAGTAATCTAATTTTTAATCTTTAATAAATTTGCATATATATTTTTTTTAAATGTTTCACCTTGTCATAATTAAGTATTGTCTGTAGAATTTTGAGGACAACAAATAATTTTTTCCATTTTGGACTAAGGCTGTATCATAACACAATGTGGACAATGTTATGTACCTAACCTCCACTCCTGAGAACCATGCAGTGGACATTTGTCTTTTGCATATTTTAAAAAATGTATATTAATTTTATAAATTCAGGAAATATGTCTCTGGACACATGAGGACTTTGAATATGACCAATGTATGATCCTGTAACTACTTGGTATCGGATTGATACCCAAATTTGTGGTATCATCCAAAAGTATCAAACAACAGAAGAATAAATGATTATTACATTTTAACAGAAGTGTAGATAAAACATGTTAAAAGAGAAAGTAAGCAGATATTAACAATAAATGAACAAGTAGATTAATAATTCATTTTCTACCACTTCTCCTTAATAATGTTGACAAAATAATAGAATGGAAAATGACACAATATGTCACTGCATACATCAGCAGACTAATTAGGAGCCTTTGTTTGTTTACTTACTACTAAAAGACAAGTTGTCTTGTAAGTTCACTATTTTATTTAAGGACAAACTTGCAATAAGAAACATATGTTTAATGTACCCTAAGATTTTTTGTTAAAATAAAGCCAATAATGCAATTTTTTTGTGGTCCCCTTTATTTAGAAAAGTACCAAAAAGTATCGAAATAATTTTGGTACCGGTACCAAAATATTGGTATCGGGACAACACTACCAGAAATAAACGTCCACTGCAGTGGACATTTGTCTTTTGTTTCAGGAGGCTAGATTTCCCTTAAAACGTGTAACTGGAAAAAAAAAAAAAAAAATGACAAGAAACAAACGTCCACTGCAGTGGACGCGGGTTCTCGGGAGGATATAAGGACTTTTTATACTTTATATTTCAAGCAGTAGTTTTTAAAAAAATGCCCCGTTTATAGTGTAAAAACTATGAGAGTCATATTTTGTACATCGACGTCCCACTGGGGTGAGTTTTTCCTTGCCCTTATGTGGGCTCTGTACCGAGGATGTCGTTGTGGCTTGTGCAGCCTTTGAGACACTTGTGATTTAGGGCTATTTAAATAAACATTGATTGATAAACATTGATTTTACAATCGTGGAAAAACTGGTGAGGTTGAACTTGCGGCCATGGTATTTATTCATGAACATGAGCTGGCCGAAATCTGACTGGTAGACCTGCATGCCATCTGATCTCACTTGCAGTGAAGTGGTCTGCACCAAATTCAAAAAAATCTTGTAAAGCACATGAATTTGTACATTTTTACAGTCTGTTTTAAAGACTGTAAAGTTGGGAGAGTGGCCGTGCCAGCAATCTGAGGGTTCCTGGTTCAATCCCCACCTTCTACCATCCTAGTCACGTCCGTTGTGTCCTTGAGCAAGACACTTCACCCTTGCTCCTGATGGGTCCTGGTTAGCGCTGTGCATGGCAGCTCCCGCCATCAGTGTGTGAATGTGGGAAATAGTGTCAAAGCGCTTTGAGTTCCTTAAAAAGGTAGAAAAGCACTATACAAGTACGACCCATTTACCTTTTTTCCACAATATTATTAACAAAAAACGCCTGCAACAAACATCCGGTATAGCTCGGTTGGTAGAGTGGCCGTGCCAGCAACTTGAGGGTTGCAGGTTCGATACCCACTTCCGCCATCCTAGTCACTGCCGTTGTGTCCTTGGGCAAGACACCCACCTGCTCCCAGTGCCACCTACACTGGTTTAAATGTAACTTAGATATTGGGTTTCACTATGCAAAGCGCTTTGAGTCACTAGAGAAAAAGCGCTATATAAATACAATTCACTTCACTTCACAATTCGCCTGCTCACATGTTTCACTTTTAAGTGTGATTTTAGGGCATACTTGCCAACCCTCCCGAATTTTCCGGGAGACTCCCGAAATTCAGCGCCTCTCCCGAAAACCTCCCGGGACAAATATTCTCCCGAAAATATCCCGAATTTCAGCCGGAGCTGGAGGCCACGCCCCCTCCAGCTCCATGCGGACCTGAGTGAGGACAGCCTTTTTTCACGACGGGAGGACAACAGGGTGACAAGAACTAAATCATCCAGACTACAGATAAATTGTATTATTATGTTTATCTTACCTAAAAATAAATATATTTATTAATTAAAAAAAAAAAACCGAAATACATTTTTACTATATTTTGCTAAAAACATCAAAATTAATTGTATTTTTATTTGTATTTTTTCTGACTCCTTATTACATCCAGCCATAGAATTATACAATAAAATAAACATATTTGAAATAATTAATTTTAAATGATCATAATTCATTTAAAATTACCATGTTTAATTAATAAAATAATTGCTTCTTTATCAACAACTTTAGCATTTTATTCATTACATTTTGAAGCTCTCAGAAGCCAAGTTATGTTATATTCTTTAATATTTATTTATGCAAGTTTGAAGTATCAATGATCTAAACACAGTTTTGTTTGCATATTTTCAGGATATATATATATATATATATATATATATATATATATATATATATATATATATATATATATATATGTATATATATATATATATACAGTATATATATATATTAAAGTTAAAGTCCCAATGATTGTCACACACACACTAGGTGTGGTGAAATTTGTCCTCTGCATTTGACCCATCCCCTTGTTCAACCCCTGGGAGGTGAGGGGAGCAGTGGGCAGCAGCGGTGCCGCGCCCGGGAATCATTTTTGGTGATTTAACCCCCAATTCCAACCCTTGATGCTGAGTGCCAAGCAGGGAGGTAATGGGTCCCATTTTTATAGTATATATATATATATATATATATATATGTATGTATGTATGAAATACTTGACTTGGTGAATTCTAGCTGTCAATATACTCCTCCCCTCTTAACCACGCCCCCAACCATGCCCCGCCCCACCCCTGACCACGCCCCCCCGCCCCCCACCTCCCGAAATCGGAGGTCTCAAGGTTGGCAAGTATGTTTTAGGGTGATTTTTGATGCTAGCCAGTGGACCATGAATTGATTAACGTGGACCCTGACCTAAACAAGTTGAAAAACTTATTCCGGTGTTACCATTTAGTGGTCAATTGTACGGAATATGTACTGTACTGTGCAATCTACAAATACAAGTCTCTATCAATCAATCAAAAACCAGCAGCTAGCGCTAGCAACAAGTTTATTGTTGGCTCCAGTTTGCGGCTCCTAAAGGTCAACCCACAGTTTGTGTCCGTGTGGTGTTATACTTACATCACACTGACATCGACGTTGTCGATGCCTGGGGGAGAGAGCCGCGGTCGGGGGCCAACAGGAAGTAGGCCAGCGACACGGCGGGGATCGCCACGGGAAACGTGGGCTTCCTGCCCTTATGGTGAGAAATAGCAACATTTAAAGATTTAAGAGCTGACAGACGGCGTTTGATGAAATGTTTATGCGGAGGTTCTGTCACTGTGCCAACAGGCCGCGCCGTGTGACTGCGTTCTGCTGACACGTCTGTTTTGTAATTTGTGCAGTCCAACCACAACTTTGTAACAAGGCTCAGAAAATGGTGCGTTTGAGTGTCTGCGAAAGCTGGGATTTTGGGAAAGGCCCGAGTCATGGCAGCCAAAGCAGGTTTGTCACACTTTGTAAACCCCAGAGGAGCGTTCACATTTGGCTCACGTTTAAACAGCGAAGGCTTCTAAAAGTGCCCGTGAATCAAATGAGTATTATTAGCGTGCATTAAATATGCCTGTTGCATAACAACAACATGATAATCCTCACTTAATTGTCCTTTCAGGGCCCCTGATTATGCAAAAGTGACTTTATAAGGATGTTTTAACAAAATAATGCGTCTCTCTAAGAACCATTCCACTGAATCAGTGCCATTTTTTGTTGTGATTAAAAAAAAAATTAAAAAAATGTATTAATACTCCTACTTGTATTTAAGTTCCTGCACTGCAAAAAGTCAGTGTTGAAAAACAAGAAAAAAAAATACAAAAATGAGGGGTATTTTATTTGAACTAAGCAAACTTATCTGCCAATAGAACAAGAAAATGTGGCTTGTCAAGACTTTCCAAAACAAGTAAAATTAGCTAACCTCAATGAACCCAAAAACACCTTAAAATAAGTATATTCTCACTAATAACAACTGCACTTTTCTTGGTAGAAAAAAAAGAGACCTTTTTGTTAAATATGTTGAAAAATATTCTTAAATTAGGTAAATGCTAGTGCCATTATCTTGACATAATGATATGCGCTCGGCATTACATTTCTTGAAACCAGCAAACTTGTACTAAAAACTAGTTTATTGTTCTTAATGGAAAGGCAACAAGGCAACCGCTTGTTACTCTCGGGGTCTACTAGCCGCTCAGGCAAATCATATGGTCTAAAAATGCATTTTTCCATCGATAACATGACATCATCGCGCCAAGTGCGTGCTCTTTCAGTCAATTAGTGCGCATATATACAGCCCGGCCAAAAAATGTTTCATTGTAATTTTGAAGAATTCATCTGAATGTGCACAAACAATTTCTGTTTGAAATGTCACATGTGAAATATTTAAATATTAAGTGTCAGTTTACTGTACTGTGCCAACTGTATTATTGTATTATATGAGTACATATTTTCTATTGTTTCATTGAAAATAAAACAGCAAAGTCCATTTGGCTGTCATCTGTTTTAATATGAGACACAATTATGTCAAAGTCATGATTTTTTTTTTTCATGCTTGAAATAAGAAATTATTACTTTAAAAAAGTAGTTTTATACTTGTGAGTGTTGATGACACAGCTTTGCAACACTTGATATTTTAGTTTCAAGAGTTTCAAGCATGTTTTACTCAATATAGGGCATCAAATCTCAGCAACAAGCTGTAATATCTTACTGAGATCATTTCGGACCAAAACACTTAAAACAAGTAAAACACTCTAACATAAAATCTGCTTAGTAAGAAGAATTATTTTATCAGACAGAAAATTAGCAAATATCACCCTTATTTGACATATTTAATCTTACTTAGATTTCAGTTTTCGCAGTGTAGACCAGGGGTCGGCAACCCAAAATGTTGAAAGAGCCATATTGGACCAAAAATACAAAAAAACAAATCTGTCTGGAGCCGCAAAAAATTAAAAGCTGTATATAAGTCTTATAATGAAGGCAACACATGACGTAAGTGTCTATATTAGCTATAATAGTCTACTATCAAAATGACTGTGTCGCAGGCTGAAGCAAATCTTCATTGACAGACATATTGAAATGTAATATTTATTCTACACATTTTTTACAACATTAGAAACCATTAGTAAATCAGAGGCTACTCAGAAGGTGAGATAACTCCTGGAAATGACTGGCTGTTAATGGCCAAAGGTATAGATGTGTGTGTCCAAGTTAAAGGAGACGGCAGGCTGTCTTCTTCTAATAGATTTATTACAATCTTTGGCAAGCTGGGTAACGTTTGCTGTGGTCTGGAACAACATGGCACACAAACAACTATGAGAAATGCAGCCAATATTACATACTAAATTATATACAAATAGGATAAAAGTGAAGGATATTAAATACGCTGAAATATACACTATATTGCCAAAAGTATTTGGCCACCCATCCAAATGATGAGAATCAGGTGTCCTAATCACTTGGCCCAGACACAGGTGTATAAAATCAAGCACTTAGGCCTGGAGACTGTTTCTACAAACATTTGTGAAAGAATGAGCTGCTCTCAGTGATTTCCAGCGTGGAACTGTCATAGAATGTCACCTGTGCAACAAATCCAGTCGTGAAATTTCCTTGCTCCTAAATATTCCAAAGTCAACTTTGTTATAAGAAAAGTTAAGAATTTGGGAACAACAGCAAGTCAGCCACCAAGTGGTAGGCCACATAAACTGACAGAGAGGGGTCAGTGGATGCTGAAGCGCATAGTGCAAAGACTTTCTGCACAGTCAGTTGCTACAGAGCTCCAAACTTCATGTGACCTTCCAATTAGCCCACGTACAGTACGCAGAGAGCTTCATGGAATGGGTTTTCATGGCCGGGCAGCTGTACCTAAGCCATACATCACCAAGTCCAATGCAAAGCGTGGGATACAGTGGTGTAAAGCACGTCGCCACTGGACTCTAGAGCAGTGGAGACGCCTTCTCTGGAGTGATGAATCACGCTTTTCCATCTGGCAATCTGATGGACCAGTCTGGGTTTGGAGGTTGCCAGGAGAATGATACATTTGGGACTGCATTGTGCTGAGTGTGAAATTTGGTGGAGGAGGAATTATGGTGTGGGGTTGTTTTTCAGGAGTTAGGCTTGGCCCCTTAATTCCAGTGAAAGGAACTTTGAATGCTCCAGGATACCAAAACATTTTGGACAATTCCATGGGATGGCACTTCAAGTTCATATGTGAGTAAAGGCGGGTGGCCAAATACTTTTGGCAATATAGTGTATCTACAAATGAGGCATAATGGTGCAATATGTACATACAGCTAGCCTAAATAGCATGTTAGCATTGATTAGCTTGCAGTCATGCACTGACCAAAAATGGCTGATTAGCACTCCAACAAGTCAATAACATCAACGAAGCGCACTTTTGTGCATTCACGCACAGCATAAAACTTTTGGTGGACAAAATGAGACAAAGGAGTGGAAGATTTTACATGTAAACAAACTGTTGCGTCACAGTCCATACTATGGTGAGTTCAAGAACCGCCAAAACTTTTTTCAAAGTTACAAGAAACACTTAAAATATTGACAACAAATTCATAAAAGTTATTTAAAAAATAAGCCTCAAAACATCACAACATTCGCCGCAGCTTTATGAAATCGCTGCGGTGAATTGAGCTATTTTACATATCGCCAAAAAAAAAAAGCCTGTGAAATCCTGGACGCATGTAGCATGTATCTAACATGGCTATGATAGCGTTGCCAACGTTTGTTACTGTTGGGGTGTAGTTATGTGACGTGTATTACCTTGTGAAAGTGCAGTCTGTGTGCTGCAGTCAGATACTTGACAACACTGCTTAGCATTCAAGAGGAATCCTCCACGCTGAAGTACATCTAGTATTATGCCTTTAACTCCTTCCCCTGGAGAGACGGGGGGAGGCGAGCAGGAGAAACAGAAGGATGCCTTCGGGAAAGGAGGGACATTTTCACAAGATGAAAATGCAAAGCTTGGATTTCTGTCATCTTTCTTTTCAGCCAGAATACTGCTAATGTAATGTAGTATACTGCTAATGTAATGGAGTATACTGCTAATGTAATGTAGTATACTGCTAATGTAATGGAGTATACTGCTAATGTAATGGAGTATACTGCTAATTTAATGGAGTATACTGTTAATGTAATGTAGTATACTGTTAATGTAATGTAGTATACTGCTAATGTAATGTAGTATACTGTTAATGTAATAGAGTATACTGTTAATGTAATGGAGTATACTGCTACTGTAATGTAGTATAATGATACTGTAATGTAGTATACTGCTAATGTAATGTAGTATACTGTTAATGTAATGTAGTATACTGATACTGTAATGTAGTATACTGATACTGTAATGTAGTATACTGCTAATGTAGTGTAGTATACTGCTAATGTAATGTAGTATACTCATACTGTAATGTAGTATACTGCTAATGTAATGTAGTATACTGCTACTGTAATGTAGTATAATGATACTGTAATGTAGTATACTGCTAATGTAATGTAGTATACTCATACTGTAATGTAGTATACTGCTAATGTAATGTAGTATACTGATACTGTAATGTAGTATACTGCTAATGTAATGTAGTGTACTGTTAATGTAATGTTGTATACTGCTAATGTAATGTAGTATACTGTTAATGTAATGGAGTATACTGCTAATGTAATGTAGTATACTGCTAATGTGACGGCGTGGCGCAGTGGGAGAGTGGCCGTGCGCCACCCGAGGGTCCCTGGTTCCATCCCCACCTAGTACCAACCTCGTCATGTCCGTTGTGTCCTGAGCAAGACACTTCACCCTTGCTCCTGATGGCTGCTGGTTAGCGCCTTGCATGGCAGCTCCCTCCATCAGTGTGTGAATGTGTGTGTGAATGGGTAAATGTGGAAGTAGTGTCAAAGCGCTTTGAGTACCTTGAAGGTGGAAAAGCGCTATACAAGTACAACCCATATATCATTTATTTAATGTAATGTAGTATACTGCTAATGTAATGGAGTATACTGTTAATGTAATGTAGTATACTGCTAATGTAATGTAGTATACTGATACTGTAATGTAGTATACTGCTAATGTAATGTAGTGTACTGTTAATGTAATGTAGTATACTGCTAATGTAATGTAGTATACTGTTAATGTAATGGAGTATACTGCTAATGTAATGTAGTATACTGCTAATGTAATGTAGTATACTGCTAATGTAATGTAGTATACTGTTAATGTAATGTAGTATACTGTTAATGTAATGGAGTATACTGTTAATGTAATGGAGTATACTTCTAATGTAATGTAGTACACTGCTAATATAATGTAGTATACTGCTAATGTAATGTAGTATACTGTTAATGTAATGGAGTATACTGCTAATGTAATGTAGTATACTGCTACTGTAATGTAGTATAATGATACTGTAATGTAGTATACTGCTCATGTAGTGTAGTATACTGCTAATGTAGTGTAGTATACTCATACTGTAATGTAGTATACTGCTAATGTAATGTAGTATACTCATACTGTAATGTAGTATACTGCTAATGTAATGTAGTATACTGCTACTGTAATGTAGTATAATTATACTGTAATGTAGTATACTGCTAATGTAGTGTAGTATACTGCTATTGTAATGTAGTATACTCATACTGTAATGTAGTATACTGCTGCTGTAATGTAGCATACTGATACTGTAATAGAGTATACTGCTAATGTAATGTAGTATACTGCTAATGTTATGGAGTATACTGATACTTTAATTTAGTATACTGCTAATGTAGTATACTGATACTGTAATGGAGTATTCTGCTAATGTAATGTAGTATACTGATACTGTAATGGAGTATACTGCTAATGTGATGTAGTATACTGCTACTGTTATGTAGTATACTGCTAACTAACCTACTCAGTGGCCTAGTGGTTAGAGTGTCCGCCCTGAGATCGGTAGGTTGTGAGTTCAAACCCCGGCCGAGTCATACCAAAGACTATAAAAATGGGACCCATTACCTCCCTGCTTGGCACTCAGTATCAAGGGTTGGAATTGGGGGTTAAATCACCAAAAATGATTCCCGGGCGCGGCCACCGCTGCTGCCCACTGCTCCCCTCACCTCCCAGGGGGTGATCAAGGGTGATGGGTTAAATGCAGAGAATAATTTCGCCACACCTAGTGTGTGTGTGACAATCATTGGTACTTTAACTTTAACTTTAACTTTAATGTAATGTAGTATACTGATACTGTAATGTAGTATACTGCTAATATCATGTAGTATACTGATACTATAATGTGGTATACTGCTAATGTAATGTAGTATACTGATACCGTAATGTAGTATACTGCTAATGTAATGTAGTATACTGATACTGTAATGGAGTATACTGCTACTGTTATGTAGTATACTGCTAATGTAATGTAGTATACTGATACTGTAATGTAGTATACTGCTAATATAATGTAGTATACTGATACTATAATGTGGTATACTGCTAATGTAATGTAGTATACTGATACCGTAATGTAGTATACTGCTAATGTAATGTAGTATACTGATACTGTAATGGAGTATACTGCTACTGTTATGGAGTATACTGCTCATGTAATGTAGTATACTGCTACTGTAATGTAGTATACTTCTAATGTAATTTATACTGATACTGTAATGGAGTATACTGCTACTGTTATGCAGTATACTGCTAATGTAATGTAGTATACTGCTACTGTAATTTAGTATACTGCTAATGTAATGTATACTGATACTGTAATGGAGTATACTGCTAATGTAATGTAGTATACTGATACTGTAATGGAGTATACTGCTAATGTAATGTAGTATACTGATACTGTAATGGAGTATACTGCTACTGTTATGTAGTATACTGCTAATGTAATGTAGTATACCGCTACTGTTATGTAGTATACTCCTAATGTAATGTAGTATACTGATACTATAATGTAGTATGCTGCTAATGTAATGTAGTATACTGATACCGTAATGTAGCGTACTGCTAATGTAATGTAGTATACTGCTACTGTTATGTACAGTATACTGCTAATATAATGTAGTATACTGATACTGTAATGTTGTATACTGCTAATGTAATGTAGTATACTGATACCGTAATGTAGTATACTGCTAATGAAATGTAGTATACTGCTACTTTAAAGTCAGGGTTTCCCCTACATGTAATCGATCTTGGCGCAACGCCACACCTTCAAAATAAGTGTTTTTGTTTTAAACACTTTTTTTAATCATGAAAACAAATTTAAGTGATACATTGTATGAATAGATATACCATATATAGTATATTATTTGCATACTATTGGCTATAAAAAGTTTGAAAAACAGCTCAAATATCATAAAAACGTTCCTCAGAGCTTTATTTTGAAAAAACAACAACAACAAAAACAAAAAAACGTGCATCTAAATCACCTGTCAGAAGATGGTCAGCTGGTCGCACCTAAACGAGTTGACACCCGACACAAATGAGAGAAATATGAAGAGAAAGGTAATTTAAGCTAATTAATGCATTTCTTGTTCAAGCCAGTGTAAATTAACCTACATCTTTTGACATTACCACCGACAATTACGTCTAATTTTTACGCTGTGTGTGTCTTCGAACCTCTGTTTGGACATCACTCTGTGTGTGTGTGTGTGTGTGTGTGTGTGTGTGTGTGTGTGTGTGTGTGTGTGTGTGTGTGTGTGTGTGTGTGTGTGTGTGTGTGTGTGTGTGTGTGTGTGTGTGTGTGTGTGTGTGTTTTATCCAGGCACTCCAGTTTCCTCCCACATTCCAAAAATATGTTTGTTAGCTTCAATGGACACTGCAAATTGTCCATAGATATGAATGTTAGTGTGAAGGATTGTTTATATGTGTGACTGCTATTGGCCATGCTAATTTGAGTTAGCTTGTGTATAAGGAAATCCATTGTACGTTAGCATTAAGCTAGCTCAACCTTCATCCTGCATTGTTGTATTGCTTGTTTCTGTTTCTACCAAATGATATTATTAATCTAATGCGATTCCTACACTTCTTGTGTGTATATATATATATATATTTAGTGAGGTTAGTTTTACAGTGACTTGATTGTCAATATTATTAATTGTAATATTAATAACTAACAGTAATATTTGTTTGTATATATACATAAAACATTTGTTTAGCTTTTTTAAAGAAAATGAAAATACATGTTATATTGACCACGCCCTGAGCCACGCCCCCACCGCCACATATATAGTGGTAATCTAAGGGAAACCCTGAACGTAGTGTACTGTTAATGTAATGTGGTATACCGATACTGTTATGTAGTACACTGCTAATGTAATGTGGTATAGGATACTCTAACATAGTATACCGTTAATGCAATGTAGTATACTACTTATGTAATGTAGTATACTGCTACTGTAATGTAGTATACTGCTACTGTAATGTAGTATACTTCTAATGTAATGTATTATACTGCTAAAGTATGTAGTGTACAGATACTGTAATGCTGTACACTGCTAATTTAATGTAGTATAGGATACTGTAATACAGTATATGTTAATGCAATGTAGTATACTACTTATGTAATGTAGTATACTGCTGTAATGTAGTATACTCCATCTGTAATGTAGTATACTGCTACTGTAATGTATGTCGTACACTAATACTGTAATTTTATATACTACTAATGTAATGTAGTATACTGCTACTGTAATGTATGTAGTACACTAATACTGTAATGTTCTATACTACTAATGTAATGTAGTATACTGCTACTGTAATGTATGTAGTACACTAATACTGTAATGTTGTATACTACTAATGTAATGTAGTATACTGCTACTGTAATGTATGTAGTACACTAATACTGTAATGTTGTATACTACTAATGTAATGTAGTATACTGCTACTGTAATGTTGTATACTAGTAAACTGATGTAGTATACTGCTACTGTAATGTAGTATACTGTTAATGTAATGTATACTGCTAAATTAATGAAGTATACTGCTACTGTATTGTAGGATACTGCTAATGAAATGTAGTATACTACTATTGAAATGTAGTATACTGCTAATGAAATGTAGTATATTGCTAATGTAATGTAGTAAACTGATAATGTGATGTAGTATACTGATACTGTAATGTTGCATGCTGATACTGTAATGTAGTGTACTGCTAATGCAACGTAGTAAACTGATACAGTGATGTAGCATACTGCTACTGTAATGTAGTATACTACTAATGAAATGTATACTGCTAATGTAATGTAGTAAACTGATAAGGTGATGTAGTATACTGCTAATGTAATGTATTAAACTGATAAGGTGATGTATGTAGTATGCTTATACTGTAATGTAGTATACTAATACCGTAATGTAGTGTACTGCTAATGTAATGTAGTAAACTGATACGGTGATACTGCTACTGTAATGTTGTATGCTGATACTGTAATGTAGTGTACTGCTAATGTAATGTAGTAAACTGATACGGTGATGTAGTATACTGCTACTGTAATGTTGTATGCTGATACTGTAATGTAGTGTACTGCTACTGTAAGGTATTATATTGCTACTGAAATGTAGTATACTGTCAATATCGTGTACTGTGTGTACTTTGCGTACTGCGGCATGAGACTTGTCAATGTGTCGAGTGTGAGGAGAAGACAAGCAGCGCCATCGTTCAGCTGGAGAAATCATCGAGGCGGCTTTGCGGCGTTGGCCGTCGGCAGCGCGATGAGGCCTGTGATTGCTAGCGTGATTCCAGCGTCCTGGCGCCCACTCGGCTCATCAATAGCTTTTGCGCCGCATCGGAGAGATGAATATTTATCAAAGCTATAAAAAGCCCGGGGAAACAATTTATTCATCACGCTAACACGGCCGGCTCAAAGTCTTCCGGACACGTGGTCAGAAAGTAGGACAGTGGAGCACAGACCTCCCCCAGGGCCAAACAAAAATGTCCTTATTGAGTTGTTGAAGATGGTTAAATATGTAATCATATGCAGTACTATAGTGTTTTTTTGGATGCCCCCATTTCACACCTTTGGTTTATCAATGCAGTTTTCATCAGATTACTAATGAACAAAAAAAATGCAAACGTTCATGAATAATTATAGCCGAGGCGCTTATTTACATAAACAGGCCGGTAATTACAATTAAGCAATAATTTAGGCAAATTGTTTTCCAAAATGTGACAATGTATTACATAAAACAGCTTTGATAATGATTTGGAGTGCATGAGAAAGCGAAAAGGAGCGTAAATGATTCATCATTACAAACAAGTATCATGCAGCAATTGTAAGTGCGTCGGTTGAGGTGGGCGGGGTTTGGTGGTAGCGGGGGTGTATAATGTAGCCCGGAAGAGTTAGGGATGAATGGGATTCTGGGTATTTGTTCTGTTGTGTTTATGTTGTGTTACGGTGCGGATGTTCTCCCGAAATGTGTTTGTCATTCTTGTTTGGTGTGGGTTCACAGTGTGGTGCATATTAGTAAGAGTGTTAAAGTTGTTTATACGGCCACCCTCAATGTGACCTGTATGGCTGTTGACAAAGTATGCCTTGCAGTCACTTACGTGTGTAAGCAGAGGCCGCATACAACATGTGACTGGGCCGGCACGCAGATAGTATGGTGAAAAAGCGGACGCGACGACAGGTTGTAGAGGACGCTAATAAAGGCAGTGCCATCCCTCAATATTGTTGTCCGGGTGAAAATCGGAGAATAATTGCCCCGGGAGATTTCCGGGAGAGGCACTGAAATCCGGAAGTCTCCCGGAAAAACCGGGAGGGTCGGCAAATATGCAGCTGAGCCGCATCAGAGTGGTCAAAGCGCCGCGGGTTGCCGACCACTGATATAGACGGTTATTATGGTGACACATCATCATGGTATTTCAGTTACATGGACCAATCCAAATGTCCCCACATAGTCCGTCTGAATCAGCCCTTCTTTCAGACAAGTCTTGTTCTCAGACCTGTGATCCACATGAAGATATCATGAAGGTTGGGGGAGCGTTTAGGGTTTAGGGTTTGCTTCTAACCTCCATCTTATTAAAACCCTCCAGGAAAAAGTCAGTCATGCAGAAAAGCAGCAAGGGACTCTTCTCCATTCGGCCTCATTTCCCCATGTTGTCCAAACACAATCTTTTTCATATTGTTGTAGAACCTTTTCCAAGCCTATCATCTTCTCCCTCCCGTCTCATTTTCGAGCCTCCCCGTCTTTTTGTTGATTTTTTTTCAGTCTTTGGCCGCACTTTCTGTCTCTTGTCCCCGCCAAGGTCTACGTGATTGCAGCTCGTTATCTTCCCTGATTGTCGAGCCGTGTTGTCATCGTTCCTCCACTAAGGCGCGACCTTGGCGGGAGAACAGACCCAGACGTACGCTGTAAATATTTACCACAGCACGGAACAGTTTTTCGTCCACAGTAAAATACTGTAATCAAAATGTACCCACACATTACAACAAATGGCCGTCAAAATCACAATGTCCTTACATTTCACATACTGTCATCCTAGTCTGTT
This sequence comes from Nerophis lumbriciformis, assembly GCF_033978685.3. Classification (NCBI taxonomy): domain Eukaryota; kingdom Metazoa; phylum Chordata; class Actinopteri; order Syngnathiformes; family Syngnathidae; genus Nerophis; species Nerophis lumbriciformis. The sequence goes on from NC_084560.2 coordinate 30,541,973, forward strand.
TACAAATGCCTGTAAATTCAAACTGATTTGTCTCCTAAGGCAGGGAGGGGTCTTCAACATTGTCCAGGCCAAGGACCCCCAAACTGATGGACCAATGGAGCGGAGACCCCCTAATTATATACCTTGTAAAAATTGTGTTTATACTGAAATGGTCAGAAAGGAATCTTGTTATTGTGCAATACTAAGATATTCAAATAATAGCAATAGCAAATAATGTGCAAATATTTAACAAGCTACTGGTGCACTAATCGCTAACTTGAAACTAGCACGCTAATCGCCAGCTAGCAACTAGACCGCTAATCGCTAGCTGACAACTAGGGAGCTAATCGCTAGCTGGCAACTAGACCGCTAGTCGCTAGCTGGCAACTAAAGCACTAATTGCTAGCCGGCAAAATGTGTGTTAATCACAAGCTGACTACTAGCACACTAATCACTAACTGGCAACTAGAGCACTAATCGGTAGCTGGCAACTTGTGCGCACATCACAAGCTGGCAACTAGAGTGCTCATCGCAGCAACTAGATCGTTAGTCACTAGCTGCCAACTGCTGTGTTAATCGCTGGCTGGTAACTAGAGTGCAAAAAGCTAGAAATATACATAACGCAGTATATAGATGTGTGTGTGTGTGTGTATATATATATATATATATATATATATATATATATATATATATATATGTGTGTGTGTGTGTATATATACATATATATATGTGTGTCTGAGTGTATATATACTTATGTGTGTGTGTGTGTGTATATATATATATATATATTTCAGTGCGGTGAGGTTTTGAGGGATGGGTCAAATGCAGAGGACAAATTTCACCACACCTAGTGTGTGTGTGACAATCATTGGTACTTTAACTTAACTTTAACTTTACACATACAAACTGTAGCACACAAAAAAGCACATTTAATAAAAAAAAACGTTATTATGGTTGTGCTGGATGTAGAATGCACCCCCTGACGGGAGTGTTATAACTAAAGCCCACACTTAAACTTTCCACGTGCAAGATTGAATCTATTTAAAAAAGTTATTCAATAAGAAGCCAAAAGTGCAAAAACAATAATGTTCGTGTTGGAGGAGTTGTGAATGAATGAAATATGAAATCTGTGCTGCAGTCTGCAGGTGTACCTAATGTTTTGGCCCTGCGGTCGTTCGCGGCTCCTTCAACGCGAGCATTGTTGTTTTTGCACTTTTTGGCTTCTTGTTGGGTGACTTTTTTGAGTGGGTTCGCTCTTGCACGTGGGGGGTTTGGGTGTGGGCTTTGGTCGGCGTGGCACTCCCGTCGGGGGGTGCGTTCTACGGCGGGGGTGCATTAACCGGCACAAGGAGGCGGGATTACTGCGAGCCTCACACAGTGCGTCTTCGCAGCAGTTTTATGATTGTTCAGCACAAGAAATACGTTACACACATACAGTTGTTGACAAAATACACTGTACATTATATACCTCAGCTAACTAAACTATGGAAATGTATAATATAGTTCATATAGCAATACGATCTCACTGCACAGCAGGCCAGAAGTTAGCCGAGTCCGCAATCCATGTTGAGGCACAACTGAGTGACGTGCCTCAACTGGCTGCTGATCACCGCACCGTCTCTTCTCAGTATTTGAACGACAAATGTGAAAATTCAGCGATTTTGAATAAAAAAATCTAAAACTGGTGAAGTTAAATTGAAAATAACTTTATAGTATAATCACTGGATACATATAACAATTTAATTAATTTTTTTTCTTTTTACATTTTTTTTCTTTCCATGATGGCAGGTGAGGCCCTGCCTCACCTGCCTCCAGTGACTGCACGTCACTGATATATATATATTTTATGTACGTGTGTGCGTCTGTGTATATACTGTATATATATATGTATATATATATATGTGTGTGTGTATATATACACATGATGATGATTCCCACTTATATGTCTCTGTGTCCCGACTCTTCCTCTCCAATCCTCTAGGTGGCGATGACACAAAATATAGTTGTGTGTATCATTCATGAGCTTGTGTTTATAAACCAAATCGCTGGCCCTCAGGCAGGCGCATATGGCGACGTCTTCAAGAATATCACTGTCTGATTGCACTTCCACACGTAAGAGGCGGCCGTTAGAATCCGTCTGAACGAGGATGATATAGAAGCGGCGTATAGCGTGGACAAAATGAATGCGAGCCGGGTGGGTGGGGAATTACCTTCCGCCCGATTCATCCCAGAAGCTGCAAAGGGAATAAAAAGCGAATCCACCCTTGGCGGGCTGAGATGTTATTGATGATACTTTGCACGGTGCGCATGATGAAAGACGGTGCGTTTGAGTGAAGAAAGAAGCAAACAACAAGCGTGTGTCTGCGGGAATAAATAATAGAACAGGATGGCTGCAGAAGAAAAGGCTGCAGCAGCTCTGCAAGTGTGATGTGTGCAGGTTGGACTGTGCTAAAGTAGCCGTGGATGAAAACGCTTTGAAGCCTTTTAACATGTTTGAAGGCTTGAAAAAAGGGAATCTGAGGACTTATACATAGATAAATATAGATTTTAAAAAACAAATTCAAATGCAATGTTCATTTATTTCAGTGAAACCCATAACGTCCACTGCAGTGGACATTTGTGTTTGGCTTAACAGCTATTTTTCCCCCGAAATGTGTGAGTCTGACAAAAGGAATACACTGAAAAACAAATGCTGCTTCCCAGGATGGTATATGCCAAGCTATCTGAACAAAGTACATTACAAATTACTGTACTTACAAAATATCACATTAATAATTCATTATTACATGGCGCTCTCCATGGCAGGGGTGGAAAAACTCTTTGGCTCAGGGGCCACATTGGCTTTTGAAATTTGGACAGACTTGCCGAGCGAGCACATGATGCACTTTAAAGCATATCATATCTGTTGAAACAAAGAGCAGTGTTGTTGATCGCCCTACTATCAGTTTTGTTGTGATCATTCTGAAAACAAATCTTTGCTCAATTCTGTTTTTAATATTTGGCGGTCCGGATGTTTTTCAGACATGCTAGCCAACATGGAAAACAAATACAGTGGAACCTCGATTTACGAACTTAATTGATTCCTGAACATGGTTCGTAAACCGAAAAGTTTGTTTAGTGAAGCAGAGTTTCCCCTAAGGATAAATGTAAACATGAATAATTGGTTCCAGCTTCGACAAAAGTCTCTATTTTAGTTAAAACTGTACACTTTAAAGACTCACCACCAATGGCATTTGTTTACATTCAGGAGCCTGCTGTTAGCAGTTAGCTATTGTATCCTCCTATGGTGTGTAGTGAAGCATGTTTAGCTATTACTTGTCCTGCAGGGATGATACTTGTAAGAAACGTACTTTATTTGTCGACATGGAAGCGAGGATTAGTGATTTAGAAGTAGCTAAAACACCGCCGACTGCGGATGGACGTTAGCCGCTAGCTAACTAGCCATGCTTTAAAACACCTCCTGCTGAGTGGTGCTTCAGTGTTTAAAGCGTCCCCCTTTTTTGTTCGTTTTTAAGCCAAAATGTGTCCATTTTCCCTCTTATGTCTCCACGATGTGACTGCTTGTAAGTAGTCCATGTGTGTGCGTTGCCGAACATGCTACTCTGCCATGTCCGTAAAAAAAAAAAAAAAAAATACCGGTATTTTACAGAGGCAGTATAGTGCCGTTTTAATTGATTAGTACTGCGGTACTTTATTAGTACTGCTGTACTTTATTAGTACCGGTATTTGTCAAGTGATTAATTTTATAATCAGACTAACCACACTCCAAACTTGTGATTAATCATGATTAGTCAAGGGTTATTATTTGCTTGCATAAATACAATTTACTGAAGAATATACCCCAATATTTGGGTACAAATGCAATTTAGTAGTCAGAATGCCATACAGGAACATTTTTTAAATGTTTTATTGAACTGCAAGTCATTGATTTGCTCAAAACTTGGTGAAAATAAGTTTAGTAAAAAATAAGTGCACATTTTGAAAGTCTTTGCAGTTTGCAATAATCTTGCAAACAATATAGTTACTAATCGATAATGTAGTAAACACACTCATAAACAACTTAGCACAGCTCATAGGGCTGGGCGATATGGCCTTTTTTTAATATCTCGATATTTTTAGGCCATATCGTGATACACTATATATATCTCGATATTTTGCCTTAGCCTTGAATGAACACTTGATGCATATAATCACAGCAGTATGATGATTCTAAGTGTCTACATTAAAACATTCTTCTTCATACTGCATTAATATATGCTACTTTTAAACTCTCATGCAGAGAGGGAAATCACAACTAACTCAATTTAGCAAAAGTGTATTTATTAAACAATTATTAAGCAGTGGCACAAACATTCATGTCATTTCCAAAACAGAAAGTGCAAGATTGTCAGAGACATTTTAAAACAAGCTATAAGTGCACTTTTTGTGCATGATGTCACACAAGATATTTCAATAAGTGTCACATAAAAATGAGCTGCATATCAAATAGTATATGTCCTACGGTGTTGATGTGGAAATAGTTGCTTCGGCATTTAGTTGGTGTGGCACCGAGCGGAGATGTTGACATGTAGAGACATATTCCCACTTGAAGCCAAACCACCGTCAGACGATGGACCCCGTGCTGTTTTTCTTGGGAATTAATTATTCCTCCATTTCTCTCGTTTTACCACTCAAACCACACCGTTAGCTGTTAGCATCACAGCTAATGTTACCATTTCGCTACCTGTCTGGGAGCGTGTGACGTTGCTCACGTGACAGTATGTGACGTGTGTAAGAAGGTGCGCTTGTTTTAAGTCTCTGTGAGAAGGAGAGACAGGAAAGCGTGAGAAACGCATGCAGTTTAATGCCCCGCAGCTAAAAGCAACTGCGTGAGAACGTATACTCGAATATCATGATATAGTCATTTTCTACAAACCCGCGATATATCGAGTATATCGATATATCGCCCAGCCCTAACAGTGCACCATTTGCTCTTCTTTAGTTGTTGGGATAGGTTGATTGGCGACACTAAATAGCAGAGGTGTGGACTCGAGTCACATGACTTGGACTCGAGTCAGACTCGAGTCATGAATTTGATGACTTTAGACTCGACTTGACAAAATGTAAAAAGACTTGCAACTCGACTTAGACTTTAACATCAATGACTTGTGACTTCACTTGGACTTGAGCCTTTTTAATTGACATGACTTGACATGACTTGCTACTTTCCCCAAAACCCAAAGATGAAAAAGTTATTCGGGAGCGCTCCGTATTTTTCATTGTGTACTTGTCTATCAGCGTGTGTCAGCTGGTGTGGTCTCAGTACAACAGCCAATCAAATTAGATCTACTTTGTTTTCATCACACAGCATTCATCCAATCAAATTGCAGGACAACCAACGAAGAAGACATGTCCAAACCACACGCCAGTGAACAAAAAATGATACCTAAAATAATTTTGTTTGGGTATAAAAATTACAAGGTGGTCAACACAAAACGGTTTGCAGTATGCAACACATGCGGTTAGAAAATTACTGATGGAGAGGCAACAACTTCCAACTTCGTCCGGCATTTGAAGTTGCACAAAGAACGGTAAGTTTTGAATGTAAGATAACGTTTATTGGCTAAGTAACGTGACTTTTATTTGCTGTGTAGTTAAATCAGTGAGGCTGTAAACTCACTGCTAACGTTATAACGTTATTGCAAACACGGGAATCTGTTGCAGTTCACTACCTTATTCATACTTTTTGTTCAGTGATTTTTTTAAAGCAGGGTTACATTAGTCAATATATCACACGTAACGTTAGACGGCGGTCAGCAGCACCGCGTATTTTAGCCACCTAAAAAAAGACAAAAATAGTAAAATAAAGGTCAGTTAAAATGTATACTATATTATGAATATGTGTACCGTTTTAGCTAGCTTTCTGACATACTGTTGGTTGTTTACCTCAGTGGTCCCCAACCACCGGGCCGCGGCCCGGTACTGGTCCGTGGATCGATTGGTATCGGGCCGCACAAGAAATAATTTTTTTTTTCTTTCTTTTTTTAATTAAATCAACATAAAAAACACAAGATACACTTACAAGTAGTGCACCAACCCAAAACAACTCTCTCCCCCCTTTTGTTCTGGGCATTGAACATGAAGACTCTTCCTTCACTGTTCCGAGTGGCCATGAGAGTCTTGGCAGTGCCTGCCTCCAGTGCTCCAGTGGAGCGAGTTTTCAGCCATGGTGGCATCATACTACGCCCCCATCGTGCACAAATGACTGACAGACTCTTAGCTAATTTGGTCTTTTGCAAATGCAATGCAGCATAGGGCCCTGACATATAAAAAGTACAACTTTTTTGTTATGTTCACGTACATGTCATGTTTTTTCAATGTTAACACTTTTGTACAAATAAGTACATTTGCACTTTATTTTTCAATGTGTTTGTTCTGTAAAGGAATGAGTTAATGTTTAAAATGACTGGTTAATAGTGCTATTATAAAGTGCAATGTCAGCACAATTTTCTTTCCTGCAATTTAAAATGCACTTGTTTTAATAAATAAATACAGCGTTTGAAAAGCATACACAATCTGTGTTAATATATTAGTCTGTGGTTAAAAGGACTTGAAAGGACTCGAAACTCAAAATGCAGGACTTAGGACTTGACTTGAGACTTTCCAGTCTTGACTTTGGACTTGACTCGGGGCTTGCCTGTCTTGACTCGGGACTTGACTCGGACTTGAGGGCAAAGACTTGAGACTTACTTGTGACTTGCAAAACAATGACTTGGTCCCACCTCTGCTAAATAGTCCCTAGTGTGTGAATGTGAGTGTGAATGTTGTCTGTTTATCTGTGTTGGCCCTGTGATGAGGTGGCGACTTGTCCAGGTTGTACCCCGCCTTCCGCCCGAATGCAGCTGAGATAGGCTCCAGCACCCCCCGCGACCCCAAAAAAAGGGACAAGTGGTAGAAAATGGATGGATGGATGGATGAAACAAAGAAGTTTGTTTACTGTTTCAGATGACAACGCTGATCTCTTTTTTTGGTACAATGCGACTCCAGCTCGTTGTGATTACTTACAGATGAAGCAAATACAATTCACATTCAGTCATATACACGTTTATCATCATAAGACAAATGTTCAATGATTAATGGACAATTACTGTTGTAAAGACAACATGCTTGATGGTTTTTTCTCGCCAATCTGTGCTTCACAGTCCCTTTAAGGCAAAGGTGTCAAACTCATTTTAGCTCAGGGGCCGCATGGAGGACAATGTGTTCACACGCGGGCCGCACTATTAAAATCATGGCATTAAAACTAAAAAACTAAAGACAACTGCGGATTGTTTTCTTTGTCTTACTTTGGCCAAAAATAGAACAAACCACATTCTGAAAATATTACAATAAAAATATAGAAAAAAATACGGTAGCGGTAAAGTTTAGATTCATGTAGGAAAGAAGAAAGTGAATGAATGTTTATTACTGAATACATTTACATATGCATACAAATTGGTTTTCTTTTGTAATATTTTTTAAAATTAATTAATTAATTAATTGATAACCTTTTTCCAAACACAATATAGAATGTGAGCTATAACAGGATAATGCATACATTTGTCGTTTGTTTTCAAAACGCTTACAAAAAAGTGGGACCCCAAAAATTTACTGTGGGACCCCATTTTAATGACTTGATGGGGTCCCTGGGGCCGGTTCTAATACTAATCAAATATCATCCCGGGGGCCATAGATAATTCATTCTTGGGGCCTTGACTTCACTTTGACACCTCTGCTTTAAGGTGTGTAAAAAATGTCATGGTGGTTGTAGAAAATCCCCTAAAGTTACAGCGGGTTGTTCGTCTCTTCTGATAACCAGCGTCCAGGGTTAGTTAGGGTTAGGGTTAGGGTTAGGGTAAGTTACAGCGCGTTTTCCGTCTCTTCTGAGAACCAGCGTCCACTGCAGTGGACATTTGTGTGTTGCATAACAGAACTATTTCCCCCCTGTAACGTGTAATTACTCTGACAAAAGAAATAGACCAAAAACAAATGTCCACTATAGAGGTCGCTGGTTTTCAGGAGGTTATTGCAGCGGTCATATTTTTATAATCCATCCATCCATCCATCCATTTTCTACCGCTTATTCCCTTTGGGGTCGCGGGGGGCGCTGGAGCCTATCTCAGCTACAATCGGGCGGAAGGCGGGGTACACCCTGGACAAGTCGCCACCTCATCACAGGGCCAACACAGATAGACAGACAACATTCACACTCACATCCACACACTAGGGCCAATTTAGTGTTGCCAATCAACCTATTCCCAGGTGCATGTCTTTGGAGGTGGGAGGAAGCCGGAGTACCCGGAGGGAACCCACGCAGTCACGGGGAGAACATGCAAACTCCACACAGAAAGATCCCGAGCCCGGGATTGAACCCAAGACTACTCAGGACCTTCGTATTGTGAGGCAGATGCACTAACCCCTCTGCCACCGTGAAGCCCTATTTTTATAATA